>NW_012104610.1:490765-493066 GCF_000951045.1 Mandrillus leucophaeus
AGTGAGAGGATGCGGGCTCAGTGAGAGGATGAGGGTCAGTGAGGGGATGGGGACTAAGTGAGGGGATGGGAGCTTAGTGAGATGATGGAGGCTCAGTAAGGGGATGGGGCTCAGTGAGAGGATGGGAGATCAGTGAGAGGATGGGGGCTCAGTGTGGGGATGGGGGCTCAGTGATTGGATGGGGGCTCAGTGAGAGGATGGGGGCTCAGTGAGAGGATGGGGGCTCAGTGAGGGGATGGGGCTCAGTGAGAGGGTGAGGGCTTAGTGAGGGGATTGGGGCTCAGTGAGGGGGTGGGGACTCAGTCAGAGGATGGGGACTCAGTGAGGGGGTGGAGACTTAGTGAGAGTCGGGGGGCTCAGTGAGGGTGGGGGTTCCCTGAGGGGATGGGGTTCTGTGGGAGGATGGGCTCAGCAACAGGCTTGGCTGCTTGCTGATGCCTGGGACCTAGTGGGTGTTGGAGGAAGGGGCTTCTCCAAAGTAGAGGACCCGAGAAAGACACACACAGGGGCTCAGAGAAGTGCAGGGGACCCAGCTCTTTCCAGGCTGTTGGCCCTACCAGCAGAGAACCTTTCCCTCGATTCTTTTTCCATTAAACAAATAGTTGTTAAAGGGACGGAACTGCCATAAAATCCACGCCTATTCCTCTCTTCACTCTGTGCCCATCTGTCCTTATCTTCAGTGGGGCAGGCCATGACCACCCAGGCACCCAGTGCTGTCATTAGCCTTCGCCTAGGCAGCTGGCCCTGGGGGGGTGGAGTTCCCCACAAGCCCAAGCATGAGCCTGGAAGTCAGGGTGGGGGTGGTGGAGTAGTAAGGGAGGAACTGGAGAGGAGCAGGGAGCTGCTCTAAGTTGAGCAAGGAGCTATTGGGGGTCTGAGCAGTGGACGAAGCTCCCACTCCCATGTGGATGAGGGAGTCTCAGCCTCGGCACATTCCCCCTTGCAGTCCGTGGGCATCTTTGGAGCCTTCAGGAGGACAGCAGTTCTGGGAGGGCTATGGCAGAGGAAAGGGGCTCCCACAGGGATAGGTTAAGGTGATCGTGGGCTGTGGGGTCCTATAAAGCTGGGGGAGGGCAGGCTGCAGAGGAAGGTGCCAAGGCTTCCTGAGAATTGAGGGTCCTTGGAAGCCCCAGTGCTTGGGGGCATCTCGGCTTAGTCAAGGTTGGTCTATCCCAGTCCAGCCTCTCTCTTGTCCAGGGCCACTAAGATGATGGGACCCTCAGTGAGACAAGGTTTCCAGTGTCACAATCTCCTTATGTTGAGAGTTCTACCCAGGCAGCACGATCAGATTGTTCTGAAATCACCTGACCATTACCGTCCCCTGCTCAAATCCCTCCCAGGGCTCCCCCTGCCCTCAGGCTCAAGCCCAGCTCCATAGGGCCCTGGCCTCTGTCTAGCCTTGCTCTCGGCTATCTGGCCACACCAACCTCCTTGTGGCCGTACCTTTCAGCAGGCACACAGTCTTCTCGCCTCCAAGCCTTTGCACATGCAGTTCCCTGGACATCCTTTCCTGTCTGCCTCAATAGCCCCTGCATATCCTTTAGGACTCAACTCAGGTGTCTCCCTCTACAGGAAGCCTTCTCTGACTCTATCATACCCTGCACCTGGGCGGGCTGGGGCCTGCTCTTCCTGCCTTTGGCAGAGCCCTCATCTCCCGACTCAAGCGTGGGTCTGTATGTCGATCTCCGCATGTCCTTGGCCTCCTCAGGTGAGGCATATGTCTGACCCCTCTGCTCACCTCAGCCCTCAGCACTTAACCTGACCCAGAAGGACCCAGTGGAATGAGAGACTTGAAGTAGAACCCTCCCCTGAGGTTTTTAGTCTAGAATGCTTACTCTTGCTCTGGCATGGAGGATGAATTGAAGACACCCAGCTAGGAAGCTAGAGGCTCGGGGAGAGGCTGCTCCAGGGTTCAGGGAAAAGGTGTCTCCACATGAGCGGGGCAGTGACTTGGGCATAGAGAGCAGAGGACAGTTGTGGGTGATACCTAGGAGGTGACTCACTGATCGGATGGGGAGGTGAGGAAAGAAGGCAGGTTTTTGGACAAGCTGCAAAGGACCTAGTGGATGGTTGTGCTGCTTTGCTGTGAGGTGGGGGGAGTGGAGATAATAATTCAGATGGGATGGGGGTCCCTGGGCCACCTCAGGGACATGGGTGGGAGGCTCCAGGTGGCCTTTGAGTATCTGGGGTCTGGAGCTCATGAGTGAGGGCTGGAGAGTCATGAGGCCGTGAGCACGGAGGGGTTTTGTGCAAAAAAGAAGAAAGGCTGAGGACAGATTCTTTCGTCAGGGTCCTGGGAGA
>NW_012104610.1:493116-522678 GCF_000951045.1 Mandrillus leucophaeus
GGGATGGGGGTCCCTGGGCCACCTCAGGGACGTGGGTGGGAGGCTCCAGGTGGCCTTTGAGTATCTGGGGTCTGGAGCTCGAGTGAGGGCTGGAGAGTCATGAGGCCGTGAGCACGGAGGGGTTTTGTGCAAAAAAGAAGAAAGGCTGAGGACAGATTCTTTCGTCAGGGTCCTGGGAGACAGGCCAAGGTAGCTCCAGTCCAGGGGTGGGAGGGGAATAGTTGGGGGTCAGCAGGATGAGGCTGCAGTGCACACTGACCAGCAACGCAAGGACCAGTGCCACCTTGTGGCCTCTGGGTAACCAGATTGTCCGAGGCCAAGGAGCTGGGCAGGGTTTGGCCGGGGGTCACCCACTGCCTCCATGAAGCCTTAGCCTTCATCTCATCAGTTTAATCATCAGGAAACGTGGCTCCCATTGCCCTCCTGCCACCCTACGTCCCTCTCCTTTCTGGGGTGACTGGCAATGTGGACAGCCGGGCACTGGAGCCCAGCACTCCAGGAACCTTAAAGGTCCTGGGTGTAAGGGCTGGAAGGTGGGAGAAACCACCAGTTCCTGTAGATCCTGGATTACTTAAAGTGGCCAGGAAGGAATGGGCCTGGTTCAGAATGCTGTGTGAGCTTGAACGAGATGCTCAACTTCTTTGGTCCTCGTTTTGTCTAGAGTCTGTGACCTAGTGATCTCGTGACTTGCAGGCCACCCCCTCTTTTTCCTCATGTGACCTTTGCTGGGCTTCCCTTAGTGACACTGTATGCACACAGTTCCCCAGGTTTCTCTTCTGTCCAGGCCAGGCAGTTCCTACAAGCACAATTAAGTGGAGGCATGAGGGATGAAGAACCCAGGACAATTAATCGTCAAGGAGTGACATTTGGTGCAAACTCAAGTGCTTAATTAAGCAGGTTGAACCAGAGGCCAGGGGGTAGAGGAGGTGGGTTGTGTGGTGGGACAGAGAGAAACTCATTCTTCCCATACCAACCTCCCTTGCCTTGGTTCCCACCACCCCTCTGCCACTGTCATACCCTGACATTCACACCTGCCCTCCGTTCAAAGCTCACACCTCCACAAGTATTTGGAAAGTTTCCAGCATAGTGGTTAGACCTAGCCCTGGTGCCACCTGGCTGGGTTCAAATCCTGGCTCTACCACTTATTCACTGTGTGACCCTGGACAAGTATTTAGCCTCTTGGTGCCATAGCTTCTCCGTCTGCAAATGAAGATATCTAACTCATAGAATTGCTGGGAACTCTGAGTTCATCTATGTGAGTTGCTTGGGCTGTGCACGGGACGTAGGAAATGGCCAATAAACTTTAGTTATGATGATTACCTCCTGTGCTTAGCACTAAAAGTTGATCAACAATTGTTTTCTGAGGATGGTGACGGGGAGGGTTCTTCTCTCCCCACCCTAGTTCTCCTTGGGAAGATCAGAGAGGTCAGGTCACATGCCTAAGGTCAGATCGTAGCAGGCAGCCTAGCTCTGAGCCCCTGCATTTACTTCCTGTGCTCTCCCACTGCCTGGAAGATCTGTGCAGGGCCCCACCTGAGCCTTTACCAGCAAGGGGCACCAGAGGCCAGACTGTGGCTGCCTGTTTCTCCACATAGGGGCCAGGGTCCCCTACTTTTTCACTTTTGCTGTCATCGTGTCCACCCTGAGGCAGGTCAGCTTGCCCAGATCCTTGCACATGTGCAGGGTCCAAACTTCCCTGTGTCCCCAGGCCAGGCCTTGCTCCTCCCTGAACCGGGAGCTCTCAAGGTGGCATCATGTCCTCTTTTCAGGGAGGCTATCATCTCCCAGAAGCGGCTGGGCTGCAATGGGCTGGGCCTCTCAGACCTGCCAGGGAAGCCCTTGGCCAGGCTGGTGGCTCCACTGGCTCCTCATACCCAAGGTAAGGGCTAGGGGCTGGGCAGGGGCAGGGAGGGACTGTGGCCCCTGCACTCCAGGTCATGTCTGTCTTCTACCCCTCTTCATCTCTGTCTTCTTCTTTCTCTTGCTCTGTGTCTCTAGCAATCCCTCCATCTAATTCTCTCTCTATTGTGCTACTAAACTCTCTGAGCCTCAACTTCCTGACTATAAAATGGGACAATAGTATTTACCTTGAGGGGGTGTTTCAAGGAGGCGCAAGTGAGATCATGCATGTTAAGAGCCTGGCACATGCGAGGGCTCAGTGGCCCGTGGCTGTGGTTGTGATGTGCTTGTGCCTGATGCTGGATGGGGCTGTAGTTGTTCTCACACTCTCTCTGTCACTGTCATTGGCCCTATTTCTCTTTCTCTTTTCCTCCATGCCTCCTGTCCGCCATGTCTCTCTCTGCCTCGTGTCTCAGTCTCTCTAGGTCTCTGTCCTCTGTCTCGATGTGGAAAGTGCACAAGACTGGGAGTCAGGAGACCTGACTTGCTGTGTGATCTTGGGCAAGTCACTTCCCCTTTCTAGACCTCAGTTTCCCAATCTGTAAAATAGAGGTGCTCAGCCTCACCTGCCTTCCTCCCTGCAACCCTGAGAGGATCACGAGAAGGTTACTGAGTGAAGGGGTTTCCTTCCGTGCAGAGGCTGTTGCTGAGGTTGTTTTTGTCACTGCCTCAGGACCCGCCTCTATGTTTCTGTGGGTTTTGGGGTCTCTCTGTGTCTCTGTCCTGGCCTCTCTGTCTACATCTTTGTGTCCCCGCCCTGGGTCCCGGCTTGGTATCTCTGAGCCTCACCAGCCCTGCAGGAGCACCTCATTGCCCTCTCCCCCTCAGTGCTGGTCATACCGCTAGTGGACAAGGAGGCCGGGGCCGTGGCAGCTGTCATCTTGGTAAGAGCCTGCCTAGGTGGTGGGATGTGGGGAGAGGAGACCACGGGAGGGAGTGGTGGATAGAGCCTGTCTGGGGCGTGTGTGTGTGTGTGTGTGTATGTGTGTGTGTGTATGTGTGTGTGAGAGAGAGAGAGATGGGAGCCATAAGTGAGGATGGAGTGAGGGGAAGTGGGGGTGTGGGGGTGGGAGGAGTTGGGGCATCTCCCACACCCCAGCCTTCTGCCCCACCTCGAATGGGTAGGATGAAGCCATTGGCCCAGTCAGCAGCTTTCTGAGGGATGTGCAAGCCCCTGCTGGACTCTCAGCCCCCATGAGGTTAGAAGGCCCAGCCATTGGCATACACAGCGCTAACCTTGGTTTCTCTTTGGGATCCTCCAGATGGGGTGGGGGCCGTGTCCAGGAGGGCATGAACCAAGTGAGGTGTGAAGAGAGAGGCTGCGGAGGGACAGATGGACCTAAGGGCCTGACCAACAGAGACAGTGTAGAAAACTAGCCAGAGATTTGGAGTGGCTGGAGCTGGGGGCCTTGAGGACAGAAAGGCCATGGGCAGGCCAGCCAGACCCAGGGCTGAGGCTGGGCAGAAGACAGGTAGCTAGGCGGGCTTCCTGGAGTGGCTGAGGAAGGAGTGTTAGTGGGAAGTGGTGGATGCTCTGCCAGAGCCCCGGAACCCAGGCAAGGCTCCCTCCGCAGCCCCTCGCAGAGTTCCCAGGGTTTCTGCTCCACAGAGGGGGTTGTGGAAGTGCAGAGCCTGTGGGGGTGAGATTCTGTGGCTCTTTAAGTTTCTTCTCCTGTATGGAGGTGGGGATTCAAACTCTTGTTCTATCCTAGTAACCAAAGGATGAGTTTCCCAAATTGCTATTATTGGGGTTCTGCTTCTGTCAAGGGGGCTGCCATTCCGGTAAAGGGCAGGCTTGGGGGCATGGACAGATAAATGAGCAGGTGTTGGTTCCCCGGGGACTCTTCTCCAGCTCATTAAAATGGAATTAAAGGCTTCCCAGGCGCCTGACCTTTCTGAGCTGCTGGCAGGAGAGGGCGGTGGGAGTGGGGGATGGCTGAGAGGGGAGAGGAGAGGAGGGGTACTTGGCTGGATCTCCTCCACACCCATCTGCTTGACTGAGGGAGCCGAGGCCGCTGCTTGGTTTCTCCGCAAGCTGTTTCCCCCACCCCCAGCTTCTGGAATGGAGCTGCTGTTGCATGGAGTTCTCAGGGGGCCGCCTCCCCCTATTCTTTGCTTTCGGTCTCTCCCAGGGCTGGTCAGCTTTGAGGGGCACCGAGATGAGGGGCTGTGTGCAGAGGTGGGGGTTGGGAGGCAGTGGCTGGGTCGAGCACCTCCTTCTCTGCTAAGGGCAAAAGGCCTGGGGTGCCAGGTGCCTGAGAAGGACTTCCTTAGGTTGAGGCTGTGAGGACTGGGTCAGGAGGGAAGCAAGGGGAAGACGTTTGGAAGGTTACTCCCCTTGTGGGCAGAATGCTTGCCATGGCCGCTGCTCACCTTGGCTCAGGCTGGGCCAGAGGCCTGTGTGTGTGTGTGTGTGTGTGTGTGTGTGTGTGTGTGTGTGTGTGTGTCTGTCTCAGGGATGCTGGTGGGATCAGATCACTTACACTTAACTCACCCAGTAGAACTCTGCTGTGATCCTGCGGCAGGCTGGGTGCTGGAGCTGACTCTGCCTTCAGGGAGCTCTCAGTCTTGGGGAAGGTGGGGACACCCTCTCCACCACGGGCCAGATGAAATACTGTTGCCAGCAGGTGCTCTGATGGCAGAGCCTGGAGCAGCAAGTGGTGCCTCACCATGGAGAGAGCATTTGTGTGGGGCCTTGGGGCACGGGTAGGAGGTCCACAGTCAGGGAAGAAGGGAAAGGGGATTCTAGGCAGAGGAGGAATGTGAGCGAGGCAGGAAGGAGGCCGGGGGAAGGGGTGGTGTGCTGAGGGGAGAGTGTGGTCCTGGGGAAGCTGAAATAGGGGTGCATGCTATTGAATAGTATGCTAGCCAGCTGGGCTCTGGCTGCCAGGAGTTTTCAACAACCATCCCTTCATTTCCTCAAATACCCTGGGCAGGGAAGAGCTCTTGAAAGGTGTTTAGATTATTCACATCTGCCTCTCCTCCAAGCCTGCACCTTCCCACTCCTGTGGAAATGCACTTCCCCAGGATGCCCCTCCCCAAGGCATACACGTCTGGCAGATGCTCCCTGGCCCACAGGATCTCACTGCCTCCCAGAAGCAGCACAGGCAGCCCCAGACTTTCCAGCTGCTGCCAGAATCTGAGGGCAGAGGGTGCAGAAGGTAGATGGAGTGCCACAGGGCTGATCTTTTGGGAAGGTCGAGTCACCAGCTTCTTCCTCGACAAGCCCCATTCCCCTCTCTGAGTCTCTGCTCTTAGTATTCATCCACTGATCCACCTACCCATCCACCCACTCATCCATCAGTTGAACAACTATTTCTTGAGTACCCACTGTATGCCAGGCATGGTGTGCTAGGTGCTGGGAACACAGAAGTGACCAAGACAGATTAGACAGGCCCTGCCTTGGTGACAAGCACTAAAGTGAGCATGACCCCAGTTACTTGGGAGGTTTAGGTGGGAGTATTCCTTGAGCTCAGGAGTTCGAATCTGGCCTGCAGAATAGAGTGAGACTCCATCTCTAAAAAGAATAAAAATAACAAAAATATTGCAAAACAAGTGAGCAAAATAGGGATAGGATCACATGTGATGGCAAGGGCTAGCAAGGAAACCCCTTGAGGGAGTCCTGCAAAGGAATGTTGGGGCCCGATAAGGATGCAGTTAGCGAGGGCTCTCTGAGGAATATGCCAGCCAGGTGCAGGGCTGTGTGGCTGACTTCTGGGCCTTTACAGCTCACCACTCAAGGTGCCCTGATTGCAGATTTTTTTGTGTGGAAAGAGTCTTTGACTCTGTTCTTTAATCCTGGGATAATAAGTCTCTTTGAGGAGTGGCGGCCCTTGGTCTCTGGCATTTGATGCCTGATTTGTGCCCACTCTTCCCCCAACTGCACCAGCCACACCAGCTCCCTGCACGGGGATGGGGTGTTCATGCCATTAACCATTTTGAACCTGGTGAGGGTAGGGACCTGGGGGCTGTACTGGGTTTTTAACCCTCTCGTACAGCCACCGTGCACACTGTTGAGTGTTCCCACTGGGCCCCCGACACTTGCCTTGATTAGCAAGAGCAGGTGCAAGTGTGTGTTCCTGTTGGTGAACAAAAAGCCATGAGTGTGTTGGGGCGATTGTGTGTGTTTGTATATGGGGGTGCCAGGTGCATGTGCATGGCTCTTGAGTATGTGAACTAAGTTTCCTGTGTACAGGCATGAATGTGCCTGTGAGGATGCTGTGGACACTGTAAGGGTGGATGTGTGGATGTCTTTGTGTCTGTGACTGCTCTGTGTGTGTGTGTGTGTGTGTGTGTACCACCTCCATGGGTGAGTGAGTGTAAATGCATGTGTGTGAGGGCCTGACATTCTTCATAAGAGTGTACATGTGTGTGTTTGTGCACATGCTGAGTGCAGGCAGACCGAGGCAGCCCAGGAACTGGTTGCCCCCACAACCCTAGAGGGGTCCCAGACTTCTCTATTCCTGAGAGATGGGACCAGGTGGAAGGAACAAGAACTATGTCCTCCTCCATGTGCTAACAGTAAAATGCCAACATATTTATATAAGCCATATGCAAATGAACCATAGCCCCAGCTTCTCCTCCCTCCAGCCCCCGCTGTCCCGTAGGAGTCACAGATTGAACCTCATCCAGAGCTTAAGTTTCAACACCATCCTTGACAGCCCAGGTCTCTTCCAGGTTTTCCTGCCTCCAATCTTCTTCCTCCCTCAAATTCACCCTACACCCCATAGACAGTGGCCCTCAGATGCTGAAGTCTGCCATGGCTCCCCAGTACTCTCAGGCTAAAGTCTAACTTCTTAGCCTGGCACTCAAGGCCCTTCTTTCTGTGGTACTATGGACCACACCCCTACCTGGATCCTCGTCTCCCTGAACCACCTACTGCCAGTGTCCTGGTCTCTTCAAGGTCTACTTGTCTTCCCCATGCCAATGCAGGAAGCCTTCCAAATGTCCTCCCCTCTGAGCTACCCACCTAGTTTTCTCTCTCCTTCCTCAGGTATGAGGCTCCACACCTCCTCCCAGTCATGTCCCCCTACTCATCCCGCCCCAGTCAGACTGTGAGCTTCCCGAGAACTTGCTGGTCTCCTCCTCCCCATCTGCTCCTGGCAGGAGACCCAGAGCTGAGGCAGGCATTGGCTGCTGACTGGGGAGGGAGGAGAAAGGAGGGGCCCCCAGTGCAGGCACTGTGGGGAGCTCTGCAGGTGGTGAGCAGCTTTGAGTGGGCTCCGGAAGCTAGTGACGCAGGTGGGGAGCCTTGCTGGCAGGGCCTGTAGTGGGTCCCTAGGCTGCCACCCTCCCTCCCCACTGTCTCTCATTTTCCTCTACAAGCACCCAAGTAGGGGTCGGGGAAGGGACTTCACAGAGTATGAAAGATGGGCTGAGTTCCCTGGTGACTGGCACAGGGAACTTGGAGAGGGACAGGGTGATGGGGGTGGTGGAGAGAGTGGATCTAGAGGGGGAAAGGTGTGGGCAGAGAACGAGAGGGAGTGGGTGGTGCTGTCTTCACTCTGCCACTTTCTGCTGTGTGATTTTGGGCAAGTCACTCCAGTTTTCTGGCCATGTCTTGCCTGCCAGGTGGAGGCTTGCATCACAGTGGTGAGAATCGCACGTAAGGCAAAGCACTTCACCAACCCATTTATCCATTTATTCATTCACCCATCCATCCTCACCATGGCAGGTGCATCATACTGAACCCATTCCTTTATCCAAGACTTAGGGGCAGCTCAAACCCTAACTCAGAAAGGATAGAGCTGGGAGGCTAAAGCTAATACCACCAATTCTAAAATCAGGACCCGCAGAACTCCATAGGCTGGGAGCTGAAGAGGGGTCTAAGGTCCCTCCATCCCCTAAACCATATGCCTGGGCTGTGCTCTTGATGAGTCAGTGATTGAAAAGGCAGAGACAAAAAAGTTTCACGTCTTTGGGTTAGTCCTAGGAGACTTCCTACAGGAGGGGATTTTCCTGGAGCTGTCTGGGTGTCAGAAAGATGAGGTTATCACTGAGGCCCACAGACTTGAGTGTGTATGTGTTGGTGGGGACCCGTGTGTGCTGCGCATGGGGAGGGCACTTTGGCAGAGACAGACACTGGGAGAGGTCACAGCTAGTTCCCTTCTCCCATCCCTCCAGGTGCACTGTGGCCAGCTGAGTGACAATGAGGAATGGAGCCTGCAGGCAGTGGAGAAGCATGTGAGTGGGAGCGGGGCCACGTACCATGAGGCTGAAGACCCTTATCACAGCTGGTGGGAAGATGTTCTGGCCAGGGAGCTGGACAGACCTAGGTTTTAGCTTTGGCTCTGATGCTTTTGAGCTGTGTGACCTTGAGCAAGTCACTAAACCTCTCTGAGCCTCAGTTTCACACCTGAAAATGGGAATAATGATAGCACCGACTGACCTAGGGCGGTGGTGAGACAAAACTGGTCAAATACCTTGTAAATACACACGGTTGCCAACTTACAATTTCTTGACTTTTCGATGGATTTATGGGGAAGCAACCCCATCCTAAGTCCAGGAGCATCTGTGTTTAGAAAGGACCCTCCACATAATGATACTGAGGCTCTTTCATGCCTGAGACTTTATGATTTTGTGACTTTAACAAGGACTTACGACTTCCTGAGGGGGCTAGAGACAGAAATTTGACATCTTGTCTTGGAAGAATCTAGGGGCTAAAGATGGAGGTAGACACTGTACCCTCCTGTTCCTGGACCGCTGGACGCTCCAGGGGCGGTGGGAGCCCCCGGGGGAGCACTCAGGAAGGTAGAGTCCAGGGATGAGGTGATTGGGACGGCGACGGGGTCCATGGACCCGGCAGGCAGAGGGAACGGCAGGAGCAAAGGCAGGAATCCCGCGGCAGCAAGCGCAGCGAGGGTAGGGCGAGCGGCGCGCTAACCGCTCGGCGTGTCCCAGACTTTGGTGGCCCTGAGGAGGGTGCAGGCCCTGCAGCAGCGCCGGCCCAGCGAGGCTCCCCGAGTCGTCCAGAACCCCCCGGAGGGGGCGGTGGAAGACCAGAAGGGCGGGGCAGCGTACACCGACCGCGACCGAAAGATCCTGCAACTGTGCGGTGAGGACCCGGCCTGGGCAGATCACGAGGGCGGGGCCGGGCAGAGCTTGGAGGGGAGGTGGGCGGGTTAGGCGGTCCCGGGAGCTGGCGGCTGGCCCGGCGCGAAGCTGAGCGGCGCCCGAGGGACCCGGGCACGGAGGTACCGAGGGGCCCTCTCTCTGACCCGCCCCTGGTCCTTGCAGGGGAACTCTACGACCTGGATGCCTCTTCCCTGCAGCTCAAAGTGCTCCAATACGTGAGTCCCTGCGCCCCTCCCGGCCACCTCCCCGTCCTGTCTCCCTCCGGGGACCGACTTCCCCTTGAGCCCTCCATCTCAGTTCCGATTACGATGTCCCTCCTTCCCCTCTCCTCCACCCCCCTGAAGAGCCCCGGAGAGGGGAGCAGGTGGGGAGTGGGGTGGCCCGGATCCGCGGTCACCCCCTCGCCCTCCCTCGTCCCTCCCTCAGCTGCAGCAGGAGACCCGGGCATCCCGCTGCTGCCTCCTGCTGGTGTCGGAGGACAGTCTCCAGCTTTCTTGCAAGGTGAGGGCCCAGGTCCACTGTAGAGCTGGGTCGGGGTTGGGCGAGGAACTCGGGTCTCCGAGGGGGAAATCCCTTGCCTTTAACCGGCTCCCTGCACTCTGTTCCTCAGGTCATCGGAGACAAAGTGCTCGGGGAAGAGATCAGCTTTCCCGTGAGTCCCTCGTCTGTGTTCTCGTTGGAGTCTGCAGGGGCGGTTGAGGCCGGGTAGACACTCCTGGGATCTGTCTGGAGTATTTGGATCCTCTAGACTCTTGGAATCCGATGGAATTATCTGGATCTTGGCATCTACTTAGAAATGCTGCAGGGATCACAACCTGTGATCATCAGGCTTTATCAGCAAGAATCTCTTAGCATCTACAGAAAGGCTTACCTGGGACCTGCTCACTTCTGTTGGAGTGTTTCTGGATATGGATCTGCCAGAATCTGTTGATGAGAATCCATGGAGTCTGCTTATCTCTCTCATAGTTAGGGAAGACCCTAGAATCTTCTATAGGGATTCTACCAGAGTCCCCTCCATCTCTGCTCATCAGTGCTGACCCTGCCCACCATTTGAACTGACTGAAGGGTTCTTTGAAACTTCCAGACTTGAGGGTGGGGACAGGTTGAGATCCCCTGACCTGGGGAGTGCTGGGCCCTGACTCAGTCTCTCCTCACCCCCTAGTTGACAGGATGCCTGGGCCAGGTGGTGGAAGACAAGAAGTCCATCCAGCTGAAGGACCTCACCTCTGTAAGTGATGGCCTGGATGACCCAGAGGGGAAAGGGGAGACCCCACTGTCCATCCCCCAGAGCAAGGGTCTCTGTTACAGAGCAGCCTAGGAATGGGGGAGATAAGACCTGGGGACTTTCTACTATCCCATCTCCATGACATGGAGCTTCCAGCCTTGCATGAGTCCCTTAGAACCGCCCATTGCAAAATGTGATGGAGGGCTGGAGGAGGGAAGCATACTCCCCGCTCATTCCCTGCCCTGACTTGTCTCTCCTTTGCAGGAGGATGTGCAACAGCTGCAGAGCATGTTGGGCTGTGAGCTGCAGGCCATGCTCTGTGTCCCTGTCATCAGCCGGGCCACTGACCAGGTGGTGGCCTTGGCCTGCGCCTTCAACAAGCTAGAAGGAGACTTGTGAGTCTTTGTGGGATGATGCAGATCAGGAGATGTTGCTGAGAGGCTGGCTAGGGCTCCACTAGGGTAACAATGTGGGAAGGGTACTGAACCGGGGCTACTGTCTCAGCAGCAGTGGGTTGAACGGTGTGTTAATGCAACAGAATGAAAGTCATGTTGAGGTCCAAGCTGGTTCCTCTTCTCTTCCCACACTTCCTGAAGTTTGGGTTATCTGCTCTTGGGATATTGGGCTCCCTCCCTTGCCATCCCTGTTTTTGCATTACTGCTAGAAACTGCTAGATGGAGGGGTGGGTGCGTTTTGGGTTGGGTGAACCCTCTGGGACTCACAGAACATCATCAACACAGTGGACCGTGGCTAAAGGGAATATGCTTGGGGACTGGGAAAACCTGTGGATCTTTTGAGCCCCTGACAGGGCAGTAGTAAAAATGATATTAAAAAAAAAAAGAGGTGGGCAGGGCACAGTGGACAGAGAAGCAGGCTTGGAGGCTTAGTTGGGAAGCATATTTCGAGAACTGAGGACAAACCTGGGGTCTAGAAATGGTGTCATAAATAAATTTCATGTCTACACCAACTCATCAACAGGAGTAGGTGCCTGAATTGTATTGCAAATGGATCTTAGTTCAGGGAGAAATAGTGCTGTGTCTGGTGAGCCATTTCTGTCCTGGGTGCAGGTTCACACTTGGGCTGGCAAGATGAAAGTTTGTGCTGCATCACATAGGTGAGGAGAAGTAGACAGATGAGGGGCTGAGTCCTGATGCAAAGAGATGCTGATAGGATGCTGGCCTCTGGAGTCTAAGCAAACAGGCTGGGTTTCAGGGCCTGGAGCTCCAGCAGGGGGTGGACACTAGAGAGCCTGGGACTAGGTAGGTGTCAGAGCCTGGGCCTGAGGTCTGCTGGGGTAGGGTGGAGATTCAGGAGTCCTAGGTCTGAGCTGCAGAACCTACCAGCATGGAACTGTGTTGACAGTTGGGTGGGCCTGGGGAAACGAAGATAGGGGCAAGGCAGAATCCGCTAAGGCAGGGAGAATGTGAGATTGGTGGCATCTGGAACTTGTAGGCATCCTAATGGTGGGAGAATTTATGCCATTCGGCAAACAAATATTGAGCACTTAATGTTGCCATCCCAGTGCTGACCAGATGGCCTTGGGAAGGCCTTTGGGGAGGGGAAGGTAGAGGGAATGGGGGTCCAGCAGGGGCCATGACCTCTCGTTGCTGGCTGGGGGATTGGGTTCTGGGATGGCCCCAGAGCTGGAGGAGAGGTGGTATCAGCAGGAAAACAAGATGGGGCCTTGGTGGCAGCCCTGAGGCCCAGGGCAGGGGCAGGGCCATCTCTGGGTCCCACGCATTTCAGGGAGTGAGTGTTGAATGACTACCTGAGCCAGGGTGGGGCTCAGCTCAGTGCAGTGACTGCAGAGAAGCTTCCTGAAATACAGCTAAGTAGCCAGAGAACAGGGGCTCCAGAAGCCCTTCAGCTGTGAGTGGGATGGGGCTGGTGGCAAGGCCAGGGATAGGATACAGTGACAACATTAGCAAAGCTCTCCGAAGTGTTTCCACTATACCACGCTCTGCACTGGGCATGGATGATATAGTCATGGCCCCATCTCATAAGACTCGAAGTTCATTTTCAGGGCGTAGAGGGAAGAGAGTGAGAAGGGTATTCTAGGCTGAGGGAACAGTGTAGAAAAAAAAAGCGTGAAGGTGTGAAAGAGCCCGAGGTTTTCTCAGAATGATGAGGATCTTTGTGTGGCTGAAGCTGAGAGATGTCCAGGGTTGAGGGGTGAGAGGTGGGTGGGGCTAGCTGAGGGACTGCAAATGTAAGGAAGGTGTGCAGACAGACCCAGCGTGGTGGGGATGGGATCTAGATCCGAATCACTGGATGGCAAGCATGAGTGGGGGATGCCCCACAAGGGCAGAACACCAAGGTCAGCCAAAAAGTGGGGAAGGGCTTAGGCAGGGATGCCTCAGGGCAGCGTGATGTGGGCTGAGGTAGGTTCTTCCCATGACCCACACCATTGGTCCACCCAGCCCCATGCAACTCCCCAGTGACAAATCATTTGGTGGCCAGATTGAATGACCTAAGCAGGATTTGGGGCTGATCTTGTCTCACCAGAGCTAGCTCCATGAGCAGGGCAAGCAGTCCTCTCCACACCACCACCCTAGGATTTCTGGAGGCACCGAATCAGGGCCAGCAGAGTCCAGGGAGAGTGGGGTAGTGACAGGAGCTACACAAGACAGGGCAGTGCCACTTCCCCTCCCTAAGGCTGGAGGCATGCCTGGGGAAGAGCAAAACACCAGCTTGAGCCCAGGCAGTGTCTAGTCTGAGGGAGGAGACCCAGCTTTGGGCTGGGTAAATCCCAAATCAGAGGGGGCAGGTATGACTCTGGTTTCAAGTATCTAAGGCAGACTGGAGCCCTCCCCTCAGGGAGCCCCCAGTCTGCAGGGCATGGGGGTGGGAAGCTGTTCCAAGGGCCTGTGCAGTGGTTATATAGTTGACAGGTGGGTACCCCTGTGGGCTTCTGGTGGAACAGAAGTAAGGAGAGTGGGGAGAGAAGCCAGTCTTCCCTTCCCTCCTGAGTGAGCCCACACCCTCCTCCAGGTTCACCGACCAGGACGAACATGTTATCCAGCACTGCTTCCACTACACCAGCACCGTGCTCACCAGCACCCTGGCCTTCCAGAAGGAACAGAAACTTAAGTGTGAGTGCCAGGTGAGTGACCTGCCTTGAGTCTCTCTCCGGCACTGACTCGCCCAGTTTTCAGCCCCGGAGACCCATTCAGAAGGGAAATGCCCATGTCTTTCTGGACTGGTGGCAGCCCTTCCCCAGGTGGTTCCCTAACCTAATGACTTGGAGGCCTGCAGTTGCTCAGGACCCGCGCCACTGCCCGCAGGCACTGTATGTGATCGCCCTCTAGTGTTCAATCTGGGCACTACAGCAACACCTAGGCAGCTAGAGCTGGTGTGAAGGCGGCTGAGACACTCACTCAGGAGACTCCTCACTTGCACTGGGGCGATTCCCCTACTCCTTCACTTAGTAACCAAATGATATAATTAGACACTGACAGTTTCTGGCTTGTCCAGTGAGCCCTAGGGAAGGAAGGAGAAGACCCGGATGCTGTTGGAGGCAGGGGGTTAGATAGGGTGACCCCTGCACCCTGACCACCTATGATCTCCATTTCCTTCATTCCAGGCTCTTCTCCAAGTGGCAAAGAACCTCTTCACCCACCTGGGTGAGTACACTGTTCTCTATGACTAGCTGTGTGTGGGTACGGGGGCTGGCAGTTGCAGAGGAGAGGTGGGAGGGCTTGGCAGCCTGGTCTCACCATGCCTGGTCTTCTCCCTCACCCAGATGACGTCTCTGTCCTGCTCCAGGAGATCATCACAGAGGCCAGAAACCTCAGCAACGCAGAGATGTGAGTGACTCTATCCAGGGGACAGGACGAGAGAGGCTGTGGCCTTCAGTCCCCATCATCTCCTTTCCTGCCCAACCCACTTCCCCTTCTCTGCCTTCTATGTGACCTCATCACCTTTTGAGGGATCCTTTATTTCATGCCTGTCTCCCTCACTAGACTGTAAGCTCCGATGACAGCAGGGACAGGGCTGGCTTTGGATCCTCAGCTCCTATCACAGTGCCTGGCACATAGTAGGTGCTTCCAAAAAACACACTTGAATGGATAGGTTTCTGGAGCCAGCCAGCCCTGAGCAGAGTGGCTTACCTTGGAGCACTCCTCCCAGGCCTCGAAAATCCGGCCTTTGCCTCCTTATGGAAAGTGAGGGCGATCAGAGGGGGTTGTCAGGCCCCAGAGGACCAAACCCCCTCCCTCCACAGCTGCTCTGTGTTCCTGCTGGATCAGAATGAACTGGTGGCCAAGGTGTTCGATGGGGGTGTGGTGGATGATGAGGTGAGCGACTGTGGAGGGAGTATGTGGCCCTAGGGGTGTCCGGGAGTCCTCCGGGGGCGCTGGGGAGCGGCCCGACGTTTAATAGTCCCCTCTGTGGTCGGGTCACTAACTTCTTCCTCTCGACTCCATCTCTTCCCCGGCAGAGCTACGAGATCCGCATCCCGGCCGATCAGGGCATCGCGGGACACGTGGCGACCACCGGCCAGATCCTGAACATCCCGGACGCATATGCCCACCCGCTTTTCTACCGCGGCGTAGACGACAGCACCGGCTTCCGCACGCGCAACATCCTCTGCTTCCCCATCAAGAACGAGAACCAGGGTGCGTGTGGCTGCCCAGGGCGGAGGGGCGGGGCTGGGGCGGCACCTGCGCGGGGCAGGGCGGGTCCGAGCGCGGGGTGGGCAACACTTCCCCACCGCCTTCGGCGTCCCGGAGCAGAAGGGAGTCGGGTTTCATATCTGGGATGTCACCAGCCGAAACTGCGAGGGCAGGTCCCCGCCGGTTCCCTCCGTCCACCCAATCCCTCCCTCCACCGGTGGTTCCTTGCCCCTCTCCCTTCCCCAGAGGTCATCGGTGTGGCTGAGCTGGTGAACAAGATCAATGGGCCGTGGTTCAGCAAGTTCGACGAGGACCTGGCGACGGCCTTCTCCATCTACTGTGGCATCAGCATCGCCCATGTGAGGGCGGGGGTGGGAGTGGGGTGTCGGGTGATAGGGGCGGGGCCCACCAGGGACCCTCCCTTCTCCTCCGGCTCTCCCTGTGGGTTGATCCCTCGGTCTGGCACTCAGTCCCGCCGCTGGGGTGCTGTGTAGCCTTCAGGACATGCTGGCCACCTCTGGGCTCAGTTTCCCATCTAAAAATTGGGGATACGATTTCCTGTCCTGTCAACTCTGCCTCCTGGGACCATGAGAAGCTCCCGTTGTCAAAACCTCCTCTCTTCCCTGGAAGCAGCCTCAGCCCACGCCGGGTGCTTTTTTGGAAGTGCTGGGTCTCGGTGTCCAGGCCTGCTGGCGCTCTGGCCTGGGAATCCAGCCCCAAGGTCCCTGACATGATCCCCTCCTTGCTTCTCCTTCCCTGCCATGGGCCTTAGGCTCCATCAATGAAGCCTGGATCAGATATGGGGGGCGGTGCAAAGGGCCAGACCAAATGCTGGCAGGACTTGAGGTGGAGGAGCTGGTGCGGGGGTCTGGATGAAAGTGGGGGTGGGGTCTTTACTGTGGACTGGAGCTTGAAGGTGTTGACTGGGGCCAGAATGGGACAGGAAGTGGGGTGTCTTTCTGACCCCTTCGTCCCAGTTTGGGGCATTGCTAAGTTTTAACAGCCACCTTCCTTGAGCCCCATCTTTCCCTCTTTCCCCTAGTCTCTCCTATACAAAAAAGTGAATGAGGCTCAGTATCGCAGCCACCTGGCCAATGAGATGATGATGTACCACATGAAGGTGAGGCTTGCAGAGACCTCTGGTCCTCCTCCCAGATTCCCGGGGACCCAGGGCCAGGCAGGGCTTCCTGATCTATCTCTACTGAGGATGAGAGGATAGGCCCAGAGCCATAGCAGGCCTCTTGCCCTCCTTAGGGGCAGTTCCCACCCCTGCTTAGAGACCTCTCCTCCAACCTGCTTCTGAGCTGAGTCCCAAGGCTGGAAGTAGCCAGAGGAACCAGCCCAGGGAATAATTTGGTTCAGCCAGGTATTCCCCATGTTTAGGGAATAATTCCCATCTTGGGAATTACTGAGGGTTAGGAAGCTCACTCAGGACCTGTCCTCATGGCTTCCCTAGGTACAATGCCCATGGAGTCCTGGGCAGTCTTAATTGCTGATAATCTATCCCATTCCCTACCCTGGATCAGAGAAGCTGGCTTAGTTCCATGTATATGGTAGTTGCTGTTCATTTGGACATTTCCTCTCACCTGTGTCCAAACCAGAGAGGCCCAGACCTTGTGAGGTGGATCAAAAGTGTAGTAGGAAGAGTTAAGGTTAGAGTAGAAAGGTCTCCACAAAAGGAGGACTGCTACAGTTACTGTGTGTGAAATGCTGCCACGGTTTGGGGGTGTCATGAAGGAGTGTTCTCAATCTTTGCCAAGATTAGGCTGTAACAGATAAAGGGTGGTCACCTGCAGGGAGGCACGCGGGGTGGGCTGCAGGGCTGTGAGGGGAGGGTTGTGATTTCCTGCCCAGTTACAGTCCACAGCGTGGTGGTCCAACTGTGGTGCATTCTGGGTGATGGATCCCCCACCTTCTATGGGAATTTGAGGGTGAAGACACCGGATGGGGTGAAGGCTATCTTCTAATACTCTGGCTGGTCTCCTCTAGGTCTCCGATGATGAGTCTACCAAACTTCTCCATGATGGAATCCAGCCTGTGGCTGCCATTGACTCCAATTTTGCAAGTTTCACCTATACCCCTCGTTCCCTGCCCGAGGATGACACGTCCATGGTGAGTTGCTCTCCACTTGTGTAGCCAGAGGCTTAAGTTAAATGTGCATCAAGAACTTCCTGGGAAGACAGAGTCATCAAGGAAGGCTGTGGAGGGTTCCTCAGAGATGGAGGGGCATGTAGTCTGCCATCATGAGGCCATGGGGCCTGCCCAGGGGCTAGAGGCTGGACTGGATGATGCCAAGGGCTGTCTTGGAACAACCATGCCCAGGGCATGTGACCTCAGGGTTTGCATGCCTCCCAACACCGTTTTTCTAACATTTTGTGTGGGCTTGGTTTCAAGAGTTCTTAGTTCTTAGATCTCTAAAAATGCATAGCTCCGAGAACGGTTGCTTCAGTTATTTTGTGGTTCTCTAGTTTAGATTTAAGTTTCTAAGACTCCAGATTTTGAGTGTGGAGCTTGAAGAAGGGCCCAGGCGGGGGTCCCATCTTGATACTGGCAGCCCCTCTGATCCCTCTCTCTGCCCTCTCCAGGCCATCCTGAGCATGCTGCAGGACATGAATTTCATCAACAACTACAAAATTGACTGCCCGACCCTGGCCCGGTTCGTCCACATGCAGACAGCCCCAGTCTTCGCCTCCCTCTTTCCTCCACTGTCACATCCATTGCCCCTGGCATTCTGGAGAGGATCTCTCTAAGGATGACTGGGGAGACCCAGTCGTATGGGGGTGGGGAGGATCCATGAGTGAGAAGCAATTCCTAGACACTGAACTGTCAATAAAGGCAAGAAATGGGGCAAGGCAGAGCCTGGAGGCAAGGCCGAGAGTGTGTAACCAGAGGTTTAAGTTAGATGTGCATAGGAACTTCCTGCTAAGACAGAATCATCAAGGAAAGCTGTGGAGGGTCCCTCAGGGATGGAGGGGACATGCAGTCTGCCATCATGGGGCCCTGATGGAGGAGGAGAGGCTGAGGCCCCTCTGCTGCCCTCTCCCCTCCCCCAGGTTCTGTTTGATGGTGAAGAAGGGCTACCGAGATCCCCCCTATCACAACTGGATGCACGCCTTTTCTGTCTCCCACTTCTGCTACCTGCTCTACAAGAACCTGGAGCTCACCAACTACCTCGAGTGAGTAGCCACTCCCCCACATCTGCATCTCCCCCACATCTGGCAGCCGCTGGGGTCCCCTTCCCTGGGACAGGGAAGCACCCCCTGTGTGTCAGGCACTTTACACACACTGCCTCATGGGATCTTCTTAGCCCCAGGGGACTCGAGGGGAAGGCTGCAAGCCCCATCTTCCAGGAGGGGCTTGCTCACAGTCAAGCAGCCAGTGAAGACTGAGCCTGATTTAAACCTGGGTCTGCTGGGCTCCAAACCAGTGCTTCTTTCCAGGAAGGGAACCCAGGTGTTCCAACTCCTGTCCCAGTGGCTCCTGGGCATGTCATCCCCTTGGGGGTTTGGGGAGGGGACTGTGGGCTGATCTCTTTTTTTTCTCCTTTCTGCCTCTCAACCAGGGACATCGAGATCTTTGCCTTGTTTATTTCCTGCATGTGTCACGACCTGGACCACAGAGGCACAAACAACTCTTTCCAGGTGGCCTCGGTGAGACCCTGCCCTGCTCACAGTGGGGACCCTGCATGGGGTGTCTGGGAGTCTCATCCTCTCCCAGCCTGAAGGCAGGTGGGAGCGAGTGAGACCAGGAGCCAAGTTTAAACACAGGAGGAGGTTCCCCCAGAGTTTGCCCATGACTTTGAGATAGGAAGGAGGGGAGAAAGTTGGGAAGGGCAGGACACTGCTTAGCCTAAAGCAGTGGCACTTGGATCCGGATGTGAGGAGTGACCACAGTTTTCCTGGGCTTTTCCAGAAGTCTGTGCTGGCTGCGCTCTACAGCTCCGAGGGCTCCGTCATGGAGGTATCACTCTTCTGTCCCACCCCCATCCTCTTTCCCCTCTAAGGCCAGTGACTTGCAAAGTTATGACCCAGCTCCCCCTATTCCCAAACCATGCTCTCCAGACAGGCTGCGAGAGCTGCAGCCACACCTAGGACATGTCTGGCTCATTTTCCTGGAGTGGGCTTGGAAGGGTGCAGGTGCAGATGATAGCAAGGATTTGTGTTCAGTGCGTTTCCCTTTGGCTGCCTGGGAACACCCCATTCAGCCCCCTCCTGCCAAGCTTGGGATGGGCTCCACTCCCATCACTTAGCATCACCTTAGATTGTTTGGTTTGGGTCTGCCTACCTCCGCATGCGCAAGGTCTGAGCCATTTCTGGGTTTCCTGCACTTGGCACAGGGCTTGCCACAGAGTGGGAGACACATTTCCAAAGTCACCTTGCCCTATGCTGCTTCCCACAACACCCCTCCAGAGGCTGCCTCTGCTTGCACACCCCCAGAGATGGGGTGCTCTGTCTCTCTCCCAGGAGGCCTGGTGGCAGTGCTGGTTCTGCCCTTTGCCCCCTGGGATAAGCTGCTCCTCTTCTGAGTGACAGCCATTCAGCATCCGGAAACAGGGGCATTGCCCTTGCCTCATCACTGCCTCTCCTTGTCAGCAAACAAATGCATTCTGCATGATTTAGTGTCTAGGACTCCAAGGGATCATTTCAAAAATGTTCCAGCTTTCAGGGACCCCAGAGCTTACGTTGTTGGGTCCCTCCCTGCATGTGACAGCTGAGGAGTCTGAGGGTCAGAGTGGTCTAGGGACTCGCCCTGGGTCACACAGAGGGTTGAAACAGAGCTCAGAAAGGGAACTGGGGCCCCTGACTCCCCCTTTCTGACTGCTCTGCTGACCTGGGGGCTGGAGCTGGACCAGGCCCTGCTTCCTCTCTTGGAGTCAGTGGTGAGGGGAGCCCCTCTGCCCCAGCCGGGACCCCATCACTCCTCTCCCCCCAGAGGCACCACTTTGCTCAGGCCATCGCCATCCTCAACACCCACGGCTGCAACATCTTTGATCATTTCTCCCGGAAGGTGATGGGGTTGGGGGTGGGGGTGGGGATTGAGGGGGAGAGCTGGGAGCTGGCTGGAGGTGGGAGAAGGAGCCAAGGAGTGGAGGCTCACTGGGATGGGCAAATGGGTGGGGGTGTCCAGCAGGAGGTCATGACACCCCTGCCCTTGCCCCAGGACTATCAGCGCATGCTGGATCTGATGCGGGACATCATCTTGGCCACGGACCTGGCCCACCATCTCCGCATCTTCAAGGACCTCCAGAAGATGGCTGAGGGTGACTGCTGTTAGCCCCAGGCCTTGGGGGTGGGAAGGAACAACCAGGGGAAGGATTTGCCAGGGGAGCATTCCCAGGGTGCAGACCTATCCCCTGCAGCATCAACCCTTCTCTGACTGCACAGCCCCACCAGGCAGACCCAGCACTGGCCCCTTGGCTCCCATCAAGAGTGCCCAATTCCCTACAGCACTCTGGGTTGGGCCCTGGGAGCCTTGTCCTCAGAAGCGCAAGGAGGCTGGGCCCCGCTCCTTGACCCCATCCTCCCCTCAACAGTGGGCTACGACCGAAACAACAAGCAGCATCACAGACTCCTCCTCTGCCTCCTCATGACCTCCTGTGACCTCTCTGACCAGACCAAGGGCTGGAAGACCACGAGAAAGATCGCGGTAGGTGCAGTCCTCCCTGGGAAGGCATAGGCTGCCCACCCTGCCCAGCTCTGGATGCCCTCTGCCGCCTGAACACCATCTCTCTGCTCAGCTCAGCCTGGCTGTGTTCTGGGGAGACAGAAACCTAGACCATCTCAGGGTGACAAATGGAGACTCAGAAAGGGGAACAGACCTAGCAAGTCAGTGGTTGGTGGAAGGTGGGCCCCAACCCCGCCACTCCTTGCCTGGGGCCATCGCCATGCCAGGCTGGGGCTGGTGGGACAGCTCCTGAGCTGGGACTGAATCCCTGGACCTCAGTTTTCTCTCCTGGGAACGGGCTGTCAGAGGAGCTTGGGTGGATGTGTCCTATGTGCAGGATGTGATGAGAGTGTTGGCCTTTCAGGAGCTGATCTACAAAGAATTCTTCTCCCAGGGAGACCTGGTATGTGTGGAGTGACCCCAGGATGTCCAGGTTGGGGGAGGGTTCCTGGCCTGGGGCAGGGAGGGCTTGAACTAGCCTGACCCTGGTACCCAATGGAGGAATGAGAGGGACAGACCTGATGACTTGATGCCTGCAGGAAAAGGCCATGGGCAACAGGCCAATGGAGATGATGGACCGGGAGAAGGCCTATATCCCCGAGCTACAAATCAGCTTCATGGAGCACATTGCAATGCCCATCTACAAGTGAGTGAGCTCATGGGGACAAGCTGGCACCCTGCACAGTGAGGGTAGGCTGGAGTGGGGACATCACAGCAAACACATGTGCTGAGATTGGCCTGGCCCAGCTCCAAGTGATTCACCCCCTTGCCTCTGGGCACAACTGTCTCCTGCTGTGCCACTCAGTGGGTCCTTCACTTCATCCTTGCTCTGCAGTGGAAAGAGACCATCATGCTTTCCTAGGTGTCCTCCTCTGTCTCACGTTCTTGTGGAAGTTCTTGTTTTTCTGAGATGGAGTCTCACTCTGTTGCCCAGGCTGGAGGAGTGCAATGGTATGATCTTGTCTCACTGCAACCTCCCTGTTCTGGGCTCAAGTGATTCTCCTGCCTCAGCCTCCCGAGTAGCTGGGATTACAGGCACGCGCCACCATGCCCGGCTAATTTTGTATTTTTAGTAGAGATGGGGTTTCACCATTTTGGTCAGGCTGGTCTTGAACTCCTGACTTCAGGTGATCCGCACACCTTGGCTCCCTGAGCGCTGGGATTACAGGCATGAGCCACCGTGCCTGGCCCTTGTGGAAGTTCTATTTGCTGTGTAGCCCTAGTCTTTCTTGCTGCCCATAGTCTGATTTCTGTCCTCTCGCCCTCTGCCCCCATGCACCCACAGGCTGTTGCAGGACCTGTTCCCCAAAGCAGCAGAGCTGTACGAGCGTGTGGCCTCCAACCGTGAGCACTGGACCAAGGTGTCCCACAAGTTCACCATCCGCGGCCTCCCAAGTAACAACTCGCTGGACTTCCTGGATGAGGAGTATGAGGTGCCTGATCTGGATGGCACTGGGGCTCCCATCAATGGCTGCTGCAGCCTTGATGCTGAGTGATCCCCTCCAGGGACACTTCCCTGCCCAGGCCACCTCCCACAGCCCTCCACTGGTCTGAGCAGATGCACTGGGAACAGAGCCAGGAGTCCTGTGTTCTAGACCAGGACTTCCTGTGTGACCCTGGACAAGTACTACCTTCCTGGGCCTCAGCTTTCTCGTCTGTATAATGGAAGCAAGACTTCCAGCCTCACGGAGACTTTGTGATTTGTCCTCTGAGAGCACAGGGGTGACCAATGAGCAGTGGGCCCTGCTCTGCGCCTCTGACCACACCTTGGCAAGTCTTTCCCAAGCCATTCTTTGTCCCTGCAGCTTGATGGTTTCTCCTTGCCCCATTCCTGCCCCACCAGATCTTTGCCCCTTTCCCTTGGAGGACTCCCATCCCTTGGGGTCTCCAGGATCCTCATGGAAGGGGAAGGTGAGACATCTGAGTGAGCAGAGTGTGGCGTCTTGGAAACAGTCCTTAGCTCTGTGGGAGGACTAGAAACAGCTGCAGGGCGAAGGCCCCCCGAGGACCACCACTCTAGTGACAGTGGGATTGGGACCTGGGGGATACAGGGGCCCCAGGAGGAAGCTGCCGAGGGGCAGCTCAGTGCTCTGCAGAGAAGGGGCTCGGGAAGAAGCAGGATGGGCTTGATGGGCAGGAGGGATCCCCGCACTGGGAGACAGGCCCAGGTATGAATGAGCCAGCCATGCTTCCTCCTGCCTGTGTGACGCTGGGCAAGTCTCTCCCCCTGTCTGGGCCAAACAGGAGGGTAAGACAATCCATGCTCTAAGATCCATTTTAGACCAATGTCTAAAATAGCTCTGTCGCTCTGCGGAGTCCCAGCAGAGGCTGTGGAATGTTTCTGCCACCCTAGGGCCCAGAGAGCCCAACCCTGAGTCCCTCAGAGGCCCCCTGAGTGTACCCCTTGGCCTGAGCCCCTTCCCCATTCCTGCAGCTAGGGAGAGACCTGGCCTCAGCCCTGGCAGGGCTCTCTCTTCAAGGCCATATCCACCTGTGCCCTAGGGCTTGGGAGACCCCATAGGGCCAGGACTCTTGGGTTAGCCTGGCCACTGGCTTCTCTCTTTTTCTCTGTTTCATTCTGTGTGCGTTGCGGGGTGGGGGAGGGGGTCCACCTGCCTTACCTTTCTGAGTTGCCTTTAGAGAGATGCGTTTTTCTAGGACTCTGTGCAACTGTCGTATATGGTCCCGTGGGCTGACCGCTTTGTACATGAGAATAAATCTATTTCTTTCTACCAGTTCTCCCCTATGGGGCTGTTTTCTGACTTTGTGCTTGGGGTGGGTGGAGCGGGGTAATAGAACTGGGAGAGACAAACGCCCTTTGGAACTCCATGGCTTCCAGAGTCTCTCACCCTTGGTGCCTAGCCCCTCTTCTGGGGAAGTCATAGACCTGTTGGGGTACTCCTTGGGCCAGCCCTGTGCCAGATCGTGGAGGTTAAGGGGTGGGTGGCAGATGAGAAGGTCTGGCCATGCAGCAGTGATGGGACATGTTGGCTGGCAGAGATTGTGGAGTAGAGGGAAAACTGAGAGGTTGAGGCAAGCAGGCAGGTTGCCTGGAGGAGGTAGCCTGGAGCTCGTCCTAGACCCTCCCAGTGCTGGCCTGCCCTGGTCCTGAGTGCCCATACGGTGACAGCCTGGGCCTCTGAACTCTGTTTCTAGCTGCAATGATGCCTGGCTGTGTCTCAGGAAGTCCCACATCCCGGTTTCTCTGAGTCCTGCCGAAGGGGCACCCCTGAGTCAGACTCCACACCAGATCCAGCCCCGGTTGTGTCTGAGGAGTTAGTCCCCTGCTTTCCTCTGCGTGAGAGTGTTTGCTTCTGCCCAGTCCAAAATGGGCACACTCCAGGTTGGGGCCACGAAGAGGCTCTGCCTGGTACAGTCTCCAGGCCCTGTCCCCGACTTGCCTACCCCCCTCTGAGCTCCTCTCCCTGTTCATCTCTTCCTGGCCAGTAAAGGTTGATGTGTTAAGAGGGTGGGCACTGGGGCCTCCTTTCTTGGTGGGAGAAGGAAGGAGATGGACAGGGCCATCTTGTGACCATCAGCCATTGCGAGCCTTGCCTTTGGGACCACAGAGCCCATCTGCTTCCTCTGCAGCTCCCCCTGCCCCACTAGCCTGTCTGGGTTTGGAATCTGCTCCTCTGGCTGTATGGTCTCCAGCTTTCCAGCTTCCCTTAGTGTTATGGGGCTCCAGGCTCCTCCCCTTCCCAGCTCCTGCTGTGGGCTCCCCAAGTCTGTCTCTGTCCTCTCACAGCACAGGACCCAGGCTTGGCCCAGTGGGTCCCCAGGTGGGGGTGGGAGTGTCAGTTTGTGACCCACAACCGAGAAGAGATGGCTATTCTAATGGCGCCTGGCTGACCTCAGGGTCACTGTGGGCTGATGTAGCGGCTCTTATGCCTGACCCCTGACCCTGAGTGTGTGCGCATGTTCCTCTTCCACAACCCTTCGGGCAAAGGGGACCTTGACCCTGCATCTGCTGTCTGTCCCCAGCCCAGCCCTCCTTTGAGGCCCATGCTGTGACACAGCCCTGCTTTTCACCAAATGGAGGGAACAACCACAGATACTTCCTCATCATGCAGGACCCTGTGCTAGGGCCAAGGGCTAACTTTGTCTTTGTCCTGGTCTGGAAAGTCTGACAGTTTGATTGGAGAGATAGATCTAAACTCAGATGCAAGCCATGACAACGCTGTGGGGTGCCTGGCCACGGGGCTCCAGGCAGGATCATAACCCTGAGAACAACAATGAAGTTTGAAAGATGAGCAGATGTTGTTTTCCTACAGGCAAAAGGGGACAGGCACTCCTGGTAGAAGAAAACACTTTTGCAAAGGCCCTGAGAAGGGAAGGGACTGGCAGCTGGAGGAGCTGAGGAATGGAGGAGGAGGCAAGGCCAGACCCTGAAGGGCCTTAAATGCCAGGTTGTGGAGTTTGGCTTTATTCTGTGGGCAGTGGAGAATCAGAGAAAGGTTTTCAGTAAGAGAGTGACTCAGAAGTGCATTGTAGAAAGATCCCCCTGGAGAGCAGGGAAGTGACTGCAAGGGGAGACGGTGGATAGGGATTATTCTGTGGGTGATGTGCTGTATCCCGGGCTGGGTGAGGAGAGGAATTCAAGAGATGCTGGGTTGGCAGAACATGGTGACCAATGGGTCGGGGGATGCAGAGGGAGGACTTAGAGGGGCCCTGGGAGGTGGGATCTATGCCACTCCATGAAGAGCTATGGGGACTCTGCTCAGCATCACCCTTACCCACAACAGGTGTTGGGTGGAGCCTCTGGCAGGGGTGAACTCCCTGCAAAGGTGAGCAAAACTGCTGTCTGAGAATGCCTGGGGAGGAGAGGTGGGAGGAAGGGAGGGAGGACATATGGGAGGAGGCTTTGCACGGAGCCTGAGGGCAGCCCTCACCAGGTTACAGAACACAAGGCTTGACCGCATTGGCTTCCTGTAGCTGTTCTCCCCTCCCATCTTAATGGTTTCATTTTGCATTTTATTTAAACCTCACAATGATTCTAGCAGATACTATTAGTCTATTCTGCAGCCAAGTTGCCTAAGATTTGGAGAGGTTAAGTAACGCACCAAGGTTAGGATGTGAGCCCTACCTGTCTGATTCCCCTCCAAGGGCTGTCTGATTCCTTTCTCCTCCTCTGGGATAGAGGAGGGAGACTCAGAAGGACGGGGTCTCCATCTTCAGTCTTTGCAAGACTATTGTAGGGCATTGGGGTGGTGAGCACAAAGTGGGTTGAGGCCCCAGAGAAAGATCTGAGAGCTGGGATCAACTGTGTGTGTGCCTGTGTGTGTCTGTGTGTGTGTGAGTTGGAGTAGGGGGCAGGGAGAAAGGAGTGGGGTGGTGGTGGCTTGTAGTGCAGCTCATGGTCACCAGGTGGTGTCCAGCCCTCACTGTCCTCACCTCCCCAGAGGTCAGAGAAGGGTATGGGGGCGCAGGGCGGGGGGCAGTTGGCAATCTCACTCCTGTCTATTCACCTACAGGTTGAATATCCCTTATCCAAAATGCTTGGGGCCAGAAGTGTCTCAGATTTAAGATTTTTTTGGATTTTGGAATATTTGCATATACATAATGAGATATCTTGGGAATAAGACCCCAGGCTAAACAGGAAATTCATTTATGTTTTATATACACACAGCCTGAAGCAGTTTTATACAATATTTTAAATAATTTTATGCATGAAACAAAGTTTGTGCACATTGAAGCAAGTGTGGAATTTTCCACTTGTGGCATTATGTCGGTGCTAAAAAGTGTTTTAGATTTTGGAGCATTTTGGATCTCAGAACTTTGTATTAGGAATTGAGGACTGAGCTCTGATTTTTTGTCTTACCCAAATTCCTACCTAAGAGGTCTAGGGAGTCATGCCCTACAAACCATACATTCTCATCAGATGGGTTTTACTCGACCCTATATGTCGTGATTTACTTTTCAATCCGACTCTGGCATAACATTATGAAACGAGGAAAAAAATATTTAACCCCAAAATATATTTCCTTGCCATACCTTGAAATTGCCCTGCAAAGTCTCATGTGGGAAAAATCCACATTCTATAGAGATTCCCTTCCCCCTTTGTTTTCCTTCCTTTCTTTCCAGATCCAGGAGATAATCAACTAAGTAAGAGCCAGGCACCCTTTTAAGTCCGACAAGAAACAATTTACAACTTGCTCTGTCTGAAGTCTGCTATCTGAGAGCTTCCTCTGCACAATAAAACTTGGTCTCCATAATCCTTTCTCTTTAAACTGAACATTCCTTTCTATCGATCCCAGGTCTTTAGACAAACTCAAACAATTGTCAACCAGAAAATGTTTAAATTTACCTATAGCCTGGAACCCCCTCACTTTGAGTTGTTCCACCTTTCTGAACCAAATCAATGTATTTCTTAAATGTATTTGACTGATGTCTCATACCTTCCTAAAATATATAAAACCAAGCTGTACCCCGACCACCTTGGGCATATGTTCTCAGGAACTCCGGAGGGCTGTGTCACAGGCCACGGTCACTCATATTTGGCTCAGAATAAATCTCTTAAAATATTTTACAGGCTGGGCACTCATGCCTGTAATCCCAGCACTTTGGGAGGCCGAGGTGGGTGGATCACATGAGGTTAGGAGTTCAAGACCAGCCTGATCAAGATGACGAAAAACCCATCTCTACTAAAAAAAATACAAAAATGAGTCAGGCGTGGTGGCAGGCACCTGCAATCCCAGCTACTCAGGAGGCCAAGGCAGGGAGAATTGCTTGAACCCGGGAGGCGGAGCTTGCAGTAAGCCAAGATTGCGCCACTACACTCCAGCCTGGGTGACAGAGTGAGACTCCATCTAAAAAAAAAAAAAAATTTTTTTTTTTTACAGAGTTTGACTCTTTCCATCAACAGAATGCTGCACCTGTATGACCCTCTCACACTCACAAACACAGAGGCATTCTCACACTGACACATGCACACACACTCACATGCTCATTCTGTGACACACAGGCATGTTTACCTGCAGACTCCATACAGCCCATACCTTATACAGTACACACCCATACGGACTCCACAGGGAAAATGGAAACTGTTTCTTGGAGGCCTCCTGCCCGTGTAGCTGTTCTCTGAACAGAACTGAGGTCCATCAGTTCTACCTTAGTGAGATCCCTGGAGGTGGTGCCTGCCTGATGAGCGGTCTCCCTCTGTAGCACGGTCCCTGGGAAGGCAGAGCCAGACTTGCATGTGAACAGGGATAGGCAGAAATGATGCTTCCCTCACCCCTTCACTGTGCAGGAAATAACTACTAGAGAGCATCGCAAGGCTTGGTGCTGTGCTGGTGAGGGAGGGTGGTCACGGCAGGCAGTGAACCCAGGTCATGAAGGGGGCTTCCTGGAGGAGGGTGAGGTGTAGGCAGGTCTTGGAGTTTGGATGAGGAGGACGGGAAAGGACTTGAGGACATTGCAGATAGAGCAGGAAAGCAGGCTGGGAGGTGAGGAGGTGCAGGAAGCTGTGCTTCTTGGGGCTCAGTCTCCTTGAGACAGGGGTGGGACTGAGGGAGTGGGTTGGTTGGGGGTGTGCTGAGGGAAGATGGTGAGTAGATGCTATTTTCATAACCTTGGTTGCAGTCTCTTGGGAGGGTGCCAGGTCCAGGGAGGTGAAGGAGTTGAAGGTTTGCTCTGAGCAGGAGCTAAGCTCCCCCATCTAGTCTTAGTTTTTCTGTTCATAAACTGGGATGATGAACCCCGCTGGAGGTGGTGAGGGTCCGGGGCAGAGCAGAGCAGCCATTGTGCTCAAGACAGGCTCTGGACTGCACCTGGGGAGAGAAAGGAGAATCAGGGTTGGGGCGGGAATGACGGAAGGGGCATGGGAAATCGGGGGAGGAGGCAGCATGGGTGGTGTGGGAGGATGAAGGATGTCAGGGCAGGCCTCTTACCTGACTGAGGTTTGCACTCCTGGGTTCCCTGTCCTGAAACACAAAGCAAGAACTGTCCCCACACAGCGAATCCCTGCTCTTCAGCACTCTTTGCAATTCCTCTGCGCTTTCCTTTCTATCCTGGCAGGATGAGCATTGGGATTCCTCTGTGGTCTTAGTTTTCCTGTCCATTAACTGGGAGGATGAGCCTACTGGAGGCCTTCAGGATGCAGAAGGTGTTCCGAGAGGGAGGCTGCCCTGCATCTGGGCAGCTGTGTGGGAATGAAGTCTGATAGATGGCACACCAGATTGTTCTCTGAGGGAATACCAAGATGAGTCCATACAGGAAACAAAGCACAACATCAAGTTTGGAGACTGGTGGGTCAGAGGTGAGAATGGGAGGTGTGGCAACATCCTGCCAAGATGGCTGCCACTCTCAATCCCTAAATCACCCCTGGGAGAACTACAGACCTGATTGGGATGCATAGGATTCTAGGAAATGACAACGTTGTTATAGCCCAATGAGTTCTTCTTGCCTGCTGCCCAGAGAGGACAATGCACTGAGAACAGCAGGTGCTGCAGCAAACGAAGGGTTAATAATTGCAGGGCCAGCCAAGTGGAAGGACAGGAGATGTTTCTCAAATCTGCCTTCCTGAGAATTTGGAGGCTAGGGTTTGTTAAGGACAGTTTAGCAGGCAGGGGACTAGGAAATGGGGAATGCTGATTGGTTGAGTTGAAGAAGAAATCACAGGGGGTTAAAGCTATCTTCTTGTACTGAGTCAGTTCCTGGGTGGGGGTCACAGGACTGGTTGAGTCAGTTTCTCGATGTAGGCTACTGGTCTGGGTAGTAACATCTGGTTGCTCAGAATGCAAGGTCTGAAAAATATCTCAAATACCAGTCTTAGGTTTTATAACAGTGGTGTTATCTATAGGAGCAACTGGGGAGGTTACAAATCTTGTGACCTTTGGCTTCATAACTTCTAAGCCATAATCCTAAACTTATGGACAATTTGTCAGTTTTATAAAGTTTTATAAAGGCAGTTTTGGTCCCCTCAGAAAAAGGGGGTTAGTTTCAGGAAGAGGCTATTATCATTTGTTGTTGTTTTTTGAGACAGAGTCTTGCTCTGTCGCCCAGGCTGGAGTGCAGTGGCCAGATCTCAGCTCACTGCAAGCTCCGCCTCCTGGGTTCACGCCATTCTCCTGCCTCAGCCTCCCGAGT
>NW_012104610.1:523518-524186 GCF_000951045.1 Mandrillus leucophaeus
GAAGGAAGATGCAGTCAGCTGTGACAGATTTCTCTCACTGTCATTCTCAGTTTCTCACTTAATTTTTCCACAGCAGCCTGGGGTGCACTGGGAGCAGGGAGAGATAAAAGTGAGAACAGGGTTGGAAAGGAGTGCTTGCCTTACCCCCTGCTGCCTTGGACAGTCACTGCCTCCCATTTCACCTGTGCACAAACTCCTGATGTGAGTTGATTCAGTGAGGAGGGGCAGCCAGGTCCCCGTGGGCATCACCCTAGCACTTTCTCTTCCCAGTCCCTAGGACGGGTGGCTCACAATCCAGGGAGATGCCTAGGGCTGCTTCTCTTCTAGACGTTCTAGTCAAAGGAGGCTCCAGCAGAAGGGAGTGTCCAGCTGTGACTGTGGAGTGCCTGGGCCTGGCATCTGGTCCTTGGTTTGGTCAGGACCCAGCACAGATTAGGATGCTGCCTTCAGGTCATCCCTGGCACATATTATCAGTTTGAGTCACGATGCCCTGAGGGAAACATTGGCCCACAGGTCAAAAGAATATAACTAAAAGAAAGAAAATAGGCCGGGCGCGGTGGCTCACGCCTGTAATCCCAGCACTTTGGGAGGCAGAGGTGGGCGGATCATGAGGTCAGGAGATGGAGACCATCGTGGCTAACATGGTGAAACCCTGTCTCTACTAAAAA
>NW_012104610.1:524519-534172 GCF_000951045.1 Mandrillus leucophaeus
CAGCCTAGGCGACAGAGTGAGACTCCATCTAAAAAAAAAAAAAAGAAAGAAAACAAAACAACACACACAAATCAGGCAGACTTTAACAGATGGGCCCAGAATTTAAATTAAATGTTTTAAATTTCCCTAAAGCGATAAGGGAAGATATTAGCAACATGAAGGAAGAACAAGAAATCATTAAAAGAGAACTATTTAAGACCAGCCTGGGCAACGTAGCAAGACCTTGTCTCTCCAAAAAATACCCAAATTAGCTGGTTGTGGTAGTATACACCTGTAGTCCCAGCTCCTTGGGAGGTTGAGGTGGGAGGATTGCTTGAACCCAGGAGGTCAAGGCTGCAGTGAGCTATGATTGTGCCACTGCATGCCAGCCTGGGCAACAGAACAAGATCCTATCTCAAAAAAAAACAAAAACAAAAAACAAAAAGCCAAACAAAAAAGAACCAAGTAGAAGTATCAGGGATGAAAAGATTGTGGTTGGAATAAAGAAGGCAACAGATGAGAAGAGCAGGGAGGATTCAATTGAAGAGAGACATAGTGAGCTTTGAGGATCAGCTGGACAAACTCTTGACAAAGGCGGCTGGAAAGGAATCAAGAAATAGAAGGTGTAAGAGAAAAAATGTAAGAGATGTGGAGGATAGAAGTAGAAATGCCAACATCCAGGCAATAGACATCCCAGAAGAAAGGATAAACAAATTGGAGGAAATATTTGTAGAAAGAGTGGACATAAATGTACTCTATTAAAAAACTGAAAGACCTAAAATTTAAAGGGATCTGAGAGTGTCAATCATGGGAGATAAGGACAAACTTCCAACCAGATGCATTATTTCGTAAATTTAACACTACCAATGCAAAGAGAAAATTCCAAAAACTTCCAGAGAGAAAATGCAGGTCACCTAAAAAGGAGAATGAACCAGGTTATCATCAGAGTTTCTAACAGTATTCACTGCTGGTTGGAATGGATAATGATGGGACAGTCAAAGACTGTATATACACATCCCCTACGTACAACAGAGAATATACAATTTTCTGCACATACAGAGTATTTGAAAAATTGACCATCTGTTACAGGGATCTGCAACCCCCAGGCCATGGACAGCAGTGAATACTGTTAGGAACCAGGCCATACAGCAGGAGGTGAGCGGCAGGTGAGCAAGTGAAGCTTCCTCTGTATTTACAGCCTCTCCATTGCTCATATTATCTCCTGAGCTCCGTCTCCTGTCGGATCAGCAGTGGCATTAGATTCTCATAGGAAAGCAAACCCTATTGTGAACTGGGCATGCGAGGGATCTAAGTTGCACACTCCTTATGAGAAGCTAATGCCTAATGATCTGTCACTGTCTCCCATCACCCCTAGATGGAACTGTCCAGTTGCAGGAAAACAAGCTCAGGGCTCCCACTGATTCTACATTCTGGTGAGTTGTATAATTATTTCACTATATATTAAATGTAATAATAATAGAAATAAAGTGCACAATAAATGTAATGCACTTGAATCATCCTGAAACCATCCCCCACTCCTGGTCCGTGGAAAAATTGTCTTCCACAAAACCAATTCTTGGTGCTAAAATGGTTGGGGACCACTGATCTGTGAGACCCCACAGAAGCCTAAAGACTCCAAAGGATCAACATGACATAGTGTTTTCTTACCATAATATAATAAACATAGATATTAATAGACATTAATAATAAAAGAATGGTTAAAATGTCCATATGTCTGGAAGTGATGTAGTATGTTAATAAAGTACTCTTGGGTTAAAAAGAAAACTATAAAGAAAATGATGAAATACTTAGAACTAGATCATAAAAACAAATCTCTGCTACATATAGTATTAACATTTATGGAATAGCCAAAACAGTACCTGGTGAAATACATATCTTTAAATTCATTTCTTGGGAAACAGAACACTAAAAATGAACTAAGCATTCAACTTAAGAGGCTGGACAAAAGACAGCAAAAGAGCAAAAAGAGGAAAATTAAAATGGGGCAGAAATAAATAACCCAGAGAACATCAACAGCAACAATTAGAGATTCCCCAAACCAAAAGCTAATTCTTTTAAAAGATTAGTAAGATTGACCTCTGATAAGACAGATCATAAAAAAAGAAAGATGTAGACATACTAAGTATAGAACAAAAGACAGACAATATTTACAGATGTCAGAGGGGTTAAAAACATAATAAAAGAGTATCATTAAAAATTATAATTTAAGGCCGGGCGCAGTGGCTCAAGCCTGTAATCCCAGCACTTTGGGAGGCCGAGACGGGCGGATCACGAGTTTAGGAGATCGAGACCATCCTGGCTAACACAGTGAAACCCGTCTTTACTAAAAAAATACAAAAAAAAACTAGCCGGGCGAGGTGGCCCCAGCTACTTGGGAGGCTGAGGCAGGAGAATGGCGGAAACCCGGGAGGCGGAGGTTGCAGTGAGCCGAGATCCGGCCACTCAAAAAAAAAAAATAATAATAATAATTAAAAAACTTGGATGAAATGAATACATTTCTAGAAAAATATAAAATTCACAGGATATAGAATTTGAATAGGTCAATGTATATTAAAGGAATGAAATGGCAGTTAAATACTGCCTCTCAAAAAAACTCATTTTCCAGATAACTTTATAGATAAGTTCACTAAACTTTAAAAGTATGGTAAGTGTCTGGTTTATATAAGTTATTACAGAAAACAAAGCAAAGCTCTCCAGTTCATTTTATGACATTAACATGTTCTTGATTTTCAAACCAGATAACGCAAAAGAAGATAATATAAGGTTAGTTCAGTTTCATGTAGGAGTTTAGATGCAAAAATCCTATATGTAAAATGTTAGCTAACCAGATACAAATGAATATTTTAAAATGCATCATAATCAGATAGAAATTTTTTTCCAAGGGATGCAAGGATGGTTTCACCTCAGAAAACCTATTCATATAATTTGCAATATTAATAGACTTATGGAGAAAACCATAGGATTATTTCAATTGATATAGAAAAGAGTATTTGATAAAATTGATACCTATTTGTGATTTAAAATAATTCAACGAACTGGGATTATGTGGGAAATTAATTTGGAAGAGGTAATATTCCAGAACTCTCCAGTTAAGATTTTAGTAATGGAGGAATTTTGATGTATTTCCTCTGTGAACAGAAATAAGACAGGGATGCCCATTATCACCAATCCTGTTGCACCTAGTACTAGAGGTCCTGGCCAATGCTTTAATGAAAGGAAAAGAAATAGGTGTAAATTTTGGAAAGGAACCGATTAGAGTGTCATTTTTCACAGGATGATACAATTGTCTATCTAGAAGCAAACAGAATCAATAGACAAACCATTAGAACTAATAGGAGAGTTTATCAATATTTCTGGAAATAAGATGAAAATTAATGCCATTTCTCTACAACAACCAGAACCAACTGGAAAATATAACTCAAAAATAGTATGCCACTCACAAAAGCAATAACAATGATAAAGCATCTTGGAAATCTATCTATCTAAGAATTAAAATGCTATCTTTGGGACAAAATCTAGACATCTGATAAGAAAAAAAGGAGATTATTTGAATAATGGAGAAGGATTCCATGCTCTGGATGAAATTACTTGATATTATTACAAGTTAATTCTCCTAAAAGTAATTTAGATATTTAATACAATCCCTATACAAATTCCTGCTGGTTTCTTGAGCAACACAATAAACTCCTATTAAATATATATGAAAAAATAAAAATCTGTGAATAGCAAGATAAATGTGAAAAGTGAAAGTAAGGAAGAATGTGATTTTTGAGTGACATTATAATTTAAAAAAATAGAAATGAGGTCTCACTATGTTGTCTAGGCTGATCTCAAACACCTGGGCTCAAGTAGTCCTCCCACCTCAGCCTCCCAAAGTGTTGGGATTACAGGTGTGAGCCACTGTACCCAGCCAAAAGTGATATTGTAATCCATCACAAGAGTAGGAAAAAAATGTGATTTTGGTGCCAGACAGACGAAAGGGTTAATGGGACAGAGTAGGGAGCTCAGAGGGGAGCATATGTACAACTAGGAATTTCACAAGACTACCCAATAAAAATGGGACTCCCATTACTAGGAGAAAGGATGGATTGTTGGGAAAACTCGCTCGTAATATGCCGCAATAGAAGACTGGATCCCTGCTTACCATCACATACACAGGTGGATGCCAGGCAGATTATAGACTAAACATGAAAGGTAGGAGTGCCAGGTCAACAGAAGAAAACACAGAGCATCTTTGTGTGCCTGGAGGACAAATCATAAGAAAAACAATTTGTGAATTCAATTCCATTGAAATTGTGGATTTCTGTTCAGTGACATATGTCAAGGGTAAGGTTAATAGAGAGCTGCTAGAAGGAGAGATGTTATTTGCAATGTTCAAAATTGACAAGAGGCTAATATCTGGAATAGATGAGAAATCCCCACAAGTCAGCAAGAAGAGGACAGCAACCCCAATAGGAAAAGCCCAGAATAAGCTATTTATGGAAGAGATGCTCAAACTCGTTGATTATCAGAGAAGCAGAGATGAAAACTAGAAGATCTTTTACACCTGTTAGAGTGGCAGAAATCAAAGAGCCAGATGATGTCGATTGTTGGGAGGGATCCAGGAAATGGACACTTTCACACAGGGCCATGGGAATGTAGACTGATGCTGTGCTTCTGGACAGCAACATGGCAGTACTCAAAGTGTCCAGATTCCCTAGACCAGCAGTGCCGCTCCTGGGTATATAGCCCAGGGAAATCCTCCCACAGGCTCAAAGGGCACAGGAATGAGGATGCTGACAGAATGTACAGCAGGTTGATGGGCAAAAGGGGGTGTGTGCACACCACAGGGTATTACTAGCAGGTAGAAATAATGCATAGACATACCTATAGCAGCATGAATCCTAAAAACATACAGCTGAGTGAAGAAAGGGAGAAAGAGAATGAGATCTATCATACACTACAGTTTACCTAAACTGAAATACAGGGATTCAGAATTACAGCATTCATTTTATAAGAACTCCCATTGGCAAAATACTACACATTAAGTACATAATTTCTTTTGAGGAGAAGAGAAGAATGGCAGGGGAGAAGGAGAATGAAAAGGAATTCGTAAGAAAACCTTGAGCAGGACCCTGGATGGACCAATGATGGTTCCACGCTGTGAACTCAGGAGTAGAATTATCTCAGCCCTCTGCACCTGAGGTCTGGGGAACAAATATAGGAACAAGAAGCACACCTGCCCCCAGTCAGCCTCCTCTGAGTTCCTTAATTGTTCTTGTTTGAGAATGCATCTGTCTCCAGAAGCAGAGCCTTTCAGAGAGTGTCTGATTCCTGGCCCATAGAAAGCCTTTCTAAATGCTTGCTTAGTGAATGAAGGAGTATGTGAATGGATGAATGGGCAGATGAGTAACAGTTAAAGGAGAAATGAGCTAATGATTGAATTAGTAAGTGAATTGGTGAATGAATGGATGGGCCATTGAATGAATGAGTAAGTGCCAGAATGACTGAGTGAATGAATCAAGACGTTGAAGAGTGACTGGATTGGGTGAGTCAATGCACTGATGAGTGAATAGATGGGTGAGTGAATGGAGAATGAATGAGGGAGCCGGGCTGCTTGCGCAGACCTTGGGGAGAGCTCACCTGACAGGCAGGCACAGTTGAGGCTGGCAGCCACAAAACGTTACAGAGGGAAGTAGCACCTCTTGGGAAGCCTGACAGGGCATGGATAGAAGCTCCGAAGCAGGCCTGTAGGGAGAAAAATGTAGCATTCCCAAAACTGAGGACTACCCCCTGGAGGCAGCTGGAGGTGAACAGGCCCTGTTGGACAGAGGCCCCTATCCTCCCAAGCTTGAAGTGGAGACTCTCCATATCTGGGAACACCACCTCCCAGGGCCCCCACAGCAGTCTCTCTGCACTGCAGCAGTGGCAGGGCTCAGGTAGAAATGCAGGGCCTTGAAGGGGAAGTGCCTCATGTAGAGCTCCCAGGAGCCTCTGCCTGTCCACAAGGCTCAGCTCTCAGTTCAGGGTGTTGGACAAGTTGATGTTGGCCAGAGCTGGGCTTGTAAGCTGGGGTGGGGCAGGGTGGATGGGATGGAATGTTGTGTGGTTGGGAGGGGAAGAGCAGAGAGGGGGATAGGTCTGGTGAGTTTCCCAGCATGAGTGCTTCCAGGCCTCCCACAGCCGACATAGGCATCATCGCAGGTGTCCTGAGCCAAGGTCAGGATGGTGAAGCCTCAAGTGTGGGCAGAGGGGAGGGAGGGGGCCTCAGCCTGGGCTGAGTCTGGATATCAGCTATGCCTATTTTTGGTGCTTTCCTGTGTTTATTTCATTTACTACTGGCAATCTCCTTATACAGATGTGGAAAAGGAAGCTTGAAGAGCCTAGGGCCACCCAGCTAGGAAGTGGTGGAGCCTGGATTGAAACTCCAAAGTGTAGAGCTCCTAGGAACCACCGCCTGTGCATCCCCAAACTCCAAAGTCCATCTTTGGCCTGAAGCCTAAACCCAGTTGCTACCCTGTAACAACTCCTGAGGCCAGGTGGAGAGGGCAGCCCTCAGTCTGGGAGGGCATGTTGAGGTGAAGGTACCTGCAGCATCTGCAGCCAGGGGCTTTCTCATCTCTCGGCAGTGGCTGAAGAAAAGAACAATCTCTTAAATGGAAGGCTCTCCCAAAGACAGGCAGGAACTATTGTCCCCTTCGTAGGCAAGGGAAACTGAGGCCCACAAGCTCAACTGGTGAAACCTCCTTCAGAACAAACAGAGCTTAAAGAGCATCTTCAGGGTCAGATGAGGAAACTGAGACCTAGAAGGAGTAGGAACTTCTAAGATCACTCAAAGATCGGAGGGAGAGCTGGTGCAGATGGCTGAGCTAATCCTACTCCTGAGTTCACAGCGTGGCACCATCATTGGTCTATCCAAGCTCCTGCTTATTGCTTACTGATGGATTCCTTTTCATCCCTCTCCTCCCCTGCCATTCTTCTCTTCTTCTCAAACAAAATTATGTACTTAAGCCAGGCGCGGTGACTCACGCCTATAATCCCAGCACTTTGGGAGGCCAAGGCGGGCGAATCACGAGGTCAGGAGATCGAGACCATCCTGGCTAACATGGTGAAACCCCGTTTCTACTAAAAATACAAAAAAATTAGCCAGGCGTGGTGGTGGGCACCTGTAGTCCCAGCTACTGGGGAGGCTGAGGCAGGAGAATGGCGTGAACCCGGGAGGCGGAGCTTGCAGTGAGCTGAGATCTCGACACTGCACTCCAGCCTGGGCGACAGAGCGAGACTCTATCTCAAAAAACAAACAAACAAACAAACAAAAAACAATAGAAATGAAGAAATAAATTCTAATATATTCATATAATAGTATATTCAAAACATATATACATATACAAGAGTTTCCTAGGAACACTGTTCCTAAGAGCCAGAAAACTAGTTTCCCTCTGTCTCTATAGTTTAGGATATGCCTCTCAGTCAACTCTTACATTTAATGCAGAACAAATTAGCATCTCATTGCTTAGACCTCCTTCATATCAGAATAAGATTTTGAATTTACCTTTAGACCTCCTTCATATCAGAATAAGATTTTGGATTTGCTACTGAGTAATCAAAATGTCTCTTAAAATATTTGCGCCAAATAATTGATCAACTTGTTACCAAAGGTAAATTCTGTTCCTATTTCTATATTATATATATATAAGAAAAAAGGATATAAAAGGAAAAAAATCCCAGAAGCTTTAACATAGACATTATCCTTCCTCCAACTTCACTTTTAGCTAGTAATATTGGGATACAATCACAATTGAATATTGATATTGATCACTCAAATATTTCTGTGGCTGTGGTGGGTCAAGGCCACATTACAATAGGCTTGATGATGCAGAGAGAGGGGGGCACAGAAGTTGACACTGGCAAAACAAGGAATCCACTTCATGCCAACAATGCTGATGCGGACCCTCCCCTCAGCCCAGCAGAATAAAGGATTGCCAGTGGGCAGCATGGGCTCCCCTGCCCTGGTCGATTTGTTGCTCTGCTTTGACCATTTGGCTCCAAGTGCACCTGTATGAGGAGGCAGGGCGACATCAGGTAGCTACCTTCATACTTGTATCTCTACCTCTACCAGCTTATTTGCTCTCTCAGCAGTGAACCAAAGTGGAAGCAGCCTTGAACCCTGGTCTGAATCACCATTCTTACCAATCTTTGTATCCAAGCAAACTCTCCGTGATCTGGCCCAACTCACTGGTGCATATATTTTTCCCAAATAGCAGATACAATTACCTACTTGCCCAATCACTTCTAGACAGACTTCCTGTTGTAGAAGCTGGAAAACTATAAAGGCATTTCCTAGGATCCTCTATAGCTTGGGTTTCATGTGTGACCTGAGTTCCATCACAGAAGTTCTCCAGTCAGATGTGGAGGTGGATTGATGACTGCATGCAGTTGGATAGAATCATCTGGAAAGGAGCTGTGACAGAGGTGTCTGGGTATTTCAGGGCTGTCCATGGGGGAGTTTCTAATATCCAGAACCTCACATAGGTGCCAGGTTACAGGTAGTGTTGTTTCCACTAAAAATTCCTGTGACATAGTTGGGCGTTTTGCCTAGCTGCATTGTGTCTGGCCCTGTTGTCTTTGGCTGTGCAGCACTAAGCCTAGTTCTCTTCTCCTTCTGCTTAAACCTGTATGGCGTACACAGCTAAGAATGCTGACTGGTGCAGCTTTCTTGAAGCACTGATCCCATTGGTTGCAATTGCCTGTCTTCTCTAATACAGCCTGAGATCCTTGAGGGGAGAGGCTAAATCTAGTTCATTTTTATGTCCTTAGAACCCAACACAGAACCTGAGACTGAGTATGGACTCAACAAAAATTCACTGAAAGCTTAAATAACATGTGAGTCATTTATTATTAAAAATCCAATCTGAGCGATTTCATCTACTCAGGAGCCCTGGGCTGGCCTGCAGAGCTTCAGTACTATCTCAGTGGTGATCACGGCCACGCAAGTCACCTCATTCAACAGAAGAAAACAGTCTGCCCAGCAAAACCATGCCTGCATGACAAACAGCCAGGCCTCCCATCAACGGAAATCATGTTCATGACGGAATCCTGCTTGCATGATGGGCTGAACGTGGATCAAAACAAACTGGCTTCCAGGACACTGGCAGGTTCCAGGATGCAAAACGACGTTCACTACGAGTGGGGCATATAAAAGTAGGTCAGATAAAAAGAACCAGATTTACACTACGTTGCCATCAAATAAATTCTAAAATATCACCAATGGAAAAAAAAAATTCTCCTTAAAGAAATGTCACCCCAAACTGCCCCTAAGCATCTCTTCGTGTGACTCCTTATCCCTGGGTCTTCCTAGTGACCAAAACATAGGCCCCCAATTTTGTATTCTCTCTTAAGCTTTTCGTTTTCTGTGTCACTTTTCTAAGTTATGGGATGTGCTTCCCATGGACCCTCTTGACGGCTGGCAGCTGCGCGCCAAGGGAAGCATCTGGACAGTAGAATGCAGTGGTTCAGGGCATGATCTCTAGCATCAGACAGACCTGCTTCAAGTCCTTGCTCTGCCATTTCCTTGCTGCATGGCTTTGTGTAAGGCTGATAACTTCCCCAAGTCTCAATTTCCTTATCTATAAAACGGGAATAATAATAATAAACCTTCTTTTTTTTTTTTTTTT
>NW_012104610.1:534342-535161 GCF_000951045.1 Mandrillus leucophaeus
TGGCACAAGTATACATATGTAACAAACCTGCACATTATGCACATGTACCCTAGAACTTAAAGTATAATAATAATAAAAAATAAATTAAAAAAAAATCTTAAGAGATAAACAAATGACCAGCAAACATCTGGAAAAATGCTCAACATCACTAATGATCAGGGAGATGTAAATCAAAATTACAATGTGATACAATCTTATTCCTGCAAAAATGGCCATGATCAAAAAATCATAGATGTTGGTGTGGATGTGGTGAAAAGGGAACACTTTTACATTGTTGGTGGGAATGTAAACTAGTAAAGCCATTAAGGAAAACAGTGTGGCGATTCCTTGAAGAACTAAAAATAGAACTACCATTTGATTCAGCAATCCCACTCCTGGGGTATCTGCCCAGAGGAAAAGAAGTCATTATACAAAAAAGATATTTGCATATGCATGTTTATAGCAGTACAATTTGCAATTTTAAAAATATGGAACCTGCCCAAATGCTCATCAATCAATGAGTGGATAAAGAAATTGTGGTATGTATGTGTGTGTGTACATATTCCACCCCCCATGGAATACTACTCAGCCATAAAAAGGAATGAAATAATGGCATTTGCAGCAACCCGGATGGAATTGAAGACCATTATTCTAAGTGAAGTAACTCAGGAATGGAAAACCAAACATCGTATATTCTCATTCATAAGTGGGAGCTAAGCTATGAGGATGCAAAGGCATAAGAATGATACAATGGGCTTTGGGGACTCGGGGGAAAGGGTAGGAGGGGGTTGAAGGATAAAAGATTACACATTGGGTACAGTGTACACTGCTCAGGTGATG
>NW_012104610.1:539971-541560 GCF_000951045.1 Mandrillus leucophaeus
AGAGACAAGGTTTTACCATAATGGCCAGGCTGGTCTTGAACTCCTGGCCTCAAGTGAGCCGCCTGCCTCGGCCTCCCAAAGTGCTGGGATTACAGGCATGGAGCCACTGCACCCAGCCTGGAGATTACATTTGTAAGAAAGGGGACATTGGATGAGAGATATACATAATCAAGGGAGGCAAACTCATCATGGTGGCAGCTAAAGAGATGATGGAATCACTCAGTTTGTGGTACTGAGTGATGGCAGCTACTTTGATGAGGTCAGCAATTTTTTTTTTTTTTTTTTTGAGACAGGGTCTCACTCTATTGCCCAGGCTGGAGTGCAGTGGCATGATCTTGGGCCACTGCAACCTCTACCTTCCAGGCTCAAGCAATTCTTCACCTCAGCCTCCCGAGTAGCTGGGACGACAGATGCATGCCACCACGCCCAGCTAGTTGTTTTGTATTTTTTGTGGAAATGGAGTTTCATCTCGTTGCCAGGCTGGTCTGGAACTCCTGGGCTCACATGATCTGTCCACCTAGGGCTCTCAAAGTGTTGGAATTACAGGTGCGAGCCACCGTGCCCAGAGAGGTCAGCATTAACATTAAAGGCAGCAGAACTGGTAATCAAAGAATGGTAAATATTTAAAGTGTCAGCTACTCAGACTTGTTCCATCTCTCAGAAGATGACCTCATGGAAGCTCTGAGTACCCAAACGTCAAAGCTCTGCTGGAGGAGAAAGGGAAGCAAATCTTGATTAAATATGGATTAAATATTGATTAAGTATGCAGTATTTACTGCAGATGCCAGAAGTGAGCCTAAAGATTTTGAAGAGGGGACCATCTGAATGGAGGGGTCAGTAGACCTCCTGAAAACAAGTTTTGCCTGAATCCTGGCTGGCTATGAGTCAATGCAGCAGAAACTGAAGCAAAGATTAACCAAAGCTGAGAAATATCTGATCCCACTTGTTGACACAGAATGTTCAGATATTGAAGGACCTGGAATGGAAAGTGGGCCCATCATCCCTACATGGGAGCGAAAAGCTGGTCATTAACAAGGACACATCTCATGATCCTTTTGGTCATGTGACTAAAGACAATTGTAATTTGGAAGAAGAAAACTCAACTGGGGAATTTTTCCTTAAGCAACCTGCTTAGGCTCAGGGCACAAGGCCCACATACTCACATTCAAGGTACTATGATTAAAGAATCATTGTATCTTGGGAAGTTTTACAATTGACAATGTTCAAAGACATACACTGACTGATTTATTAGTATCTGTATTTTTTTTTCACATAACGTTCTTTTTATGTAATAGTCTTTATAAAAGTAAACAAGCGACCTGGCGCGGTGGCTCACGCCTATAATCCGAGCACTTTGGGAGGCCGAGGCAGGCAGATCATGAGGTCAGGAGATCAAGACCATCCTGGCTAACACGGTGAAACCCCGTCTCTACTGAAAAAAAAAATGCAAAAAATTAGCCGGGCATGGTGGCTGGCACCTACAGTCCCAGCTACTCGGGAGACTGAGGCAGGAGAATGGTGTGAACCTGGGAGGCGGAGCTTGCAGTGAGCAGAGATTGCGCCACTGCACTCCAGCCTGGGCGACAGAG
>NW_012104610.1:542281-545191 GCF_000951045.1 Mandrillus leucophaeus
AGTGGGAGCTAAGCTATGAGGATGCAAAGGCATAAGAATGATACAATGGGCTTTGGGGACTCGGGGGAAAGGGTAGGAGGGGGTTGAAGGATAAAAGATTACACATTGGGTACAGTGTACACTGCTCAGGTGATGAGTGCACCAAAATCTCAGAAATCACCACTAAAGAACTTATTCATGTAACCAAACACCACCTGTTCTCCAAAAACCTAGTCACATTTTAAAAAAATAATAAACCTTGTTAAAGCTGCTGTGAGGATATTTAAGGCATGAGAAGTTGCAACCACTGTTAAAGCTGCAGCTGTCTGAAGTGCAGGGCTTCATAAAGGTGCATTTCTGGGAATGAAGGAGCTCATTCCTCATTTTGTGTTCAGACAAAGTCACAGGGGCCAGAAGGGACTCCCAGGAAGAGGGCTTTGGCTTCAGACACAGAAGAACAGAAGAGACTTGGGTTCAAAACAGGCAACTGTAGCACTCCAGGTTAGTAGCTGTTGTGGGTTGAACTATGTCCTCCAGTCTCTAGATCTATGCGAGTCCTAACCTCCACTATCTATAAGTGTGAAATAGGGTGTTTTTTTGAAGGTGTGATCAAGTTAAGATGGATCATATCGGATTGTCGTGGGCTGTAATCCAGCATCTGGTGTAAGAAGACTTATGAGAAGAGGGAAATAACACAGAGACACACAGGAAGAAGGCCATGCGAAGATGGAGGCAGAGACCATCTTCTGTATGGTGTGAGACCATACATTTCTGTTGTTTGAAGTCACCCAGTTTGTGATAGTTCCAGCAGTCCTAGGAAACCAACACTGTGAGTGGATCAGGAAGGGACCCCTCAGGTCACAGGACACAGATGGATTGGAGAGAGGAGGAGACTTAGCTGATGACCATAATTTTCCAGCTTGGCATCTTGGGTCCAGCTGGCAGGATAGCCAAATCCCCGAAGACCATCTGGGATGTACACACAAGACCCTGGCCCCCTTGACTCAAGGGGATGCAACTGCTCGGTGCCATCTATGATTTATGCTCCAGACCCTCCTTCCCCAATCAGGCCATGGCTGCAGCCACCTTAGACCACATCTTTCTGCAGCTCTTTCACATTTCCTGGCCTGCTTGCCTCATTCCCTGACAGGTTGTTTCTACAAGCACACCCATCCATCAGCCATGTGGTCATCTATCCCTCACAGAATGCTAATCATACACCTCCCCAGCCCCAGCCCTGCGCTCACTGCCTGGCGAGAGGGGAGAGAGAATTAAGGCAGGGGTCCTGTCCTGAGGGAGCTCACAACAACCTGAGTGAAATGTGAATGAATTAATTCAACATGCGTTTATCGAAAACACGTTATGCGCTGTCCCTGACCAGGGATTGGAAGGGCTGCAGAGGTAAACAAAACCAGACAGCAAGCCCACAGACTAGCCAAGAAACAGACACTAATCAAATAAAACCAAAGCAAAAATAAAACTGCAACTGGGCCATTAAGGAAAAGTAGGTGATGCCACAAGAGTCTATGTGAGGGAATTTGACCTAATGATGGTGGTCAGGGGTCACAGTAGAGGGAGAGACGTCTGAATTAACACCTGAGGTATAAGAGGCAAAGAGGGGAAGAAATAGTTTATGCAAAGATCTGGAGGCAGGATGAAGCCCAACAAGAAGGAAGAATTTAAAGAAGCTTTACTAATTTATTATAAAGGATACAACTCAGGAATAGCCGAGTGGAAGAAATGCACAGGGCAAGGTATGTAGGAAGGGGAATGGAGCTTCCATGGTTGAGGTGGCTGTAGAGTATGAGGAGAGAGGATTGTCGGTAAGATGAGGCAAGGGAGGCAGGCAGAGGCCAGGCTGCGTTAAGGAGTTTGGGCTTTATCCCAAAAGGAGTGAACATTACGGGTTTTAAGTAGGCAGGTGACCTTGTCAGAACGTGGTGTCTGCAGCACAGAGAAGAGTCTGGAAATAGGTTCACTGCGATGGGAAGACCAGGCAGGAAGCTCCTACAACAGCCCAGGTGAGAACATAATCATCCCTTGGCCTGAAGTCATGGAGGAGAGAGAGAAATGCACAGATTTGAGAGATGCTCTTCGTCATGGGCTGGATATGATGTGTGGAACAGAAAGAGAGGGGCTGGTGACTCTGTTTTCTGGTTTGTGCGACTGCATAGATGTCGGTGCTATTTGCTAGGAGAAGAAGCCATGAAAGTGGACCAGATCTGGGGGAGAAAATCCTGAGTTCACACGAAAGATCTTTATAAACCATAATGGTTGCAGAAATGTCAGCTGTTACCATGTACTCATTTAAAAAATATTTAATGAATGCTTGCTATCTGTACCAGGTGCTGGAGATTAACGGGAAAGAAATTAACGTTGGATGCACAACTGGAAGAGTGTAGAGAGATTAAGAGGGCACCATGGTTGATGCTCTGGGCTGGTGAGCACATCGAGGTGCTGGGAGGGTGGAACACTTGGAGAGGGCATGGAAACTCCACCCCCTTCCTACATATGATACATTTCTTCCACTTGGCTATTCCTGAGTTGTATCCTTTATAATAAATTGGAGAAGAAAGAAGTTACATTTATTGACCCCTCAGGAAACACATATTACAATTGGCTGTTTTGCATCACTGAACCTCTTAAATGTAGACCTGGATTATGGTTACTGCGATGGTCTCGTTTTTTTCTTTTCTTTTCTTTTCTTTTTTTTTTTGAGGCAGAGTCTCGCTCTGTTGCCCAGGCTAGAGTGCAGTGGCGCGATCTCAGCTCACTGCAACCTCTGCCTCCCAGGTTCACGCCATTCTCCTGCCTCAGCCTCCAGAGTAGCTGGGACTACAGGTGTGTGCCACCAAGCCCAGGTAATTTTTGTATTTTTTATTAGAGATGGGGTTTCACCATGTTGGCAAGGCTGGTCTCGAACTCCTGACC
>NW_012104610.1:549466-555876 GCF_000951045.1 Mandrillus leucophaeus
AAAATATATTCGGAATAATGGGAAATCAGCTTGTACATCACATTGGAGAAACCATATTTAAAAGAATTAGAATGTAGGCTGGGCGCAGTGTCTCATGCCTGTAATTGCAGCACTTTGGGTGGCCAAGGTGGGCGGATCACGAGGTCAGGAGATTGAGACAATCCTGGCTAACATGGTGAAACCCCGTCTCTACAGAAAATACAAAAAATTCTCTGGTTATGGTGGCAGGCGCCTGTAGTCCCAGCTACTCAGGAGGCTGAGGCAGGAGAATGGCATGAACTCAGGAGGTGGAGCTTGCAGTAAGCCGAGATTGTGCCACTGCACTCCAGCCTGGGCGACAGAGCGAGACTCTGTCTCAAAAAAACAAAAAACAAACAAAAAAAGAATTAGAATGTAATAAAGTAAGATTAATTATTTTAAAAAGAGGGGCATCATGGCGTCAGACAGACTTTGGTTTGAGACCTGGCTTGACTGCTTACTAGCTGCTTGACCTTGGGTAAATCACTTAACCTCTCTATGTCTCAGGAACATCTGTAAAAGAGGATTCACATCCCTGTTCCTTAGGGTATTGTATGGATGTAGTGACCTAACACATGCAATGCCTTTACTGCATGTGATAGTTTTAGCATAGTGCATATACATGATAAGCACCTAATAAAAGGATGCTATATGCTATTGTGAGCTATGATCATACCAGTGCGCTCCAGCATGAGCAACAGAGCAAAACCCTGTCTCAAAAAAAAAAAAAAAAAAGGATGCTCTATCGTTGTTTCTCTATGTGAGGAACTATTGCATATCATTTCATCTAACCTTCATAACAACAGCATGAGGAGAGAATTTTTACAGAGAAGGCAGCCCTGTTGATTACTTACCCAATAGCGTTTACCCCTCTTCCTCACTGTAAGAAAGTAGGTTTTGTTGGGCCATTTATCATTCCATATTCAGGAAAGCTGGCCTCCTTTCTAGCCTTAGGGTGTATTCCTGATTAGTCTAAACCAATCATGGTGATACTGTGGTTTAGACAGTCACATGGTCCATTCCAATCCGGTTACCAACTTGTCCAAGCTTGCCTAGGAATGTCCCAGGTTTAGTACTAGTAGTGCTGCCTCCTGGAAACCCCTCAGCCCTGGGCAAACTGGGATGGTTGGTTACTGAGACCTGAGGAAAAGGCTTCTATAGGGGTGTGTGGGTAGGCTGTGTGCGCGCGTGTGTGTGTGTGTGTGTGTGTGTGTGAGGTGGCATCTGGAAAACGCTTTTCTTGCTAAGAATAAATGGTAAAGACATAAGTGGCAGGAAATGCCCCCTTTGGATGTCTTCTGTGGGTTATTTTTGGATCTGCTATAGCCATCCTGGACCATGATTGGAGATAAGCAACAGGCTGAAGATGGCAGGGTGAAGAAATGGACCTCTGGGCCCTTGAGGAAAATTCTGTGCTATGCTCAGGAGTTCTTGTTGTAAGAGTGTAAAATGAAATCCAAAATGGAGATGGTTATGTCAGAGGCCTCTAAAAAGGAGCCAGGAGGGCATGAGGAGTTGGGCTCCAATCACATACACACTCAGCTGGAATTTCACCTGTTCAACTGGGCCAAGTCACCAACATTCTTAAGAAGCAGCTGCATTTGATTTGAACTCTTTATACTAGGACTGATCGTAAATTTCCTGGGGAAACAGTGGCGTCAAATTCAGCTAATCGTCACCGAAGAGGCATTCTAAACTGTCAGCCAGCCACACTGACATGGACTGTGCCAAATTATTCCCCTGTGTAGACTTACAGTAAACTTTCATAAGCTCCTGCCCAACCTTGCCTGGACAGAACACGATTTAGCTGCTTGCTAAATTTGTGACTCCCAAATTGCAATCCTTTAAGACCCTGATTAAAAAGCCTTCTCTTGTGTTTGCCGCTCCACAGCGTTGGTTTTATTTCTTATTAGTTGACAAGAGTGATAAACCATAATACCGACTGATATCTGTTACTTGCAGCCAAAAGCATCCTGATGCAAAAGGGTAACCAGCTGGAAAGAAGCAGAGTTGGACATGAGCCCATTTTCGTCCTAATATTCATACATTCATACTAAACACCAGGACAGGGGTAAGCATAAACTCTGGGAACAATTCTGTTTGTCTAGGACAGGATTTCTCAAAGTGTGTTACTTCCATGAGATGCTCTCTGCACAAAGGACTTCATGGGCAAATGAGTTTCGGAAACATGACATGCTATCCTCTTACCAATATATATTCATTTTGGGAGTCCTGCAGTAAGGAAATCTGTTCGCCTCTGGTTAACTGAAACTTTCTCAAAATCATTTCAATGTGGGATTTTCAGTTTGTTTTTGTTTTTCTGAAACTTCTATTGAGATCTCCCAGATGTTCCACAGAACACAGTTTAGGAAATGACGATCTAACATAGGGAATGATATCTGTAGGATGAGACGTCAGAACTGGGCTCTGGATAGGAGACCACATGTCTTGGTTTGCCTGTTGTTTGGTGTGATTATAATAGTGCCCCCTTTCACCCTGCAGAGTCTCACTCACAGTTTGGGATGATCTACTGCAAACAGCTCAGTTCTGGCCAAGGAGGAAGGATTCCCCACGTAGAGGAAGAAGGAAAGGGCCCTTCTGGATGAAGAGACACAGGACTGGCCTGCAGTGTGGAGGCTGCACAGGCACCCACAGCTGGCGAGGGCCAGGCCACTATTTCCCGTGTGCTCCAGGAAGCAGGGCTGTCTGATGAGTTGCTTGGGCAACATAACACACATGTGCAACCCATCAGGAAAGACAGAAACCTTGAGGAAAGAAAGAAAGCTGCCCAGTCCTGAGTTGGTTAATCCTGCCCCCTCCAGCTTTGAGGTTTTTTTGTTTTTTGTTTTTTAACATTTACCACCTGTCTCCCTCAGTAGAACAGAAGCTCTTTGAGGTCAGGAACTGTGTGTGTTCTGTCCACAGGTATATTTATAGCATCTACAGCAGTTCCTCATCTGTAGAAAAGGCCTAATAAATATATTCGTTGAGTGAATGAATCTGAGAAGGAGAAAAACATTTTTCTAAATCACCGTGTGCGGAGGATCACCAGGACGTTAACACCCACCGAGCCTCTATTGTGCACTGGGGGCTCGCCAAGCAGCTTTCCTCCTTCAGCTCACTCGCCTCTCCAGGCAGAGATCACAGACAGACTAATGACAGCTCAACACATCCTACTTAACTTCTGAAGACCTGGTCCAGCCTCTTGTCCTCCAGGAAGCCTTCCCTATCAAGGCGCTTTCCCTTTGCAAAGCCCACGAGCTTTATGGTATCCAGCAATTAACTGTGTGCTGCTGAATGTGTTCTTTCGTCAGACCGCTTCCCACTCCACTATCAACACTTTCAGAATGGAGGCTACCTCTCTTGTTTCCAGGTCTCCCCCACAGTACCAAGAGCTGAAGGGAAACAAGCCCCTATGTATTTGTTAATTGATAGGTTTCTCTTTAACGCTGTTCCAGCATGACCTTGACTTGAATACTCTTCAGGCAGCTTGTTCCTGCGGCTCTGGGTGCTCTGTCTCAACCTGAGGAAAAGGCTTCTATAGGGGTGTGTGGGTAGGCTGTGTGCGTGTGTGTGTGTGTGTGTGTGTGTGTGTGTGAGGTGGCATCTGGAAAACGCTTTTCTTGCTAAGAATAAACGGTAAAGACATAAGTGGCAGGAAATGCCCCCTTTGGATGTCTTCTGTGGGTTATTTTTGGATCTGCTGTAGCCATCCTGGACCATGACTGGAGATAAGCAACAGGCTGAAGATGGCAGGGTGAAGAAATGGACCTCTGGGCCCTTGAGGAAAATTCTGTGCTATGCTCAGGAGTTCTTGTTGTAAGAGTGTAAAATGAAATCCAAAATGGAGATGGTTATGTCAGAGGCCTCTAAAAAGGAGCCAGGAGGGCATGAGGAGTTGGGCTCCAATCACATACACACTCAGCTGGAATTTCACCTGTTCAACTGGGCCAAGTCACCAACATTCTTAAGAAGCAGCTGCATTTGATTTGAACTCTTTATACTAGGACTGATCGTAAATTTCCTGGGGAAACAGTGGCGTCAAATTCAGCTAATCGTCACCGAAGAGGCATTCTAAACTGTCAGCCAGCCACACTGACATGGACTGTGCCAAATTATTCCCCTGTGTAGACTTACAGTAAACTTTCATAAGCTCCTGCCCAACCTTGCCTGGACAGAACACGATTTAGCTGCTTGCTAAATTTGTGACTCCCAAATTGCAATCCTTTAAGACCCTGATTAAAAAGCCTTCTCTTGTGTTTGCCGCTCCACAGCGTTGGTTTTATTTCTTATTAGTTGACAAGAGTGATAAACCATAATACCGACTGATATCTGTTACTTGCAGCCAAAAGCATCCTGATGCAAAAGGGTAACCAGCTGGAAAGAAGCAGAGTTGGACATGAGCCCATTTTCGTCCTAATATTCATACATTCATACTAAACACCAGGACAGGGGTAAGCATAAACTCTGGGAACAATTCTGTTTGTCTAGGACAGGATTTCTCAAAGTGTGTTACTTCCATGAGATGCTCTCTGCACAAAGGACTTCATGGGCAAATGAGTTTCGGAAACATGACATGCTATCCTCTTACCAATATATATTCATTTTGGGAGTCCTGCAGTAAGGAAATCTGTTCGCCTCTGGTTAACTGAAACTTTCTCAAAATCATTTCAATGTGGGATTTTCAGTTTGTTTTTGTTTTTCTGAAACTTCTATTGAGATCTCCCAGATGTTCCACAGAACACAGTTTAGGAAATGACGATCTAACATAGGGAATGATATCTGTAGGATGAGACGTCAGAACTGGGCTCTGGATAGGAGACCACATGTCTTGGTTTGCCTGTTGTTTGGTGTGATTATAATAGTGCCCCCTTTCACCCTGCAGAGTCTCACTCACAGTTTGGGATGATCTACTGCAAACAGCTCAGTTCTGGCCAAGGAGGAAGGATTCCCCACGTAGAGGAAGAAGGAAAGGGCCCTTCTGGATGAAGAGACACAGGACTGGCCTGCAGTGTGGAGGCTGCACAGGCACCCACAGCTGGCGAGGGCCAGGCCACTATTTCCCGTGTGCTCCAGGAAGCAGGGCTGTCTGATGAGTTGCTTGGGCAACATAACACACATGTGCAACCCATCAGGAAAGACAGAAACCTTGAGGAAAGAAAGAAAGCTGCCCAGTCCTGAGTTGGTTAATCCTGCCCCCTCCAGCTTTGAGGTTTTTTTGTTTTTCGTTTTTTGTTTTTTAACATTTACCACCTGTCTCCCTCAGTAGAACAGAAGCTCTTTGAGGTCAGGAACTGTGTGTGTTCTGTCCACAGGTATATTTATAGCATCTACAGCAGTTCCTCATCTGTAGAAAAGGCCTAATAAATATATTCGTTGAGTGAATGAATCTGAGAAGGAGAAAAACATTTTTCTAAATCACCGTGTGCGGAGGATCACCAGGACGTTAACACCCACCGAGCCTCTATTGTGCACTGGGGGCTCGCCAACAGCTTTCCTCCTTCAGCTCACCCGCCTCTCCAGGCAGAGATCACAGATCACAGACAGACTAATGACAGCTCAACACATCCTACTTAACTTCTGAAGACCTGGTCCAGCCTCTTGTCCTCCAGGAAGCCTTCCCTATCAAGGCGCTTTCCCTTTGCAAAGCCCACGAGCTTTATGGTATCCAGCAATTAACTGTGTGCTGCTGAATGTGTTCTTTCATCAGACCGCTTCCCACTCCACTATCAACACTTTCAGAATGGAGGCTACCTCTCTTGTTTCCAGGTCTCCCCCACAGTACCAAGAGCTGAAGGGAAACAAGCCCCTATGTATTTGTTAATTGATAGGTTTCTCTTTAACGCTATTCCAGCATGACCTTGACTTGAATACTCTTCAGGCAGCTTGTTCCTGCGGCTCTGGGTGCTCTGTCTCAGTTAGGAATGGCTTCAATAATCAGGGCACTTAGATACCTCACATCAGGAGCAGCCTGGAGACAGGCCCCTGAGGCTGGGGCAAAGCTTCTGAAAGCCCTCAGAGACTCAGACCACCCTTAATGTGTTTGCTTGTTGCCTCAAGGTGCAAGACAGCTGGTGAAGTTCCAGGCTTTGTATTTCTATTCCTGGCAGGAAGACGGGAGAAAGGGAAAGGTCAGCCCCAATGTCCTTTTGATCAGAAAAGCAAAAACTTTCCCAGGAGCCTCTGCTTCATCTTGTTAGCCACATGTTGTTACGTGGCCACACCTAAATGCAAGAGAGCCTGGGAAATCAACTACGTAGGTTTTCTGCCTCTATAGTTAAGGAGACAAAGGAAAAGTGGCTTGACAATGAAAGAATGAGTGTTACATCAGTCCATCAACAGTGATCACTATATGCTGTGTAGAAGGAAGGGAGGAAAAAGAAACCAGACTT
>NW_012104610.1:556986-576840 GCF_000951045.1 Mandrillus leucophaeus
AGCACTTTGGGAGGCCGAGGAGGGTGGATCACGAGGTCAGGAGATCGAGACCATCCTGGCTAACACGGTGAAACCCTGTCTCTACTAAAAAATACAAAAAATTAGCTGGGCGTGGTCGTAGGATCCTGTAGTCCCAGCTGCTCGGGAGGCTGAGGCAGGAGAATGGCGTGAACCTGGGAGATGGAGCTCGTAGTGAGCCGAGATCGCGCCACTGCACTCTAGCCTGGGCAATAGAGTGAGACTCCGTCTCAAAACAAAAACAAAAACATTAAAAAAAAAACATAAAAGATCCTGGAGTGATGGTCCCCATGACATTCTCCATTTAATTCACCTGTATTAATATCTGCAAAATCTATGTGGATCATCCAACAGATGATGTGGTAACCACAGGATTCACGTGGTTGTCAGAAATGCTGCTTTTATGATGAATACAATATATTTATTGGACTAGATCAGCACAGCCTCTGGCATCTTGGCTTTAACTCTGTTAATGTGTTCTTTTTCAATCCCCCTTAGTAATCAATTAGAAACCAAAAGCAGTTCGCATGTATATGAAAAGGGTAATAATACTCACTCACAGCCATGCCCCAAGCCTATGTTAATTCTCCTCTCTGTCACGGTGTAATCTGCTAAGACTTTGCTCATCTTGACTTTCTGCAAAACATCACTCTGCTCCACTACATTGGTGACATCATGCAAATTGGACCTGGAAGATAGGAATATGGCATTATTCTGAATGTCCTAATGAGACACATATGTGTCAGAGGATGGTAGATAAACCCTACAAAGATTCAGGAGCCTGCTACACAGGTGAAGATTGTAGAGGGTCCTGCTCTGAGACATGCTAAGACATCCCTTCTGAGATAAAGAACAAGTTATTGCACCTTATACTCCTTATCACTAAGCAAGACACACATGTTTGATGGGTACTTTAGATTTTGGAGGCAGTATATGCCACATTGAGAATACTATCCCAATCCATTTACCAAGTAATCAGAGGTTTAACAATTTCAAATGGGGCCCTGAGGAAGAGAGGGCTCTGCATTAGGACCAGGTTGCAGTGCAAACTGGTTTGCTACTTGGTTATAGTGTTAGAGATATCCATGGAGATAGAGTTGCTGGGTGGAGTCTCTGGCAGGTCACAGTAGGAGATGATGACACAGACTTCTAGTTGGCCATCCCTTCCGCATCAGAGAACTATGCATTCAAAAAGAAGCTTCTGGTGTACTTCTAGGCCCTAGTGGTCACTGACCATGGAACAGACACCAAGTGATTTCGAGACAGTAGCTGCCTGTCATAAACTGGGTATTGTTAGATTCATCAAGTCACGATAAGATTAGTCAGGCATTGCAGCAATCCACTGTCTGATAGAAGTGGTACATCCAGGCCTGAGGAGCTCTAGAAGGCACAAGTCACACAGCAGGTGGCTCAGAGCCACTGTCACATAAGCTGTCGCACTCATGTCTCTCCTGCAGCTCACACTTAGGGCCTCATGGGGCTTCCCTATGACCAGATGATGGAGGAAGAAAACATCCAGGCCTGGTTTCTGTATGGGTAGGTTCACCTGTAGGCTGGTGTGAGCTGAAAATGAACTGCTGCCACACAATAGCCCTAGGCAGGGCGTCACTAAAGGCCGTGTTGAAGGAAAATCCTCCTAGGGGGCGAAGAGCAGTGCATTTGGTTGTAAGCATTTTGTGGAGTGAGAAGTGGCCTAAGGTAGAAACATACACTTATTCCTGAGCAGTGGTCAATCACTGGCTGGCCGCTGAAAGATGCACCATCTGAAGACTGGGAAGAGGCACATGGATGGACCTGCAGAAGTGGACACTGAGAGTCAGGATGTCTGTGTCTCACATCAATATTTGCTTGGAAGCCTCTACCTCAGAAGAAGTACTCAGCAAGTTGCTGGACAGGCTGACTTCTCTGGTGGATGTCAGCCAGCCTCTGTCCTTAACCACTCCTGTGCTTGAGCAATGGAGCCATGAATGGAGCAGTGACAGTGGTGGGGATGGAGGCTAAGCACTGGCTCAGTGGCATGGCTCCTGTTCACCAAGGCTTCTCTAGCCACTGCCTCTGCCAGTTATCTAATAGGCCAACAAAGGAGTCCCCAGGAAGGCTCCATCTCTGGAGAAGATCAAATAAGTTGATTATATCAGACCCCTTCTAACCTGGAAGGGGAAGTGATTTTTTCCTTACAGAAACTTAAACTATCTATGGATTCGGGCCGGTCGTGACCTTTTGAGCTGCAGCCACGATTGCTGCGATAGGCTTAAATGATCCTCCCTTTATTTGTTTGTTTGAGACGGAGTCTCACGCTGTTGCCCAGGCTGTAGTGCAATGGTGTGATCTCGGCTCACTGCAACCTCAGCCTCCTGGGTTCAAGTGATTCTCCTGCCTCAGCCTCCCAAGTAGCTGGGATTATAGGCATGCGCCACCACACCCACCTAATTTTTTGTATTTTTAGTACAGAAGGGGTTTCATCATGTTGGCCAGGCTGGTCTCAAACTCCTGACCTTAGGTGATCCACCTGCCTCTGCCTCACAAAGTGCTGGGATTACAGGCATGAGCCACCATGCCCGTCCTACTCTCCCTTTTTTGTTTGTGGAAATGTTGTAGTCTGTCCTGTTATCTAGACAACCTGATGTGTGTATTATGATGTAGAAGTCTGTTAAATAGCCAAAAATAACTGCTTCCATGAACAACTCGTGGAGCGAATTTGGCTTAGTTTGTTCTTTGCTGGGGGATGTATTTTGTTAACTCGTCTTCATATGTTAATGCTATAAAAGTAAGTTTTACTGCAGCCATTTGGGTTTGATTCCATTTTTTAAGAGTTGTATTGAGGTTTCTGTAAGAGATGATTTAATTAAAAACCTCTATGTCCAGTGTAAAAGAAAAAAATAAACTTAAACTATCTCTGGATATGAGTTTGCCTTCCCTGCCTACAGCAGCTCTGCCAGCACCAATGCAGAGCTGCCAGTGTTTCTGATTTCCTGAGACAGAACCCTGCCTCACATTGCCTGAGCCTAAGGGCCCTCATTTTGTGGTGAAGAAAGTATGACAGTGGGCACATTCCCACAGGATCCGTTGGTCCTACTTAGCAAAGGCACTAGCCTGGAGATAACATCCCGTAGGGTCAGGGCACCTGGAGGGTGTGAAATATACATGGAACCAATGGCTATTATGTGGTGCTCTGTCTTCATTTGTTGGAATACAGAGGTTAGGAACCAAAGGGCAGGAGGAGGAGTGGCTCCTCTTACCGTCATTTCCAGTGACCCACTTGCAGACATTTTGCCTTGTGCTCCTACAGCTTTAGGCTCTGCTGGATACAAGTCCTAGTTTGCAGGAAGAGGTGAGCTCTTCCGTCAAGAGACACAGGAAGGTTCCACTTGACCTGAAGATATAACCGCTACCTGGTCACTTTGGGATCAGTGGTTCAGAAAGCAAAAATGGATTTACTATGCTGGCACAGTATAATCAACACTGATTTTCACAAAAAGGTATGGTTGCGGACACTTAACATGGATAAAAAAGAGAATGTCTGGAGCTCAGGGGATTCCCTAAGATGCATCTTGGTGCATCTATCAGCTGTAATAACACTGAATGGGCAATGAGGGACCCATGGCTTGACAAGGACAAGGTGATCAAGGGCTCAGAGCCTTCAGGGACAAAGGTCTGCATCACCACTTAACAAGCAGCTAGACCAGCTGAAGTGCTGGCAAAGCGCAAAGGAAGCTTGGAATGGGCAGTGGCAGTTACAGAAATGTAAATTCAAACTACACTGAGAGATTATTTCTCACTGTATAAATTTCATAGTTGGAAAATAATTTCTCTTGGTGAAGATATGGGGAAAAAGCCTGCTCACACATTACTGAGGAAGTGGAAAATGCTACAGTCCCTGTGGAGGGGAACATGACATTATCTAGCCAAATTACATGTGCATTTACCCATTTCTAGGAATCTATCCCAAGTACACACTGCCAAAAACTGGAATTGATATTGGCACAGGCTGCTCGCTGCAGTAGTATTTGTATTAGCAAAAGCCCAGAGGGATATCATCCAGAGAGCTGCACTTCCTTGTGGCAACTACTGGGAAGGGGTTAGAATCTGGACATAGCAGTGAGTGATTTATTTGTTTCTAGCTAATATGTACTGAGTACCTGCTATGTGCTTGATAGTTTACATGTCACTCTATTGAACAACCTGCTCTTTCTGGAAACAAATTTGTATCAGCAATCTTTAACACAGAAATTCTAAGAATACAGCATGAGAACATAACAAAAAATGGCAACAATTCTTTATGCACAAAGATATTTCCTGCTGTATTATTTTTTAAAATTTTTAAAATATTTTATCAAAATTACATGGGCACATGGTTATAAAAAAAAAAAAAAAAAAAAAGCACCAAGCAGTATAGAAGAGCTTATCATGTATAATGGTCTCAACAATCCCCAGTTCTCCACTTCCCTGTCCCCAGTCTGGTCTCCAGAGACAACCAACCTTTTCAAACCATTCCTGGTTTTATGTCTTAGAGGGGTTACTTTTATATCTTTAAATAATGCATTTGTGTGACTCTGGATGTATCCAGTTAGATATTGGTATTGGCTTCCTGCTACTAAAACACCAGGGGTTTGTCTAGGTCTTGTGCTCACTGCACAGAAAGCCAGTGACTGAGACAATGAGTATCGCCAAGGAAGAAAGCTTTACTTGGGTGCTGTAGCCGACGAGATGGGAGCTCATTCTCAAATCCATCTCCCTGACTGACTAAAACTAGGGGTTTATGTATCAGGGAAGAAAAGTAACAATGCTTAAGAAAACAGGAACTAGAAAGGGGCAGGGAAGCAATCTGAGGGATCCAGCATCTTATTGCCTCCGATGCTTGATCTGGTGAGTGTCAGTTCTTTGATACCTTTTTTTTTTTTTTTTTTTTGAGAGTCCTTAAGGTCTTTCCCTGAGGAAGGAACTCAGATGAAGCAAATATGTTTCAAACTTTAAGACCAGGAGGGTCAATTTTTATGTTTATTAAAAAAAAAATCCTATGGAATTATTGGGTTGGTTTCAATAGGATCTCTTCAAGAGCAAAAACTACTTCTTTAGAGCTCCTGCTATCTTCAGAGTCCCAGGACCTGGCCTTGGGACTGGCAGGGAGTGAATGTTAAGAAACATTTGTTAAATAAAGGAATAACCTGAGTGGGCAAGGGAGGGGAAGGCATTCAAAGCAGAGAGGAAAGCAGGGATAAAAGAGCAGAAGCCTATTCTTCCTGACAAACAGGACCCCGATTTAATTCAGGGCAGCTATGTCCCCCGCTAAAATCACTCACCTCCCAAACTCCACTGGACCAAGGAGAGAACATGTGATCCTGTCCTAGCCAAAAAGATGTAAGTCAAAGTTGCTGGGTGGAGCTTCAGGGAAAGAGTTCCAAAGGAAACTTCAGGCAGTTGGCACATCATTTGGTCCTTTTCATCCTTCTGTGTTCTTTCTTCCTGGAAGAAGGACGTGATTTCTGGAGGCTTAGCAGCTATATTGCAACCACATTATAAAGATGGAGGAACAAAATAATAGAAGGAGCTGAATTTTCGAAGGTATTATTGAATTTTACACCAGCCCAGAACTGCAGATTTCTAGATGGGATATTATCTGAGACTAATAGTACTTTTATTTGTTTCAGATCATATAATTAGGTTTTCTGTTTCTTGGGGCTACATGTCTTCTTTACTGAGGGAGATGGAAAATGAATGGCTGAAAGTTGGTAGTTGTTAATTGTACAGGAGTATTCATTATACTAGTCTGTCTACTTTTATTTCTAAAATTTTTCGTAAGAAAAAGTTTAAAAGAACTATGGAAATAAAAAATACATATAAATCATCCTTGCAAATGTGATTTCCAAAAAGGAGCTTTGCAACACACCTGGGCTTCAGAGGTTGTTGCTATGTCTGATGACAGTAAGCCCTAACTTCTAAAAAGTCGTGATCTTGATTGGTTGTCTCAGTTAATAACAATTTGCACTGCTGAAGACATTTAAATTGACATCTACTTTTTTTTTTTTGTAGTGGGGCGGGGGGGAGTACAAATACCTATGAATTTTCTCTTTTTAGCCAAGAAGGGACCATTGGCATGCTGCATCTTCTATATACGCAAGGTGAAATAAAACCACTCTGCTGGATTTCTGGTTTAAACAAAGAATTTGAGAGTTTTGTTTCATTTAAATTAATAAACTAATGAGAAGTTAAGAGCAGAGCTTGGTGATCTCATGTTGATCTCAAGTATGAGGCAACCAGAGGGAAGCAAAACTCACCTTCATGTATTGGCACTTCTTGTGCACCACCTCACACCCTGTCAGTCCATTTTTGAATTCAGCCATTGCTGCAGCCACCAGATTTATGTAGGTATAACCCAACAGAGTCATGCCTCAACTGCAGTGTGTTTCTCTCACTTCTGCCCGGCATTTCTCTGAAGCTTCAGTGGGGAATGCCTGTAGGAACTCACAGGCACTCATGGATATGAGCCCTGAGTGTGGGAGGAATTAACAAGGGACAACATTTGCTAAGAGGAGATGGGAACCAGTGGATAAACGCTCCCCACTTCCATCCTTCTGGCAGACAATTTTTGGGTGTCCGATGGGGTCAAACCAACTCATTAGCCCCGCCTTGAACTGTCTTTCCCTCCTTCTCTGGGCCTAGCTTCCCAGTTCCTTCAGTGACCAACTCATCACAGTTTGCTTGTGACTTCTCTGATTTTAGCACAGAAAATCTCACATATTAGGAAACCCCGGAGTCTACAGAAAACAGGGACAGCTGGTCATCCTGCCAGTTCCTCACCCTTGCACCCTGAAGTCACCTCCCAGATAAACCCTCTTCAAGCAACTCTTTGTCTCAGGCTCTGTTTTTGGAAGGGAACTCAGGCAATGACAATGCATTTGGGCGTTGACTGAGCACATGCCTGTCTCGATTTCTTTCTAACCAGCTCAGGAAACAGGAGCACTAGGGAGCAGTGGGCCAAGAACATCTACACAGCATCAGGAAGCAAAAACTGCAGTTTCTGCTTTCTATTGTGGATAGACAATTGTCTTGTGGATTTTCCCAGGTATTCTTAGGTGTGAATCCACAGGATACAGGTAGAGTCCAATGTGTGAAACTGCCAGCCATGCAGATTGGAGGAGCTCTTGTGCCTCTGACTCTTGGAATGAATGCTTCTAGGTTGGATTTGTAAAATTCCAATTCTGGGTTGGAATTTTATCTGGGCCAGGCACGGTGGCTTACACCTGCAATTCCAGCACTTTGCGAGCCCAAGGCGGGAGGGTATTTTGAGGCCAGGAGCTTAGCCAGGTGAGGTGGTGCACACCTGTAGTTCCAGCTACTTGGAGGCTGAGCCGGGAGGACTGCTTGAGCCCAAGAGTTGGAGGTTGCAGTGAGCTATGATTGAGCCACAGCACGGTAGCCTGGGTGATGGACCTTGTCTCAAAATAAATAAATAAAATTTAAAAATAGAATTTTATCTGATTGGAAGATAGAGCATTTTCTTTCTGTTGGAATTAAGTTCCAGGTAAGTGAAGTTACCCTAGAGGTTCCAAGAGGCAAAACTCTGAACTAGAGAAGGTTGTTTTGCACCAGAAACAAGGAATTCATGTCCCTTAGAAGATAAATATGTGTATGACATTCAGGGAAGCTCAGGTGGCTTTGTGTTTTTCTGAATGGTTTCTTCTTTCTTTTCTTCAGGGGAACAATGCTACTGCTCGATCTTCAGATTGTCCAATAATTTAATAATGTATTCTGTTGTTTGAGAGATTTGCTCCCCTGTGCAAAAGCCCAGCTGTGTTGGGTTTGCACTGATAGGAACTGAGGGATTGAAAGTGGGGGATCTAAGGGAATTCTGAAGCCCAACAGATTTTTCAGCTTGCTTGTTTCTGGAGGATTGGTCTGGATACACCATAGATGACAAAGAAATGAGTTTGATATCAAAGATACTTTGAATTACTAAATAATTAGGCTTCTTCTGTAGGTTTATAGAAAATACAGCTAAAATGTCTCTAGTGGATTTCCTATTCATACTGACTTCAATAGACCACTGAGAACTCATATAAATCTAAGATAAAGGGATTCAATGCCTCCCAGGGGGAAAAATTAAGAAATTAAACCCCACCTCCAATACTTTAAATGTGCCAGCCCTTTATGAAAAGCCCTCCAGGCTGACAGAAAAATAAAAGAAAACCTTGCAAACAACAGAACACCATGTTTGCAAAGAGACTTGAGCTGTAACTTGCACTCTGTAATTTATGTCAATACATTTAAATAGACTACAGAAATTAGTCTTCAAAAGGATGAATCTTTCAACATTCTACTTAGAATAAATGACTTCCAAGTGAAAAAAAAGTAAACTACTCAATTGAGTATTAAAAACTCTATGTAAGAGGTAAGTTTTATACTCTTATAAGGATAAAACGAAATATGTGTAAATTACCTTGGAAAATACACTAGGTTGTTAATACAAATTTAAACACTATTCTTGTTTTTAAATCTAAGCTCTTTCTTCAAAATGTTTTTGGATAGGAAAACAGTAAAATCTAACTTTGGTTCAGTGGCTTCAAGCTTCCTACTGAGTTACAAAATAAATATGCAGATCAGGCCCACTAATATGCAAATTCACATCAGGCCAAAAATTGGTAGTCATAAACACTTTAAGAAACCCTTCAGTCCTAAGACTTCTAATCAATACTTACAGAGTCTTATTACTCTATAAAATAAATACAAGGGAGCCCTTGAGCCACTTGTCAAGTGGCCCGCGTGCAGTGTTGGCCCAGGGCCTCCTCGCAATCTATGGATTGTGCGACTGCCAGGGACATGACAGCACCATCCGCTTATAAATGACTGAAGACAGAGATCCAGCATAGTCTTCATTTGAATTCTCTGGTTGGGAACCCCCGTAAACCCTCATTTTTTTCTCTAGTGTTTCATTTTTCTAAAGTAATCTGGAGACTGATGGGTAAATGACAGTGTGTGCACATATAACAGACTCTTTTTCTCCTTCTTTCTTTCCTTTTTTGCATTATTCCTCCCTCCTTCCTTCTCTTCCTCCCTCCCCTCCCCTCCCTTACCACCCCCGCTCCTTTCCTCTCTTCCTTCCTTTGTTTTTTTTTTAGAGACAGGACCTTACTCTCTTACATAGGCTGGAGTTCAATGCCACAATCATTACTTCACTGCAGCCTCAAACTCCTGGGTTTAAGCAATCCTCCCGCCTCAGCCTCCTGATTAGGTAGGACAATAGGTGCACACCATCACACTCAGCTAGTTTTTAGTAGAGGCAGGGGTCTCACTATGTTGCCCAGGCTCCTCTTGAACTCCTGGCCTCAAGCAATCCTCCCACTATGGCCTTCCAAAGCGCAAAGATTACAAGTATGAGCCACTGTGCCTAGCCTACTGACATTGTTTTTCAACTTCTTGAGTTTAGTTTCTTCAAGGGTGTTCTTTATTTTATCTTGATGACCCACTGCTTTCACAAGTCAAGGAAAACAATATACTGGCTTGGTGAAAACAGTTTCAGATCCACCTGGAAAGACTTGGGGTGCTCTGGGTTTCAGAAAGGCCAGGGTTAAATGTGCACACTGGCCTCTGGTGGCTGCACTTGCCTACGCAGACTACTAAACGCTAATGGAGCAAACTCCAGTTGCTGATCCATCCTTCACTATGCTGATTCAAAAGAACACCAGAGCATTTTCTAACCTGTACCCAAATCTGCTCTGTGGATGGGAACCCTGCTACCCTCTCCTGCACACAACCACCTCAGTCAGTGTATCCCCCAAATGATTCTCATTCGATCATTTTCGAGGGAAATACCAGGCACGATTTAGTTGTTTCAATCCTAAGAGAAAAAATGTTGGTCTCTGCTGAGTCAGTATCTGACATTTTGACTAGTTTAGCTTTCCCTGCGGCTCAGGCCAAGGGCGTGCCTTCCTGGAGTGAAGGACTTTCACAGCCTAGCTCTCTGGTGTGGACCCACTGTCATTGACTAATGATTCTGCTCAGGTAACGCTCACCCTCACTCTCAGAGATTACTTCTGGATGCTGGTTTTGTTTGACCAAGAATCTTGCCAGAATCCTAAATCTGCATGGGTCCCTGAGAATCCTTGTATTCAGGAGGATGAACGTGTTCCGAGTATGAATGTGTATCTTGTGTGATCCTTCGCAGTTGAGGAATTCATTTTTAAAACGCATAACAGAAGCCTTCATGGCAAGAGTACAGCTGAGGGGAGCAAATTAGCTTTGAAATTAGCTGATGTTTTGGAGTTTGCTGTGATTTGGGGTTTGGGAGGAAAGGGAAAGCAAGGAAGTAAAAGCCATCTAATCTGGCCTGTGTCCATCCTTTATCAGGAGTGCTCCTTATTTGTCCTCCAGGTATCTTGCAACAATGTGCCTTTATCAATTAGGGATTTTACAGGCAAAGCTCTCAAATAATATACAAAGTAGAAAAGTAAATAAATACAAGGAAATGAAATGCTAATGCCCTTAATATTATCTGTGAAGGCAAATCCTTTGATAAAATAAGTCGTATTGTGAATTTTAGTTAAAAGATGACTATAGGTCTTCTCCCCGATTTTACCACAGTGAGAAATAAAAATGCAAATGTTGGATTTCAGTTCCTGAAAGACTTTGAATTTAGTTTTTTAATCCCTACAAAAGCCAAATGAAGTAAAATTTCCAAATTTCCTGATTATCGTTACTTGCACTAATATTTAAGAGTATGTAAATGTAAATATGAGTATTCAACTAGTTGAATTATTTAAAAGAACAAGTATTTTATAAATTGATTATTGTATTAATGGAACTCATATAATATTGCAAAATTGTGTACATTTATAGTTCATCCAGTTAAAGTGGATAATGCTTTGTTACCATATTTCGCTTATGAATTCTTATCATCAGTTTTTTGGTTTTTTTTTTTTGAAATGGAGTCTCACTCTGTCACCCAGGCTGGAGTACGATGGTGCAATCTTGGCTCACTGCAAGCTCCGCCTCCAGGGTTCACGCCATTCTCCTGCCTCAGTCTCCCAAGTAACTGGGACTACAGGACCTGCCACCACGCCCAGCTAATTTTTTGAATTTTTAGTATTGACGGGGTTTCACCATGTTAGCCAGGATGGTCTCGATCTCCTGACCTCTTGATCCACCTGCCTCGGCATCCCAAAGTGTTGGGATTACAGGCATGAGCCACCATGCCTGGCCTATCAGTGTTTAATGTTAATAGTATATTTTTTAATCTGTACATGATTCTGATCATAGATGATCATTTACCCATCAACCACAGAATATATATTCTTCTCACCTGTACACGGAACATACTCCAAGATCAACCACATGCCTTGGCTATAAGGCAAGTCTCAATTAGAAAAAAAGAAATACCACCAACAGACATCAATACAAAGAAGATCTATCAAAACCACACAATTACATAGAAATTAAACAACTTGCTTCTGAAAGACTTTTGGCTAAATAATGAAATTAAGGTAGAAATCAAAAAGTTCTTTGAACTAAATGAAAACAGAGACAAAACATATAAAAATCTCTGGGATTCAGCAGAAGTGGTGTTATGAGGAAAGTTTATTGTGCTAAATGTCTACCTCAAAAAGTTAGAAAGATCCCAAATTAACAATCTAACATCACACCTGGAGGAACTAGAAAAACTAACCCCAAAGCTAGCAGAAGAAGAGAAATAACTAAAATCAGAGTAGAACTGAATGAAATGGAGACCCAAATCCATACAAAGAATCAATCAAACCAAAAGTTGATTCTTTGAAAGGATAAACAAGATCGGTAGACTGCTAGCTAGATAACAAGGAAAAAAGAGAGAAGATCCAAATAAGCACAATCAGAAATGACAAAGGTGACATTACAACCAATCCCACAGAAATACAAATTATTTTCAGAGACTATTATAACATTATTACATAAACTAGAAAATCTAGAGGAAGTTGATAAATTCCCGGAAATACAAAATCTCCCAAGATTTTTGAAAAGTTCTGAAAACTCTACACATTCCAAACATGCTAATCTTTCCTGGAAGTCCCTTTGTGTTTGTGGGTGCTGGACTATGGGTTACATATACAAAATACATTAATTCTATCCCAACAGCCCTGAGGCAGCCATGAGGCAAGGTCACCTGAAACTGTAGAGGCAGAACCACTGCCCGTGTGATCTGGAAGGCAGGCCACTAGACCCCATGCACCTGGAGGAGAGAACATTGAGCAAAAGAGGATTAGCCATAAGCATTCATGGAGTTTGCCTTGCAATTTGGATTCACTTCAGACCTGCTACCCTTTTCTTTTTTCCTATTTCTCACTGTTAGAATGGGAATGTCTATCCTATGCTTATCCCATTATTGTATTTTGGAAGCACATAACATGTGTTCCATAGACTTACAGCTGGAAAGCAATTTGCATGTCTAATTTAGGTAATATTTAGATGAGACTTTAGATTTTAAATTTGATGTTGAAATGAGTTAAGTCTTTCAGGTCTGTTGGGATGGAATTAATGTATTTTGTATATGTAACCCATAGTTCAGCACCCACAAACACAAAGGGACTTCCAGGAAAGATTAGCATGTTTGGAATGTGTAGTTTTCAGAACTTTTCAACAGTATTGTAAAAACTAAATACTTTTCAAGACTGCAATGTGGGAAACCCCCTAGGATGATTTTATGCATATTATTTAAGTTGCTTTTATATGAGTGAAATTTTGGCCACATGGATATATTTTAATAAGTTTATGCACTTTTAAAGCATGTTCAAGTGCAATTGTTGGTACAATCCTTGTTGGCAAAGAATTCTAATCTGTGGGATACTTATGCTATTTCTAGTTACTCCCCCATGGTAACTCCCTGGAAGAGCATTTGTAGGCTCTCTGATTTTATGTCCATCATTTCAAAGCATCTCAACAATGATGTGCATCAAAGCATTCTATTCTAGATGCAACCTACCAGGTGACCTCCATAGACAGAATAAGGGTAAAAGCGGTTGGCTGAAATTACATAAGGTTTATCAAATGAAGACATCACTGGAATTTTATTGGAAGGGACCATATCAAGCCCTGCCAAGTACTAAAATGGCTGACACTTTGTATTAGTTAGGATTCTCCAGAAAAGTAAAACCAATAGGAGAAGATAGATAGATAGATAGATAGATAGATAGATAGATAGATAGATAGACAGATAGATAGATAGATAGATAGATTTATAATGGGAATTGACTCACACACATGACATGCCATACACCACCTGCAAGTTGGAGACCCAGAAACAGGAAAGCTGGTCCTGGAGACACAAACAAGCTGGTGGCTTCAGCCCGAGTCTAAAGGCCTGAGGACCAGGAGAGTTAATGGTGTAAGTCCCAATCTGAATCTATCAGCCTGAGAAAGGAGGTGGGATTAAGTCCCTGAGTCTGAAGGCCTGGGAACTAGGAGTTCTGATGTCCAATGACAGGAGAAGATGGACACCCCAGCTCAAGAAGAGAGATGTCTACCATCGGCTACCCATGAAGGCAGATCTTCTTTACTCAACCTATTGATTTGAATGCTAATCTCTTCTAGAAGCATTCTCACAGACACACTCAGAAATAATGTTTACTAGCCATTTGGGCATCCCTTAGGCCAGGCAAGTTGACACAGGTGCCAAGGCTTTCAGTATTATATCTCATGTTCTAACTGTAAGAAAACGTACTCACCCACTTAACAACTTCTTGTTTTTCTCTTAAACACAGGAATCAATGACTTGTTTCTCTCTTGAGATCCAGCAAGGCTATGACACCCTCCAGGAAACTCCTGGAACTGTTATAGGGCAGTGAGCTGGTTCTCTATTCCTGATCTGCTGGTCAGTAGATACTTAGTCTGTTTTCTGCTGCTAAAACTGAATACCACAGACTAGGCAGTCTATAAAGAATAGAGGTTTATTTAGCTCATGGTTCTGGAGGCCATGAAGTCCAAGAGCATGGCACCGGCACCTGGTGAGAACTTTCCTGATGCATCATAACATGGTGAAGGGCATCTAATGGCGAGAGAGCAAGAATGTGCATGTCAGCTCAGGCCTCTCTTCCTCTTCTTATAAAGTCACTAGTTCTATCATGAGGGCTTATCTAATCCTAACTACCTCCCCAAGTCCCCACTTCCAATCAGCATATAAATTTGGGGATTACATTTCCACACATGAAGCCTGGTGGACACATTGAAACCATAGCTGATATCTATATGAAAAACAATACAGTTCAATTTCTCCTTCAACCATACCCCCAAATCAATTCCAGGTGGGTTGGTGATCTATATGTCACAAAACAAAAAGCTTCTAGAAGATAACATAGGAGAAATTATTGCTGACAGACACAAGAAAAGGTGATCAACTTCAGTGGACATCAGGGAAATGCAAATGAAAATCACAATGATATACCCACTGGGTGGCCACATTAAAACAATTAGCAATAGCCAAATCCTGATGACAAAATGGAGCAATAGGAACTTTGTAACTTCTGATGGGAATTTAGACTGATAGAACCACTTCGGAAAATTGGCAGTATCTACTAAAGTTGAACATTATATATGTAAATAATGTGTCCCCAGCAATTCTACTCCTGGGTATACACCCAACATAAATGAATAATGTGACTGGGTGCCTATAGTCCCAACTACTAAGGAGGTTGATAGAGGAAGATTGCTTGAGCCCAGGAGTTCAAGACCAATCTTGAACAAAGTGAGACACCCTTCTCTTAAAAAAAAAAAAAAAGAGTGATGTGTACAACAATGTGTGCACATGTGTACAGTATATATAGCAATGTTCATAGCAGCATTATTCCTATATCAAAATTTGGAAAGAACAAAACGCCTATCATTTAGAATGGTCAAATAAATTGTCATATTCTTATATAATGGAACATAACAGGGAAATAAAAATGAGTAAAATACAGCTATATGCAATAACACGAATGAGTCTCACAAATGTAATTTTGGGTGAGTGAAGTCAGATGCAAAGGAATATATTCCATAGAATTCTATTTATACAACATTCTAAAACAGGTAACATTGATCTCTGAGGTTAGAAGTTAATGTAATGCTTACCCTTTGGGGATGTAATAACTGAGAGGGAGGGCATGGGTGCTCCTGGATGGCTGAAAATGTTCTGTTTCTTGGTCAGGGTACGGTTACACAGCTGTAACTATTTTGTGAAAAGCCATTAAGCTGTATATATATGACTTTGTGGACTTTTCTGTATGCACACTGTACTTTAATAAAACATTTAAAACAAGAATGCACCATGGCACATGTTTACCTGTGTAACAAACCTACACATCCTGCACAGGTACCCCGGAGCTTAAAATAAAGTGAAATAAGAAAAGTGAAGTAATTTGCCCAAGACACCACAGCTAATAAGCAGTGAAGCAGAGGTTTTAATTCAGCCAACTCTGTCTGACTCCAGTACTTATACTACAATAAATACTTTATTTATGTTGAAAAAAAATGAAGTAAGGAAGTAGCTTCCCTTTCTACCTACCCATTGCTCTGGATAACTCCATATCCACCTCTTTTTAGCTGGGTACCTTGAGGAAGCTGCCTTTTCTAAGGCTTAGTTTTTTCATTCATAGAATGAAGGCAATTCATTTATCCAATAAAGATTTCCTAAGCTCCCAATACCTGCCAGGTATTGTTTTAAGTGCTTAGAATGCACCAGTAAAGCAAACTTACAGAGAGCCCTGCCCTGTGGAGCCTAAATTGTAGAGATGGAGAAGAGACAGGCAATATACAAATTAACATAATAAATTATATAGTATGGAAAAGTAAGTGTGTGCTATGGCAAAAAGACAAGTATTGATGACAAAAGGAAGCAATAGGCTCTTTGTACCCTTCTGATGGGAATATAAGCGAACAGAAAGCTTGGAGAAGACAAGGAGGATCAAGAGTGTGGAGGGGGCAAGTTGCCATGTGAAATAGGGTAAAATAATACATAAAGTTTTATTTATTAGTATTCATTTTTTTGAGACAGAGTCTCAGTCGCCCAGGAGGGAGTGCAGTGGTGTGATCTTGGTTCAGTGCAATCTCCGCCTCTCGGATTCAAGCGATTCTCCTGCCTCAGCCTCCCGAGTAGCTGGAACTACCAGCTGATTTTTGTATTTTTAGTAGAGTTTGGCCATGTTGGCCAGACTGGTCTCAAACTCCTGACCTCGGGTGATCCACCTGCCTCAGCCTCCCAAAGTACTGGGATTACAGGCATGAACCACTGAATATGGTCAAAAATGTATAACATTTTAGATTGTGACAAGCACTAAGGAGAAGCATAATGCAGGGAAGGGGAGAGTGAGTGTGAAGGGGATGAGACAGTTAAGATTGTAGATGGACATGGAATGTTGTCTCACTGAGAAGGGGGCATTTGAGGAAAGACCTGAAGTTTAAGTTATGTAAGCTGGGCAAGTATCTGGAGGAAGTTACCTTCAGGCAGCAAGAACACAAATAAAAAGCCCTGAGATGAAAATGTGCCTGCGTCTTTGAGAATCATAAGGAGGTCAGTGTGGCTGCAGCAGAGTGAGCAACTTGGAGAGCGGTGGAAGATGAGATCGGAATGTTTGTGGGGTGCCAACTTGGATGTGGCCTTTTTTCAGGCATTGTAAAGACTTTGGTTTTGAGCCATTTAAGGATTCAAGCACAGAATTTATGTTTTGACCTAAGTTTACAGTCTCTCAGGTGGGCCATAGTAGAAGCAAAGAGACCAATTAGGAGGTTGTATCATGTGGGGTTCTATGAAGGAAACAGAAACCATTCTGGGCATTTCAAATAGAAAGAGACTCAACAAACAAAATTGGAGGCTTGCAGATTATTGGAAGGGCTGGAGGAGAAGTAGTCAGGCTTCACCGTGAGTATTGCCCTTCAAGGTCACACCACTGTAGCTGAAACTCAGTTATCAGTAAGCTAGTTCTGCACATGCAATTATTGCTACACCCATAACTGGCCCTCACACCCATGAAACTGGTGGAGACACCATGGAAGGAACAAGCAGCCCAGAATCTGATCACCAAAATAGTCATGTCTGTCTACCTTTGTTTGCCAGCAGCCACTTCGGCCCCCATTTCACTTACCACCTTGGAAGGTAATACAAAATAGGTTTTGTGTGTATGATTATTATTAGGAACTAATTAACAGACCTAGATTGCAGTAGTCTAGGAAGTGTAGTTTTTAACTCTCCAATCTCCCCAGGTGTGAGGAAAGCAATAAGAGAAGTTGAGAAAGAACAATTTAAATATCTATCACAGAGGGGACTGTAATGATACAGGTGAGACACGGTGGGTCTAAGACACAGTGGGTCTTAGACCAAGGTAGTAGCAGTGCAATGGTAAGAAGTGGTTGGATTGGATTCAGTCTATAGTTTGAAGGTAAAAATAATGGGTTTTGGGGATCAGATGCGGGGTGTGAGAGAAAGAGAGGAGTCAAGAGCAACTCCATGTTTCTTAGTCTGAGCCACGAGGAGAGTGAAGTTCCAGTGTTCTCAGGGGACAACATGTTTCAGTTAGAGCAACAATGTGGACAGAATGTTTAGAAAGAGGTTGAGGATATGGGGCAATTTATTAACAATTAGCCATGAATTCCAGGGGGCATAGTAAAAGTGTTTCAGGAGGCAGAGAAGTGTGAGATACGGGGTTAAAGAAGTGGATGGGTAAAGCCTTAGGTAGATTGGAGTCTGAGGACATGGGATGATCTGGTGACCTGGGCTCATAAACAGGGGCCAAGGGCAAAAAGAGATTGCTCCTTATGATCCCCAGGCAGACAGTGGCCGTGAGGCTGTGAATACTGGGGTGAGGGAGAGTCCTATCAAAAGCGCAATCTGTGCGGAGCCTCCCCCTAGACCCTTGCTCGTGGAGGACCATGAACCCGTATTTGTAACCAATACCCCAAAAGACTCTTGTGAATATAATGCCACCTGGCTCCTAGGTGTAACTTGCTGTTGTAAATAAGAAGCCGTGTTTGCCTCATGATCCTGGGAAGAAGTAGTAACAATAGAGTAGTAACATAAGAAGAAGTAGTAACATAAAGTGCTGCTGTGAATTCTCCACCTGCTACAACAGCTAGCAAGGCTCTACCATGAGCCAAGCCAAACTCCTACAAACATCTTTACTTAAGAATATCACAACTCGGCTGGGCACAGTGGCTCACGCCTGCAATCCCAGCACTTTGGGAGGCCAAGGTGGGCAGATCACAAGGTCAGGAGACAGAGACCATCCTGGCTAACGTGGTGAAACCCCATCTCTACTAAAAAAAAAATACAAAAAAATTAACTGGTGTGGTGGCGGGCACCTGTAATCCCAGATACTCGGGAGGCTGAGTCAGGAGAATGGCGTGAACCTGGGAGGTGGAGCTTGCAGTGAGCCTAGATCTCGCCACTGAGCTCCAGCCTGGGCCACAGAGCAAGACTCTGCCCCGCCCCCCTCAAAAAAAAAAAAAGAATATCACAACTCTATTTCATAGAACAGCCTCCAACTGCTAAACTATGGCTATTCTTTAACTTTGCTATTTCCTTTGATTTCTCTTTTGCCCTTTAAGCTTCCAGCACATAATCTCTAAAAACTTTCTAGCTTTCCAATCAGCTGAAATGTTTTGCTTGAAAATTCTTGAAACCTTCCCAGAATCTTGAGGTTGGAAAACTGTAGTGGAAACTACTAGAGAGGCTAAAGAGTTTGGGCAGAGCCGAAGCGGTCAAGACACCTAATGCCCAGGAGAATGGAAGAAGCCTAAATCCAGGTCCTGGTCTTTAGAGATCAGGCTCTGTTATTTTCAGCCAATGTTTAATTTCAGTCATCATTTATTGACTGGACCAAGGAGAAACAAGTCCTTCAGCCATGAGGAGAGAGTCTGAAGCCCAGTATGCTCATTCCCACCTGAGGTGGATGTTCTAAGGAGGCCCGAGACTAAGCATGCCGCTGATCTCTTCTACAAGTTGATGTCTGTTGGGTATGTGTGTGATGACTTGAAAGAGAAGAAACTTACAGAAGTCCTGTCAAATTATGGAAAGGGAGAAGTAGAGGAGCAAAAAGAAATGTTTGATGAAGCTCACAAGGACAAGATGGAAAGTGAAAATGGAAAGGTTGTAGATGTTTGGAGACAGAAGAAAAATAAACCCCAAAGGAAAGAGCCCTCACATACTCTGGAAGCTTGTGCCTTCTTGAATTGTGTAAAAATTGTACAAAATATTGCATGGTCTGGCAATAATAGTTTATGCCACAGTATCGCTTATAATATGTTTCTTAAGTTGCAACCTTAAAGGATGCATCAAAACCTTTCTCACCTGGATATTAAACAAATAATGTAATGATAATATAAGAACAAGGGGTACAGAATCTCATGCAGATTCAAAGCTAGGATAAAATGTTGCTTAAATAGCAGAAACTTAATAAGGTCTAGTGGCCAATCTTACAGGTGAAATAATATGCTATTGTTTCTATTTACATTTCCATGGCAATTTGCATAAAATGAGCATTTAAAAATGTTTTTCTCCTGTTAAATTGCTGGTTCATTTGTTTTTCCAATTTTTCTATTTTTTAAAATTTATTTGTAGATTTTCTTTACATGTTAAACATCTTGGAAAGATTCTTTCCCAATCTACTTCTGCATTTTAAGCTTGTTTGTGGTGTCTTCTGACACCACAGAAGAAGTTTAAATGTTTGATTTTGACTTAATTTACTTGCTGTGTAAAAGGAAAATTTTTGACCTACAGAAGCACTTGCTTGGGAGATACAAAAACTGCATGTCAAGGAGGAGTTGGTACCATTCCTTCTGAAACTATTCCAATCAATAGAAAAAGAGGGAATCCTCCCTAACTCATTTTATGAGGCCAACATCATC
>NW_012104610.1:579480-598514 GCF_000951045.1 Mandrillus leucophaeus
AGCTGGGATTACAGGCATGTGCCACCATGCCCAGCTAATTTTGTATTTTTAGTAGAGACGGGGTTTCCCCATGTTGGTCAGACTGGTCTCGAATTCTTGACCTCAGGTGATCTGCCCTCCTCGGCCTCCCAAAGTGCTGGGATTACAGTTGTGAGCCACTGTGCCCAGCCAACAACAGGATTTCTTTTAGCTAATTACGTGCAAACCTATGAACTCAGTCTGTCCTATCTGGAATGCCATTTTCTTACTGCTTGATTAGTACAACTCCTACTAACACTTAAGAATCCCTGACCTTTCCCTGGTGTGTTCCCTTCCCTTGTTTCTTACCTCTATTCTGTTCTTTGACAGTCAATCATATAACCTCAGTACCTCAACTGGAAAACTGGAAAATAACAGAACTTACCTCATTAGGTCATGATGAGGATTAGATGAGTAAACATGTAAAGTGCTTAGAACAATGAGTGCCTGATATACAGCAATCACCTAATACATTTTAGGTATTTGTGTTATTATTATATGTCAAATTTATTTATTTTTCTTTCTTTGTTTGTGCTTTTTGGTCTTATTTAAGAAAGACTTCCCCAATCAATGGGGCATATTACAAATCTTCCCCCCTTTCTTCACCTTCCAGGCCTCTGGAAAGCCCCTTTTGAAGTTGGCTGTAGCCATGTGGCTTTCTTGAATCAGTGAAATGTGAGCAAAAGTGATAGTGTCACTTCTGGGCAGAAGTGGTGAGATCCAGGTATCCGTCAGGCCACCCACCCACTCCCTGCTTTCCCTTTCTCTACCTTGGTAATTGTAAAAGGATGTGCTGTGATGTTGTGGCCTGAATTAAGCATGGGCAATAAATACATTTTTGTGTGGGGGGGTAAAAAATATCTTCCATTCCTGATGTTAAAAAAATCTTCTTCTAAATTTTTTTTTTTTTTTTTGAGATGGAGTTTCGCTCTGTCGTCCAGGCTGGAATGCAGTGGTGCAATCTCGGCTCACTGCAAGTTCCGCCTCCCGGTTCAAGTGATTCTCCTGCCTCAGCCTCCCAAGTAGCTGGGACTACAGGCGCCAGTCACCATGCTTGGCTAACATTTGTATTTTTAGTAAAGACGGGGTTTCACCAAGTTGGTCAGGATGGTTTCGAACTCCTGACCCTGTGATCCACCCATCTCGGCCTCCCAAAGTGCTGGGATTACAGGTATGAGCCACCACACCCGGCCTACATTTTTAATAACAGTTTTAGAGGCTGGGTGTGGTGGCTCATGCCTGTAATCCCAGCACTTTGGGAGGCTGAGGCAGGATAATTGCTTGAACCCAGGAGGCGGATGTTGCAGTGAGCCCAGATTGTGCCACCGCACTCCAGCCTGGGCAACAGAGCGAGACTCCCTCTCAAAAAAAAAGAAAAAAAAAATCTAATTGACTCTTATTAGCAATTCTAGAACCGGGCAGTCTCATTCTAGAAAATAGAATGGGTGTCCCGATAAGCTGAGCGGAGGGAGTGGGCTTTATGGGCAGAAAAGGGCTGAAGAAAGCAGAGATAAAGAACAGAAAATGGATTGGTCATTTCAAAGTTTCTTTTCTTACAGGGTTAAAACAGAAATGACTTCCTTATCATAACTGGCTCAGGTAAACCGGGTGCTTTCTGACTGGTTTCTGTGAATCTCCTGGGCTTTTTTTGGAAACTAACCTGTTTCAAAGTTCACTTTGATTATGTGGCAGCTAGCACCAGTGAGTCCATTCTGATTTGCTCTGGTCTGTTGGGGCCTAGTGAAGAAGCTTAGGCCAAAACAATGGCCTCCCATGAATTTTATTTAACAGGTGCAAAGTAGGGATCCAATTCAATTTCTTTTTCTTTTTTCATATTAACAGACAGAGGTCCCAACACATTCAGTGACTCATCGTTTCCCACATAGTTTGTGAGGCCCTCCTGCCATAGACCTAATGCCTGTGTTTACATGGGTCTTTTTCTTGACTCTATTCTCTTGGATGGTCTTTTTGTCTATTATTGCACCACTTTACTATTTGGTGCTACTTATCATTTCTTTGTAATTTGTCTCAATAGCTGCTAGGCCAAGGGCAGTGTAGTCTTCAGGCATGGAGAGTGGAGGATAAGGAGTATGTGAAGTTCTGTGCATCTTAGCCAAACCCACCCTTGGCAAGTAGAGCATGTAGCCTTCCCTGCTCTATCAAGACATCAGAACATGCCTGTTCATTTCCTCAGAGATAATCAGAGTAGGCAAGAGGCAAGGAATAGATTTGGGACTCATTATTAAAATTAATTGACAGGGCTTGGTAACTGCCTGAATTTTTGGTGGAGTAGTAAAGAAAGAGGGATTTATCTAGAATAGCCCTTGTATTTCTGGCTCAATCAACCTGTCTTGCAAGGACATCTTTGAGAAATGTACAACATGAGCCTTCTCAACTGAAAATGCCAGCATCAAGTCTAATGTTTTAGGATAATTTCTTGAGCAAATAATACAACCTATAGAAATATCTAGTCACAGAAAAGCAAGACTTGATTATAAATGGTTTATTTCTTTAGATTATAACATTCATCACAATTAAATTGCATTTTTAAGACTGGTACTGCTGACAGCGCATGGAAATACTGCTTTTTAATCATAGCGAAGTGTCAAGAGACCAGGGTGTTATCTTGGGTAGTGAATTTTAATAAAGTGCTCACTTTTGCAGCCAGACTCACTAGTTTCCTCCTTTGTCTGTGGGTGCTGTGAGCACTAATGTAGACCACAAAAACTATCCTACCCTTTCTAATACTGCCCGTGCCAGAGAGCCAGTCAAGGCCGTGCCTCTTTGCCTCCCTCCCACACCCCTGCTCCACAAACTCCATGCAGAACCAGGCACCAGGCAGGGCAGTCACAGTCCAGCAAGGAGAAGCAGCAGGATGAGGAGATCTGGCAGCTGCAGAAGGAACATGGGGTCTGCTCTCATTCCTGCAGATGGGAAGGAGAGAAGGAGAGGATTCTGCATGGGGTTTCTCAAGACACGAGCCTCCCAAACTTTTAGAGTTTCATCTTAAGGTAAAACAAACAAACAAAAAACAAGAGGGGCCAGGCACGGTGGCTCACGCATGTAATCCCAGCACTTTGGGAGGCCGAGGTGGGAGGATTGCTTGAGCCCGGGAGTTCGAGACCAGCATGGGCAACATGGCGAGATCTTGTCTCTATAAAAAAATTTAAAATTATCTGGGTATGGTCATGTCTACCTGTGGTCCCAGCTACTCAGGAGGCTGAGGTGGGAGGATCACTTTAGCCTGGGAGTTCAAGGCTGCAGTGAACTATGATCACACCACTGCACTCTAGCCTTGGCAACAGAGCAAGATGCTGTCTCAAAAAACAAAAACAAACCCAGAAAGGTGGGCTCTAGGGGCTCACTAGACCTAGTTAGACCCTTGCCTTTTCAGGATCCGTGAAGTACTCAGAAATACAGGGGAGAGAGAGGCTGTGAGGACACTTTTGGTTCTTCAATTTCAGGTCACCTCAAGTTGACTGAGCTCTCAGGCCTGACGGGTCCTTCATCCTTGCATGGCCACTTTCTAGACCTGGGCTCCCAGCCACTGGTGCCTCAGTGAGAAAGGCCTTCCCTATCTGGGGCCTGCAGCTCCCCTGGCCATTGTGGCCTCCATGCTTGTCTCTCTCACCCAAGAAGAGGTTTCTGAATCTGTATCTCTTGGAAGTCAATCTTTTGCAGTCACATATGTACTCCTGTCCCTACAACTGATATTAACTGGAGTTGGTGGGATCTGGCTTCCTTATCTGGGGTTCTTAGTCTGCCTGAATCTGAACACCAACCATTTGGCTCCAGATGGAGAGTAGCATCTTTCCTCGGCTGGACTGTCTACGTGGCTATCCTATTTTCATTAGACTTGATCCAAATTCAAAATCTTTCTATGTAAAAGCTCAGAGTTCCCTTGTAACTCCTCTCTGTGGTCCCATTTCTACCCCAAAGATTTCTTGTGTTTCCAGCACCCCTTCAGAGCATAAGGACTAATTTGGTCTCAATTTGCTGTGTACTCAATCCCTCTGCAGCTCAGATTCACTTCTGGATGGATTCCTGGCCTCTCAACAAAGCTTAACTCACTTCACCAGCATGTACTGGAGCCCCCATTCCAGCCAGGCATAATGGCAGTGCCTAAATGCTGATGGAAGGGGAGACAAAGTCTCTAGACTATAAACAAATGATTATCATATAAATGGTGAGTATATGGCTGAGATATGCACAGGGAAAAAAGAAAAGTAGTATTTGTTGAGCAATGTCTGTGTGCCAGGCAATAAGTTACAAATGTCTCTCTTTTAATACTCACAGTAACACTACTGAAGTATTTGTTATTCATACCCACATCTTTCAAATGAGGAAACTGAGACACAGTTTGCTCAGGTAACTGGCTTTAGAGTCACAGAGCTGCTGATGGCTGAGTCCAGATTACCACTGAGGTGGCTGACTCCAAACCTATGGCATGGAGCATGGTGCAATGTTTACTTTTGCCTGAAAGTGTTGAGAAAGGCTTACCACTGGAAGCGATATCTGAGGTAGGTCTTGAAAGATAATTACTGTACTGAAATTGATGGTGTTTTAGATGGGATGAAATATGATATGCAGTCAAAGGAGGGACGAGACTTCACGCCACAAGGAATGACAGGTGCAAAGGCACAAAGATCTAAAAGCCAGGCTATGTGGAAAAGGAAAGGGTGGGTAAAGTGCTCATGCTGGCACTTCTCACCATCAGGGTCTGGGAGGAGTACTAGCCTCTCCTGACGCCCTCCATTAGCATTGCCAACCATGACCGCTCTGCCTCACTGAGGTCCCTGTTCTCTGGTTGTGCCACCTCTAACTTTCCTCAGCCCAGGCATCTTCCCTAAGCATCTAGTCTATTTTGTGGCCCATTCGTATAGAACCTTTCCATTCTTTGATCTCCTCACTCTAACACCATCCATCTCTCTGCTGTCTAGCCAACCATTTCTATGGAAATGTCCTCCCGCCTGCCCAGAACCTGTAAACTAGCCACACTGGAAATCTCAAGGCCCATCAATCTGTTTTCTGACCACCCCTCTCAGTCTGCCCAGCTTCCACTCTCTTCCTCCTAGAGTGCCCCATAGAGAGCACCAATCCCCAGACCTGCCTCCATCACTGCGGCCACCTGCTCAGCTCAGGCACCCTCATCTCTTGCTCCGATGCCTGCAGCAGTCACAGTCTTCTGCCTGGAACCAGGTCTCCCCACTCTCCTGGCCCTCTGATGTGTCCCCCAACATAGCAGTAGTTTCCATAACTCATTCTGCCCAGCAGATCTTTTTGACCTTTCTGCATAGCAGGGAGGTTGGGAGTTTCACTGGGCTAGAGGCTGTCCTGTTGATATGGAAGTGCTAGGAAGGGAAGAGCATGGTCCCTTTAAATCCTTTAAATGATACGGAAGGAAGGAAGGGAAGTGCTGGGTAGCCAGTCCCTGGCTAGGGTTCCACCCCCACAGACCTAGGTGAGGATAGGCACTCCTGCTTTTGTGCCCAAATGTTCCATTTCCCAAGACCACCCTGGCCCGCCATGCCCCCCAACACTGTCCCTGTAAAACCAACCCCCTGCTCGGCACGGTGGCTCACGCCTGTAATCCCAGCACTTTGGGAGGTCAAGGTGGGTAGATCACGAGGCCAGGAGTTCAAGACCAGCCTGACCAACATGGTGAAACCCCATCTCTACTAAAAATACAAAAATTAGCAGGACATAGTGGCACGTGCCTGTAATCCCGGCTACTCAGGAGGCTGAGGCAGGAGAATCGCCTGAACCCAGGAGATGGAGGTTGCTTTGAGCCGAGATGGCACCACTGCCCTCCAGCCTGGGTGATAGAGTGAGACTCTGCCTCAAAGAAAACAAAAAAAACAAAACAAAACAACCCCTGCCCCCTAGACCCTAGCAGGCAGACACACAAGTGGCTGTGGCTGGATGTCATGAGGAGCACATGGGTGGAATGAGACATGGAGGCAACTGCACGTGGAAAGGAGCACATCAGCAGAGGAACACACCAGCACACCAGCAGCTGGACTTTGAGAGGAACGCACTGACAGGCACCAGTACGCTGGCAGACCACCGACCGGCAGGATGACGGGGAGTTTGGCCAGGGCAGTTGCAGGGGAGCCCAGGCTGCCCAGCAGCCGGACTCCAAGGGAAAACCATCTCCCTTCTGGCTCCCTGATGGGCAGAGAGCTACTTCCACTCAGTAAAATCTTGCACTCATTCTCCAAGCCCAGGTGTGATCTGATTCTTCAGGTACACCAAGGCAAGAACCCAGGATACAGAAAGCCCTCTGGCCTTGTGACAAGGTAGGGGGTCTAATTGAGCTGGTGAACACAAGCTGCCTATGGACAGCTAAACTAAAAGAGCAAAACTAAAAGAGCACCCTGTGACACATGCCCACTGGGGCTTCAGGAGCTGTAAACATTCATTCCCAGACACTGCTGTGGGGTCGGAGGCCCACAACCTGCCCGTCTGTATGCTCCCCTAGAGGTCTGAGCAGCGGGGCACTGAAGAAGCGAGCCATTCCCCCTGTCACACACCCTGTTAGGGGGACAAAAGAACCTTTCCCATTTCACTGTGTCTTTGTGCCTGGGCTCTGCTTTCTATTATGGGACATCAGCCCTGCCCTTTCAGGAACCTAATACTCTTCAGCAGTTGATTGGAGGCCCACGGTTCTGTGCCCTGGCTGCGTCTGATAGGAGGGCACCACCTCTTCTATTCCATGATGGCGCCACCGCTCCCACCTCCAGTGCAGACCCAGACTCACCTGAGCTGTTGAAATTGCTGTCTTGTTTTCTGGGATTTTTAGTAGAACCATTGCAGAAACAATTGAAGTTACTCCTTATTTTCCTAGGACTTTTAAGCAAAATGTTATTGTGTTATTTGTTTGTTTCATGATAACTTTCTGATACACCTTATACCCTGAATTAGCACTTCTTCTTCATGAGGATAGAAAGAGAAGTTTTTGATTTTAACATCCAGGCAGTTGTGATGACAAATAGTGTCCCCTCTTCACCAAGAAATGGTGGTGACACAGATACATTTCCAGATGAAGATGATGAAGCAAATTGCCCAAATCGTACATTTCCTTCCCCACTGTAATCAAATTTGGTTTTAGAGCCTCTGTAAACTCTTACAATTCCCTGTAGTGAGAAGCTGAAGAGCACTTGTCAGATAATAATGGAAGGCTTTAAACTGAAAATTGTGTGAATTTTGACAGAATTTTCTTACAGCTTTGTTAAAAGCCTTTGCAATGTCCCCAGTATAGGCCACTAGAGCTGTTTCATGGAAATCATTGAATTTTTTAGAATAGCTTATTTTGTTTTTGAGTTGCTTCCATGTTTCCGCCTTTTTCCATTCAATGTTTAAATTTGTATTCACTCAGTTTTTCTTTTAACAGCTGGGGCACCCTTTTCTCCAATTCTTCAACACAACCCGCACACTGGTCATCAAACACACTGTCAGCCATTTCCAGCTTGGCTGGCTGTCCCAGGCTGGTCACCTGTTAAGAAGGAGTAGAGGCCAGGTGTGATGGCTCCCGCCTGTAATTCCAGCACTTTGGGAGGCCGTGGTGGGTGGATCACCTGAGGTCAAGAGTTCAAGACCAGCCTGACCAATATGGCAAAACCCCGTCTCTACTAAAAATACAAAAAAAAAATTAGCCAGGCATGGTGGCATGCACCTGTAATCCCAGCTACTTGGGAGGGCAGCAGGAGAATCGCTTGAACCTGGGAGGTGAAGGTTGCAGTGAGCCGAGATTGTGCCACTGCATTCCAGCCTAAGCGACAGAGCGAGACTCCGTCACACACACACACACACACACACACACACACACACACACAAAGGAGTAGAGTCCCTTGACCTGTTTGCTGGGAAGGTGTGTTGCATGCTGCCCAGAGCCTACAGCATGGGCTTTAGCTCAGTATGAAATTTCACAGGTTCCCCTCATAGGCCTCATGTATGGCACATGTATGAACACCATCTTAGGACACTATTAGTAGTATAAAGAGAAAAGCTAAGCTTTGTGACTGTTTGGTTTACTAGTGCTATTTTTTTTCTTTTTTTGAGACAGAGTCTTGCTTTGTTCCCTAGGCTGAAGTGCAGTGGCATGATCTCGGCTTACTGCAACCTCTGCCTCCGGAGTTCAAGTGATTCTCCCACCTCAGCCTCCTGAGTAGCTGAGATTACAAGTGTGCACCAGCATGCCCAGCTGATTTTGTATTTTCACTAACTCTTGACCTCAAGTGATCTGTCTGCCTTGGCCTCCCAAGTGCTGGGATTATAGGCGTGAGCCACTGTGCTTGGCCTACTGGTGCTATTTTAAATATATCTTTCAGATTCATGCTCTCTGACTGGCTCTAGCCACAGACTCAACTCTGCGAACTCTATTGTCTCCAAGATGTGAGCAAAGCAAGATCAGTAGGATGTAGGTTGGGAGTTGGTGGTAGATATGACCTGTTGTGTTAGCCACCAGATTAACATGAAGAAGTGAACTGCTATGGCTGAAAGATATGCCATCTTCAAGTTCAAAAATAACTGCAAATAAACATAAGACAATGTGAAGTGTGAACTTAAGTTTCGTTGTGAGTGTGCTGATGCATCCGTTCTGTGTTTATGAATCCCTACTTCAAATCTGGAAGTCCAGGCTCCTATGCACACTGCTTCCTGAACAGCTAACCAGGAGTCCTTGTAAAAAGCTTTGCCTGGGTCCTGTGTCAGCGATGAGGTGACTCTGACATCTGGCTCCAGGTAGGGCGCTGGTATTAAAACAATGCATCCTGGTATAGGCAGAGCCACGTGTCATGCAGACTGCCAGTGAGAGAAACAGACTACATTTTGGCAGATGCTTCCTAACCCCTAACATTTTACTTTCCCGTAGAGAAATATTGCAAGTCCTTTCACAAATGCTTTTTAAAAAATCTTCTCAAAGTTGTGTTAACATGGGGCTCAAACTTAAGTTAATACTTCTGAATATCTCTCAAAGTTGTCAGCACAAAAGGAATTGTTCCTAAGGCACTAGTTGCTGTCTCTAGTTTTGAGCAGCCTCCTTTGCCTCTCAGAGTGTTCTTTTGCTTTGCAATAAACTTCTTTCCCTACTCTTACTGTGGACTTGCTCTCAAATTCTTTTGTGTGGTGAAGTCAAGAACCTGAACCAGTTCACCAACAACAATTTGAGTGGTTGCAGCTTTCCCAGTTCGCTACACTACAGAAAGCTGGGGATTACAAAGAATCCTCGTCTAGCGGGAAGCATTGAGAATATACTGAAATTGATGTCTAATTGTGAAAATTCTGTGAATATGGTAGGCAATGGTTGTTTTATAGACAAAGAATTTCTTTCAGACAAAAAGCACTTGGGGAGCCGTAATTGATAGGAATATATTGCACTGAATAAAAATTATGTTCCAAGATCTAAAAAATGGTTTTTTTTGTTTTTTTTTTTTTTTTGAGATGGAGTCTTGCTTTGTTCCCCAGGCTAGAGTGCAGTGGTGCAATCTCGGCTCACTGAAACCTCTGCCTCCTAGGTTCAAGTGATTCTCCTGCCTCAGCCTTCCAAGTAGCTGGGATTACAGGTGTGTGCCACCACGCACAGCTAATTTTTGTAGTTTTAGTAGAGATGGGGTTTCACCACGTTGTCCAGGCTGGTCTCAAACTCCTGACCTCAGTTGATTCCCACCCCCTTGGCCACCCAAAGTACTGGGATTATAGGCATGAGCCGCTGTACCCAGCCAAGAATGGTACCCTTGAAACACTTCCTTGAAACACTTTTTTTAAGTCAAATTTAATCCTGTTACAGAGTAAGCTCTGATTCTAGGGCAATCAAAAATATGGGGGCCAAGTCTGAACCAACCACATCCTGCTTTCTTTTATTAAATAATAACAATAATTCTACCGATGTTATTCTTCTAAAATTTGTATTCTGAATTTGGGAGACTTTGTATTAAATACTGTTAAACCTCAAAAAATAACTTAAATGAAATTAGAACTAAAAATTTAAAATTTCCCCTTAATTCTAAAAGAAGGAATTTTATATCTTTATCTGTATAATAAATGCTTTTTTTTTTTTTTTTTTTGAGACGGAGTCTTGCTCTGTCGCCTAGCTTGCTCAGCTCACTGCAAGCTCTGCCTCCCGGGTTCACGCCATTCTCCTGCCTCAGCCTCCCGAGTAGCTGGGACTACAGGCGTCCGCCACATCGCCCGGCTAGTTTTTTGTAATTTTTTAGTAGAGACGGGGTTTCACCGTGTTAGGCAGGATGGTCTCGATCTCCTGACCTTGTGATCCACCTGTCTCGGCCTCCCAAAGTGCTGGGATTACAGGCTTGAGCCACCGCGCCCGGCCAATAAATGCTTTTTTAATAGAATGCAAGATTGGGAATTTTAAGCATGGCATATTTTGATTTTATGTGAAATTTTAGATTTCTTCACTAATATTGAACAACTAAAGCACTATGCAAAATTAACATAAACATGATTGTTCAAATGAATTTTTTTGCAAATTGAAATGTGTTATAATGATAAAAACTGGTCTTTTGTGTTTGAAAATTATGTGACTCTATGAGAAACTTTCCACCTAAAATATCTGAGCACCACTTAAAGTTTTGCTATCTGACACATACCTCAAATAACTACTTTTTAATTTAATTGTTTAATCATCCTATACTTTGATTATATTATTCTAACATTCTTAATTGATTCTTAGAATTTTTCAATTGTATAGCATTAGGGTGATGAATATTTGTATTTATCCAACGTCTCTATATATGGAGTAAATTCTAATCTTTGATCTTCAGGCAAAATTGTAAAAGCTTCTATTTAATATATCCTTGTTTAAGGACTTTTATTTTTTAGAGGCAAGGTCTTGCTCTGTCACCCAGGCTGGAGTACAGTGGCTCACTGCAGCCTCGACCTCCCAGGCTCAAGTGATCCTCCCACCTCAGCCTCCTGGGTAACTGGAACTACAGGCATACACCACCATGCCCAGCTAATTTTTTTTTATTTTTATAGAGATGGCGTCTCCCTATGTTGCTCAGGCTGGTCTTGAACTCCTGGGCTCAAGGGATCAAAAGTGCTGAGATTACAAGCATGAGCCACCATGCCCAGCCTTCCTTGTATTTCTAAGACTAGAGCTATCCTCCTTAAATTGTTAAAATCCCCCCGAGGAAGATTTTGACTGGCCCTGAGTTAAGACACTGCTAATGAGAAAATATTTGCTTTTACATCCTACCTACTTTAAAATCATTAGCAGCTCCTTATACTCTACTCACAGTGGTTCTCAAGGTTTGATGTGCGTAAGAACTCAACTGGGAAACTTGTTACCAACAGAGATTCCTGTCCTTTTAGATGTTTTTCTTTTTCCAGATCTGACCCCACCTCTCTACAGGGAATATTTCTTGCACAGAACTAGACTTTGTCTCTTGACATATAACCCCCTGTACCTCAGTCACCCCAACCCTCAGATTGTCTCCCAGCCCCATCCTAATACCAGTATCTCCTCAGGAGACATTCCTAATTTCCTCACCTTCAGAAACTCTTCTTCCGCTCTTCAGAGGGCCGAGTTCAGACTTGTCAATACCTGGTCTCCTGCAGATCCTTGATTTGGTCCTTGTCCCTCTCTGAAAATAGTGTCTGAGAACAAAATGCTCTCGCCCTTTTATATTTTCTTTCCATGGAATTGATGTGTGTGTGTGTGTGTGTGTGTGTGTGTGGCTTGTGGTTGTGGTTTGGAGGTAGGTCCTGAAAAAAGCAGAGATTGCTGTAGATCCTTTCCCCATGCACTTAGTTTTACTGATTACCTGAGCCATTTGAGGGGGTTTGAATTTGAAAGAATTAGGGCAAGGGGAAGGAAAGACGGATAAGCTTTTTTTCTGTCAACTTTTATTTTAGGTTCAGGGGGTCCATGTGCAGGTTTGTTACATGGGTAGATTGTGTGTCACGGGGGTTTGGTGTACAAATGATGATGTATCCAATAGGTAGTTTTTTTGCCTTTATCCTCCTCCCACTCTTCCCCTCAAGTAGGCCCCAGTGTCTATTGTTCCCATCTTTGTGTCCATGTGTACTTAGTGCTTAGCTTCCACTTATAAGTGTTGACATACAATATTTGATTTTCTGTTCCCATGTTAATTCACTTAGGATAATTCCTCCAGCTCCATTCATGTTGCTGCAGAAGACATAATCTCATTCTTTTTTAATGGCTGTGTAATATTCCATGGTGTATCTATACTGCATTTTTTAATCCATTCCATTGTTGATGGGCATCTATGTTAATTCTATGTTTTTGCTATTGTGAATAGTGCTATGATAAACAGGTGAGTGAATATATGTGTTTGGTAGAACAATTTACATTCCTTTGGGTGTATAGCCAGTTATTATATTGCTGGGTCAAATGGTAGTTCTGTTTTAAGTTCTTTGAGAAATCTCCAAACTGCATTCTCCAGTGACCGAACTAATTTAAATTCCCACCAAGAGTATATAAGCGTTCCCTTTTCTTCACACCTTGCCAACATTTTTTTTTTTTTAATGATAGCCATGCTGACTGGTTCAAGATGGTATCTCATTGTGGCTGCATTTCTCTAATGATTAGTGACATTGAACAATTTTTCATATGCTTGTTGGTTGTGTGTATATCTTCTTTTGAGAAGTGTCTGTTCATGTCCTTTACCCATTTTTTGTTCCCATGGGATTGTTTGTTTTTTGCTTGTTGATTTAAGTTCTTATAGATTCTGAATATTAAGTCTTTGTCAGATGCATAGTTTGCAAATATTTTATCCCATTCTGTAGGTTGCCTGTTTACTCTGTTGATAGTTTCTTTTGCTGTGCAGAAGCTCTTTACTTTAATTAGGTCCCACTTGTCAATTTTTGTTTTTGTTGCAGTTGCTTTTGGAGACTTCGTCATGAAATCTTTGCCAAACCCAATGTCCAGAACGATATTTCCTAAGTTTTCTTCTAGGATTCTTAGAGTTTGAGGTCTTACATTTAAGTCTTTAATCTATCTTGAGTTGATATTTGTATATGATGAAATGAAGGGATCCAGTTTCAACCTTCTGTATGTGGCTAGCCAGTTATGCCAGCAGCATTTATTGAATAGGGAATCCTTTCCTCCATTGCATGTTATTGTTGACTTTGTTGAAGATCACATGGTTTTAGGTGTGCATCTTTATTTCTGGGTTCTTTATGCTGTTCCATTGGTCTATGTGTCTGTTTTTGTACCAGTAACATGCTGTTTTGGTTACTGTAGCTTTGTAGTATAGTTTCAAGTCAGGTAATATGATGCCTCCAGCTTTATTCTTTTGCTTAGAATTCCTTTTGCTATTTGGGCTCTGTTTTGGTTCCATATGAATTTTAGAATACTTTTTTCTAATTCTGTGAATAATGTCATTGGTAGTTTGATAGGAATACCAATGAATTTGTAAATTGCTTTGGGTAGTATGGCCAATTTAACAATATTGATTGTTCTGATCCATGAGCATGGAATGTTTTTCCATTTATTTGTGTTGCCTCCGATTTCTTTCAGTAGTGTTTTGTAATTCTCATTGTAGATATCTTTCACCTCCCTGGTTAGCTGTATTCCTGGGTATTTTTTTTTTTTTTTTGTGGCTATTGTGAATGGGATTGTGTTCTTAATGTGGCTGTCAGCTTGGATGTTATTAGTGTATATAAATGCTACTGATTTTTGTACATTGGTTTTGTATCCTGAAACTTTGCTGATGTTGTTTATCAGGCCTTGAAGCCTTTGGACAGAGACTACGGGGTTTTCTAGGTATAGAATCATATCATCCACTAAGAGAGATAGTTTAACTTCCTGTCTTCCTATTTGGATGCTTTTTTACGTCTTTCTTTTGCCTAATTGCTTTGTGTAGGACTTCAGGGGTGAGCTTTTGGGGATCATTTTCACGTCCTTAGTCACTTCTTAGTATGATTCCAACATCTGCCTACTATTTGCTCATGAATTGACTGAAGCATACAACCAAACTGATTATATGTTGCAGTGTTCAGATGTGTGATCTCCAGACTCAAATGCTGCTTTGCTGTGACTGTCTCATCAAGTGATCTAAGGAATGATCATCCAGCAAAAAGAACAGGGAACACTGACACTTAACAGAGGTCAAAACCACCACTCCTGGAAATTGGGCATATAATTCAGACACCTCAAAGAGTGGTGAAAATCTGTATTGATCCCACTCCCACGTATTAATGGTCTGCCAATCAGCAAAGATTGGAGAATGACTACAAGAGGGGACACTAAGAACCAAAATCATCTGTGTTCACACAGCTTACTGCCTACATTAATTGACTTCACAATTCCCCTCCTTATCAGCATTATTGTATGATTCCAGGAAACTCTTGTCCAAGAAGATAAAAGTTTTAAACACAGATACAGCATTACCAATTTGAGGAACTTCCTGAGTGGCCCATCTGCTCTCAAAAAAAGCATCAAATGACAGTTTATACCCCAAGACCCTGTGAACACTTTGCCTCAAAACTCTCAGTTTGCTGTGTGCACCAATCTACTTCCATTTTATTAGGATTCGTATTCAATCCTAACCACGTCCCTGTCTTAGATCAGACTTCGAAACCTCAAAAAGTGTCAACATCCTAACTTTATCCTTCCTCCTCTGAGATGTTATTGAGACCCTATTGAGATAGTGTTCTCTCTTACCTCCATAAGCATTAAACTCAGCTTTGTTTTGACAAGGCCATAATTGAAAATTCAACTATTTGATTATTTAAAATATGAAACTCTGTAAAGTAAAATGCCATAAACAGAGAAAAAGCCATATAAATATGGATAAAGCAATCCATATAATGTGTGTGCATATATGTGTTTATACAGTAGTCCCTACTTATCCATGGGGGATACATTCTAGGACTCCAAGTGGATACCTGAAATCATGGATAGTACTGAACCCTATATATACTGGTTTTTTCCCCTGTACATACATACCTATGATAAAGTTTAACTCATAAATTAGGCACAGTAAGAGATGAACAACACTAATAAAAATAGAATAATTATAACAATATATTGTAATTAAAGTTATTTGACTATGGTCTCTTTTTCTCCCAAAATATATAATTGTATGATACTCACCTATTTTTGAACCCTGGTTGACCGGGGTAATTGAAACTGAAGAGAGCAAAACTACTGATAAGGGAGGAATAACTACAATAAATTGAAAATAAATTATTTTTAGAAATTATCTGGGCCGGGCGCAGTGGCTCACGCCTGTAATCCCAGCACTCTGGGAGGCCGAGGCAGGCGGATCACGAGGTTAGGAGACCGAGACTATCCAGGCTAGTCCGGTGAAACCTCGTCTCTACTAAAAATACAAAAAAATTAGCCGGGCGTGGTGGCGGACGCCTGTAGTCCCAGTTACTCAGGAGGCTGAGGCAGGAGAATAGAGTGAACCTGGGAGGCGGAGCTTGCAGTGAGCTGAGATTGCGCCACTGCACTCCAGCCTGGGTTACAGAGCGAGACTCTGTCTCAAAAATAAATAAATAAATAAATAAAATTTAAAAAATAAATAAAAAAAGAAAAGAAATTATCTGAATATTGGTAAAAATAGAGAAAGTGGTAGTCTGTGACATTTTAGCTAAGAGTCGCTTTCACTCCCTGCACTTTATCTCCATGTACAGTTGTTCTATCCTAGGTGGGAGGGGCCACCCATAACGACTGGCAGCCCTGCTTCACTGTCTGAAGGGGATGAGTTAGTTTGGAGTCGAGTATGGAGAAATCCATACCCAGTGGCATTGTCAAAAACAATGGAGCTTTCAGTGGCAAACAATCAGGGAAAGCTAAAATCATAATTGAGGCAAACAAAAAATCAGACCAGCCAGAAATTTAACAGATACTTAAGTAAGGAGATAGCTAAAGAAGACCATGTTAAAATCACATTTGTCACCAGTAATTAAAAAAGCTGTGCCCATGACAAGGCTGGAATGGTGTGAATCCGGGAGGCAGAGCTTGCAGTGAGCCAAGATCGTGCCACTACACTCCAGCCTGGGTGACAAAGTGAGACTCTGTCTCAAAAAAAAAAAAAAAAAAAAAAAAGATGCTGAATATAGGCCCCCAATCTCTCCTGGCTTGTAGGGTTTCTGCTAACAGGTTCACTGTTAGCCTAGTGGGGTTCCCTTTGTTGATGACCTGCCCTTTCTCTCTAGCTGCCTTGAACATTTTTTCTTTCATTTCGACTTCAGAGAATGTGATGACTATATGTCTTGGGGATGGTCATCTTATATAGTATCTCACAGGGGTTCTCTGCGTTTCCTGAATTTGAGTGTTGGCCTCAGTCGAAAGGTTGGAAAAATTTTCATGGATGATATCTTCAAATATGTTTTCCAAGTTGATTGCTTTTTCTCCCTCTCTTTCAGGGATGCCCATGAGTCATAGATTTGATCTCTTTACACAAAACCATATTTCTTGAGATTTTGTTCATTCTGTTTTATTTCTTCATTTTTGTCTGACTGAGTTAAGTTGGAGGACTGGCCTTCAAGCTCTGAGATTCTTTCCTCAGCTTGGTCTATTCTGCTATCAATATTTGTAATTATGAAATTCTTGAAGTAAGGTTTTAGGCTCTATCATATCAGTTTGGTTCTTTCTTCAAATGGCCATTTCATCTTTCAGCTCCTGTGTTGTTTTATTACATTCCTTAGAGTCCTTGGATTGGTTTTGACTTTCTCTTGAATCTCAGTGGTCTTCATTCCTATCCATATTCTGAATTCTGTATCTGTCATATCAACCTAATTAAGAACCATTCCTGGGGAAGTAGTGCCATCATTTGGAGGTAAGAGGACATTTTGGTTTTTGACTTGCCAGAGTTCTTGCACTGGTTCCTTCTCATTTATGTGGGCTGATATTCCTTCAATCTTTGAAGCTGCTGTCCTTTGGATAGAGTTTTTTGCTTTTATCTTCTTTGATCCCTTGGGGGTTTGATTGTGGTATAAAGTGGGTTTAGTTGACAGGCTTCATTTCTTGAAGATTTTAGGAGGCCCAGTCTCAGCTCAGTAGTCCTGGACAGCATGCTCTGGGAGGCTGGTACTGGGCTCTTGGCTTTATTCTCTAGCCCCTTGAGGTCAGGAACCTACTGTACTGAAGGGGCCACAGTGCTCCTGATCCACTGGCCACAACACTCTAATGAGTGGTGCCAGCCAAAGAACTTTGTTGGGGCAGTGGAGGCGAGATCCATGCTCCCCTGCATGCGCTTACACCAGTAGTGATTGCAGCATGGTGGGGATGGGACACTGGTTGGGGCAGGATTGCAGGTGTCTGTGTGTGCATTTGTGCCAGCAGTGGTGGTTACAGCAAGGTGCCCATGTATTAGTGGAGGAAGGGGTGGTATGGTTCACTAGTGATGGCAGTGGTGACATGGTGGGGTGCATGCGCACATTCACTGGCAGTGGAAAGGACTGAGGTCCACCTATGCATGCCTGCTGGCAAAGTGGTGGAGCAGGGGCTGTGGGCGAATGTGTGCTGGCAAAGTGGCAGGGGGAGTCAATGGTGGAGGGAGACTGTGGGTGGACTGATGTGCATTGGCAGGGGCCAATCTGCTGGAGCTCTCCAACAGTGAGGTGTGGTCTGCCAATGAAGAAGCTACGATGAGGGCCCCTGGATTTACCTAGTTGGGCATCCGAAGCTGTGCTGCAAGCAAGAATGGGCAGGCTGGGCCCCCAGGTGAGGTCAGCAGACACAGGGGTGCTCAGATAAAGTTGGCCCTGTCCCACAGGCAAGACTGCCCTGCTCTGTCCAGTTCTGACAGTTAACCTAAGACTAAAGTCTCCTGAAGGAACAGCTAAAGTCTGCTGAATGAGCCTTGGGGGATGAGCATCCCTGGCCATGCTCCACTGCAAATGTTCCCACATCAAACACTCTGGGCTCCACACAAGTTGGAGTCCTGCTCTAACCACTTCTCTAAGTAGCTCTTGCTGCCAGCTTAAGTGTCCATGGGGGCCGTGGGGTCTCCTGCTGCTAGGATTCTGGAGGTCTGTGGCAATGGCAAGAATGGGCCACTCTTCAACTGTTCAATTCATCTCTTCCCCAGGAGTCACTGGGGGACCAGGAATGAGTCCCAGTGCACAGCAGCCCCATGCAGGGTTCCCAGCATCATCCCCCTTCAGTTCAGTGTCCGAGTCCTACCTCCATCCACTCTCAATGCCTTCCCTCTGAAGACCTGCTTGGAGTGTGCCATTCTTCCTGATGTCCCAGTCTCTTGGTGGGAGATTTTCTCCTAGCTGTGTTTAGTCAGTCATCTTGGCTCTAAGCTCTCCATTGTTTCTGACGAGAAATCAGCTGTTTATTTTATTCTGGTTCACCCATATGTGATAAGTCATTTTGCTCCTGCTGCTTTCAAGACATTCTTTTTGCCTTTCAATAGTTTGACTATGGTGTTTTTAGGTGACAATCTCCTTGTGTTTATCCTACTTAGAATTCTCTGACCATATTATTGGATGTGTAGATTAATGTTTTTCCTCAAATTTGGGCATTTTTTTAGTAATGATTTCTTCAAATATTTTTTCTGATCTTTTCTCTCTCTTTCTCTTTCTGGGACTCCTAGTACACATTGATTGGTATGTTTTATGTGTCCATAAAACATACAACTCTTTGAGGCAATGTTCATTTTTCTTCATTGTTTTTCCTTTCTGTTCTTCCATTTGGATGATCTCTATAGACCTATTTTTAAGTTCACTTACCTTTTCTTCTGCTCGCACAAATATACTGTTAAATCCCTCCAGAGAAATTTTTATTTCAACTATTATATTTTTCACCTCCAGTATTTCTAGTTGGTTTTTAAAAATAATTTTATCTTTTTGTTGAATTCTATATCTGAGACATTGTTCTCATGCTTTACTTCTTTAGACAAGATTTCCTTTAGTTCTTTGAACATATTTATAGCAACTGCTTTAAAATTTTTGTCTGCTAAATTCAACATCTGTATGCTCTCACAGATAGTTTCTGTTGTCTGCTTTTCCCCCATGTGTGGTCATATTTTCCTATTTTTCTTTGTGTCTTTTGATTTTTTTTTTTTTTTTTT
>NW_012104610.1:598609-612344 GCF_000951045.1 Mandrillus leucophaeus
GAGTAGCTGGGACTACAGGTGCCTGCCACCACGCCTGGCTAATTTTTTGTATTTTTAGTAGAGACGGGGTTTCACCGTGTTAGTCAGGATGGTCTCAATCTCCTGACCTCGTGATCCACCTGCCTTGGCCTCCCAAAGTGCTGGGATTACAGGCATGAGCCATTGTGCCCAGCCTATTCAGCATTCTTAAAGAAAAGAAATTCCAACCAAGAATGTCATATCCAGCTGATATAGTTTGGATATTTGTCCCTGCCCAAATCTCATGTTGAATTGTAATCCCCAATGCTAGAGGTGGGGCCTGGTGGGAGGGGTTTCAGTCATGGGGTTGGATCCCTCATGGCTTGGTGGTGTCTTTGCGATAGTGAGTTGTTGCAAGATCTGGCCATTCAAAAGTGGACCTCCCGCTATACTCTCACTTGTTCCTGCTTTCACCATTGTGACCTGCCTGCTCCCCTTTCACTTTCCACCATGACTGAATGCCCCTCAAGGGTTCAACAGAAGCCAAGCAGATGCTAGCACCATGCTTTCTGTAAAGCCTGCAGAACTGTGAGCCAATTAAACTTCTTTTCTTTATAAGTGACCCAGTCTCAGGTATTTCTTTATAGCAATGTAAGAATGGCCTAATACAGAAAATTGTTACTGAGGAGTGAGGCATTGCTATAAAGATAACTGAAAACATGGAAACGGCTTTGGAAATGGGTAACAGGAAAAGGCTGGAAGAGTTTGGAGGGCTCAGAAAAAGATGGGAAGTCCAAAACTTCTTAGAGACTGGTTAAATGATTGTGACCAAAATGCTGATAGTGAGACAGCCAGGTGGGAGGGAGTCCCTGGAGAAACTCCATCTGGCCTGCCCACTGAGGTGGAGCCTCAGGAAGTTCATGTCCTTTGCAGCAGGGAGGAGCCTGGCTCCTCCTTTTCCTGTGTGGAACCTGGGATTTGAACACCTGGGCAGGAAGCACTCTAGTGGAGGGACTCTGGCCAGCGATAGTCCCTGTTTCCCCCTTTTCTTCCCTTTAACCCAATCAAATCCTGCTTCACTCATCCTTCAAATCATCTGTGAGCCTAAATTTTTGTGGTTGTGGGATGGACAGGACCCTGTCTTTCGCTGAACTAAGGAAAAGTCCTATAACAATAGTGATATGGATGATGAAGTCCAGGCCCTAGGGATCTGTGGAAGTTTAAACTAAAGAGTGATGATTTAGGGCAAGGGTATCCAATCTTTTGGCTTCCCTGGGCCATAGTGGACGAAGAATTGTTCTTGGGCCATACATAAAATACACTAACACTAACGATAGCTGATGAGCTAGAAAAAAACTCATAAAAAAAACTCATAATGTTTTAAGAAAGTTTATGAATTTGTGTTGGGTTGCCCTCAAAGTCATTCTGGGTCACATGTGGCCTGCAGGCCACAGGTTGGACAAACTTGATTTAGGCTATCTGGCAGAAGAAATTTCTAAGCAGCAAAGTGTTCAAGATGTGGCCTGGCTGCTTTGAACAACCTACACTCAGATTTGAGAGCAAAGAAAAGACTTAAAGTTGGAGTTTATATTTAGACAGGAAGCAGAGAATAAAAGTTTGGGAAATTTGAAGCTTGGCCATGTGGCAGAGAATGAAAAAGTTTTTCTGGGAGAGGAATCCTAGAAGGCAGTGGAGCACTCATTTGCCACAGAAATTTGCATAACTAAAAAGGATCCAAGTGCTGGTAGCCAAGACAATGTGAAAAAGACCTCAAAGGCATTTCAGAGATCTAAGAGACAGCACCTCCCACCACAGGCTCTGAGGCCTAGGAGGAAAGAATGGTTTCAGGGGCCAAGGCTTGACTTCCCTGCATAACCTCAGGATTCTGTTCCCTACATCCAGGACACTCTAGCTCCAGCCTCAGCTCAAAGGGCCCCAGATGCAGCTCATGCTGTTGCTTCAGAGGGTGCAAGCCTTGGTGGCTTTCATGTGGTGTTAAGCCTATAGATGCACAGAGTGCAAGAGTGATTGAATCTTGGCATCACTGCCTAGATTTCAGATGATGTATGAAAAGGCCTGAGCACATAGACAGAAGCCTGCTGCAAGCAGAGAGTCCTCACAGAAAACCTCTGCTATGGTAGTGTGGAGAAAAAATGTAGGGTTGAAGCTCCCACACAGGGTCCCCACTGGGGCACTGCCTAGTGGAGCTGTGGGAAGGGGACCACCATCTCCAAGACTCCAAAACAGTAGATCCATCAGCAGCTTGCTCTCTGCACCCAAAAAAAGCCACAAGCACTCAACTCCAACCTGTGAGAATAGCCACAGGGGCTGATCCCTGCAAAGCCACAGAGGCAGAGCTGTCCAAGGCCTTGGAAATCTAACCCTCACAGCAGTGTGCCCTTGATGTGGGACATAGAGTCAAAGGATATTATTTTGGACATTTAAGATTTAATGACTATCCTGCTGGGTTTCAAATATGCATTAGGCCTGTTACCCCTTTCTTTTAACCAATTGCTCCCTTTTGAAATAGGAATGTTTACACAATGCCCATACACCCGCTGTATTTTGGAAGTAACTAACTTGTGTTTGATTTTATGGATTTATAGGTGGGAGAGGCTTGCCTTGTCTCAGATAAGACTTTGGACTTTTGAGTTGATGCTGGAGTGAGTTAAGACTTTGTGGGACTGTTGGGAAGGCATGATTGTATTTCCCAATGTGAGAAGGACATGAGATTTGGAAGAGACCAGGGTTGGAATAATATAGTTTGGATGTGTGTCCCCACCCAAGTCTGATGTTGAATTGTAATCCCCACTGCTGAAGGTGGGAACTGGTGGGAGGTGTTTGGGTTGTGGGGGTTGATCCCTCATGAATGGCTTGGGCCACCTGCATGGTGATAAGTGAGCTCTTTCTCAGGGTTCACATGAGATCTGGTCATTTAAAAGTGTGTGCCCTGCCCCTTGTTTGCTCTTGCTTTTATCATGTGACATACTTGTTCCTTCTTTGCCTTCCACCATGACTGAAAGTTCTCTAAGGCAGCCAGGCACAGTGGCTCAGGCCTGTAATCCCAGCACTTTGGGAGGTTGAGGCAGGCAAATCACGAGGTCAAGAGATCGAGACCATGCAGGCCAACATCGTGAAACCCTGTCTCTACTAAAAATACAAAAAGTAGCTGGGCATGGTGGTGTGTACCTGTAGTCCCAGCTACTCAGGATGTTGAGGCAGGAGAATTGCTTGAACCAGGGAGGCAGAGGTTGCAGTGAGCCAAGATTGTGCCACTGCACTCCAGCCTGGTGACACAGTGAGACTCTGTTTCAAAAAAAAAAAAAAAAAAAGAAAGTTCTCTGAGACTTCACCAGAAGCAAAGCAGATGCCAGCACCATGCTTCCTGTAAAGCCTACAGAACTATGAGGCAATTAATTAAGCCCTTTTCTTTATAAATTACTCAGTCTCAGGTATTTCTTTATAGCAATGCAAGAATGGCCTAATACACAAGCTAAACTAAGGTTTATAAGTGATGGAGAAATAAGATCCTTTTCAGACAAGCAAATGCTAAGGGAATTTGTTACCACCAGACCTGCCTAACAAGAGGTCCTTAAGGGAGTCCTAAATATGGAAAGGAAAGACTGTTAGCTAGCTGACATAAAAACACACAAAAGTACATAGACCATTTGGCACTATAAAGCAATTACACAATCAGGTCTACATAATAACCAGCTAACAACATGATAACAGGAACCAACCTGCATATAGAAATATTAACTTTGAATGTAAACAGGCTAAATGCCCCAGTTAAAAGGCATGGAGTGGCAAGTTGGATGAAGAAGGAAGACCCAATGGTATGCTGTTTTCAGGACACCCATCTTACATGCAATGACACCCATAGGCTCAAAGTAAACAGATGGAGAAAAATCTACCAAGCAAATGGAAAACAGAAAAAAGTGGGGGTTGTTATTTTAATTTCAAATAAAACAGATTTTAAACAAACAATAATCAAAAAGATAAAGAAGGGCATTGCATAATTGTAAAGGGTTCAATTCAACAAGAAGACCTAACTATCATAAATATATATGCACCCAACTCAGGAGCACCCACATTCATAAAACAAGTTCTTAGAGACCTAGGAAAAGGCTTCGATAATCACACAATAATAGTGGGAGACTTCAAAATCCCACTGATAGTATTAGACAGATAATTGAGGCAGAGATCTAACAAAGATATTCAGGACCTGAACTCAATACTTGATCAAATAGACCTAACAGGCATTTACAGAGCTCTCCACACAAAAACAACAGAATATACATTCTTCTCATTTGCACACGGCACATACTCTACAACTGATCACATAATCAACCATAAGACAATTCTCAGCAAATTCAAAAAAAACTGAAATCATACCAACCACTCTCAGACCACAGCACAATAAAAATAGAAAACAATACTAAGAAGATCACTCAAAACCATAAACTACATGAAAATTAATCAACCTGCTCCTGAATGACTTTTGAGTAAGCAATAAAATTAAGGCTGAAATAAAGACATAAGTGACAGCAAAGATACAGCATATCAGGATCTCTGGGACACAGCTAAAGCAGTGTTAAGAGGAAAGTTTATAGTGCTGAATGCCCACATCAAAAAGCTAGAAAGATCTCAAATTAACAACATAATATCACACCTAGAAGAACTAGAAAAACAACAGCAAACAAACCCCAAAACTAGCAGAAAACAAGAAATAACCCAAATCAGAGCTGAACTGAATGAAATTGAACTGAATGAAATTGAGATGTGGAAAACCATTCAAAAGATCAATGAATCTAGGACTTGGTTTTCTGAAAGAGAAAATAAGATCGATAGACAACTAGCTAGATTAATAAAGAAAAAAAGAGAAGATCCAAATAAACACAATCAGAAATGACAATGGGGACACTACCAAAAACCCCACAGAAATTACAAAAAACCCCCAGAGACTGCAATGAACTCCTCTGTGCACATAAACCAAAAAAACTGGAAGAAATGGATAAATTCCTAGAAACTTACAATCTGCCAAGATTGAACCAGGAAGAAATTGAATCCTTGGAGACCAATAACGAGTTCCAAAAGTGAATCAGTGATAAAAAGCCTGCCAACCAGAAAAAGCCCAGGACCAAAGAGATTCACAGCCAAATTCTACCAAATGTATGAAGAAGAGCTGGTACCATTCCTACTGAAGCTATTCCAAAAAACTGAGGAGGGACTCCTCCTTAACTCATTCTTTGAGGCCAACATCATTCTGATACCAAAACCTGGCAAAGACACACAAAAAAAGAAAACTTCAGGCCAGTATCCTTAATGAACATAGATGCAAAAATGCTCAACAAAGTACAAGCAACCTGAATCCAGCAACACATCAAAAAGTTAATCTGCCACAATCAAGTAGGCTTTATCTCTTGGATGCAAGGTTGGTTCAACATATGCAAATCATTACATGTAATTCATGACATAAACAGAAACAAAAACAAAAAGCATATGATCATCTTAAAAGATGCAGAAAAGGCTTTTGATAAAATTCAACATTCCTTTATGTTAAAAACCCTGAACAAACTAGGCATTGAAGAAACATAGTTCAAAATAATAAGAGCCATCTATGACAAATCCACAGGCAATGTCATAATGAATGAGCAAAACCTAGAAGTATTCTCCTTGAGAACTGGAACAAGGTAAGGATGCCCACTCTCATCAGTCCTATTCAACATAGTACTTGAAGTCCTAGCCAGAGCAATTAGACAAGAAAAAGAAAAAAAGCCATCCAAATAGGAAGACAAGAAGTCAAACTATTTCTTTTTGCAAATAATAAGATTCTACACCTAGAAAACCCCATAGTCTCTGCCCAAAAGTGCCTAGATGTTATAAGCAACTTCAGCAAAGTTTCAGGATACAGAAGCAATGTACAAAAATCAGTGGCATTTCTATAGAACAACAACATCCAAGCTGAGAGCCAAATCAGGAACACAATCCCATTCACAACAGCCACAAAAGGAATAAAATACCTAGGAAAACAGCTAACCAGGGAGGTGAAAGATCTCTACAATGAGAATTGCAAACACTACTGAAAGAAATCAGAGGCAACACAAACAAATGGAAAAACATTCCAGGTTCATGGATCAGAACAATCAATATTATTAAAATGGCCATACTGGCCAGGTGTGGTGGCTCACACCTGTAATCCCAGCACATTGGAAGGCCGAGGCATGCGGATCACCTGAGGTCAGGAGTTTGAGACCAGCCTGGCCAGCATAACAAAACCCCATCTTTACTAAAATTACAAAAATTATCCGGGCGTGGTGGCGGCACCTGCAATCCCAGCTACTCAGGAGCCTGAGACAGGAGAATCCAGGAGGTGGAGGTTGTAGTGAGCCAAGATCGCGACATTGCATTCCAGCCTGGGTGACAAGACCAAAACTCTGTCTCAAAAAGAAAAAAAAAAGCCATATTACCCAAAGCAATTTACAAATTCAATGCCATTCTTATTAAAATACCAATGACATTCTCCACAGATTTAGAAAAAAATATTCTGAAACATTTATAGAACAAAAAAAGATTCTGAATAGCCAAAGCAATCCTAAGCAAAAAGAACAAAGCTGAGGCATCACATTACCCAACTTCAAACTATACTACAAGAGCAGTGGGATGACATGTGACATATTAAAAGTACTGAAAGAGGCCACTGCAGTGGCTCACACCTGTAATCCCAGTACTTTGGGAAGGCCGAGATGGGTGGATCAGCTGAGGTCAGGAGTTCAAGACCAGCCTGACCATCACGGTGAAACTCCATCTCTATAAAAAATACAAAAACTAGCTGGGTGTGGTGGTGGGTGCCTGTAATCCCAGCTACTCAGGAGACTGAGGAAGGAGAATTGCTTGAACCCAGGAGGTGGAAGTTGCAGTGAGTGGAGATTGCGCCATTGCACTCCAGCCTGGGCAAGAGAGACTCCATCTCAAAATAAAACAAAATGAAATAAAATAAAATAAAATAAAATAAAAGTGCTAAAAGAAAAAAAACTGTCAAACTAGCATTCCGTACAAAGAATAACTATCCTTTGTTAATAAATGAAGAAAAAATTCCCAGATAAACAAAAAAATTGAGATAATTTGTTGTTAGGAGACTTACCTGATGAGAAATACTAAAAGAAGTCTTGAAGATGAAAGGAAATGACATCAGATGATAACGTCAATCCACATGAAGAAACAAAGAGCACTACACACCTACTAGAATGGCTAAAATCCAAAAACACTGGCAGCAGCAAATGCTGGAAGGATGTGGCGTAACAGGAACTCTCTTTCATTGTTTGTGGGAATTCAAAATCGTATACCCACTTTGAAAGACAGCTTGATGGTTTCTTCTAAAAGTAAACATACTCTAATCAAATGATCCAGCAATTGTGCACCTTGCTGTTTACCCAAAGAAATTGAACATTTGCATCCACAGAAAAACCTGCACATGGATATTTGTGGTAGCTTTACTCACAATTGCCAAAACCTGGAAGCAACCATAGGTGAATAGAAACTGTGATATTTCAGGACATGTGATAAAAACTGTGATATTTCAGACCATGAAACGTTATTCAGCAAAAAAGAAATGAGCTATCAAGACATAAAAAGACATGGAGGAAACTTAAGTGCATATTACTAAGTGAAAGAAGCCAATCTGAAAAGGCTACATACTGTAGGATTTCAATTATATGACATTTGGGAAAAGGCAAAACTATGGAGACAGTAAAATGATCAGTATGTGCCAAGGGTGAGAGGGAGGCAGAGATGAACAGGTGAAGCACAGAGATCTTTAGGACAGCGAAACTATCTATATGGTACTTATGGTGGATACATGTCATTATACATTTGTCCAAACCCATAGAATGTACATCAGGAGTGAACTGGAGGCCGAGTGCAGTGCCTCACGCCTATAATCCCAGCACTTTGGGAGGCCGAGGCAGGCGGATCACGAGGTCAGGAGATCGAGACCATCCTGACTAACACGATGAAACCCCATCACTACTAAAAATACAAAAATTAGCCAGGTGTGGTGGCGGGTGCCTGTAGTCCCAGCTACTAGGGAGGCTGAGGCAGGAGAATGGTGTGAACTCAGGAGGCGGAGCTTCCAGTGAGCCGAGATTGCGCCACTGCACTCCAGCCTGGGCAACAGAGCGAGACTCTGTCTCAAAAAAAATAAAAAATGAAAAAAAAAAAAAAAGAGTGAACTGGAATGTAAACTATGGACTGTAGATGATAAAGATGTGTCAATATAGGTTCATCAGTTAAAACAAATGTACCACTGTGGTGGAGGATGTTGATAATGGGGGAGGCTATACATGGAGAGTGAGTGGTATATGGGAAATCTCAGTACCTTCCAGTCAATTTTGCTGTGAACCAAAAGCAAAAGGAAAAGAAACAAAGAGCACCAATAACGTTTGTTGTATAGGTAATTACCAAAGGTATTACAAACATATTTTTCTCTTTTCTTCCCTTAATGATTTGAAAGACAATTGCAGGCAGGTGCAGTGGCTCACACCTTTAATCCCAACACTTTGGGAGGCTAGGGTGGGGCAGATCACTTGAGGCCAAGAGTTTGAGACCAGCCTGGCCAATATAGTAAAACCTGGTGTTTACTAAAGATACAAAAAATTAGCCAGGCATGCTGGCGCATGCCTGTAATCCCAGCTACACAGGAGGCTGAAGCATGAGAATCGCTGGAATCTGGGAGGCAGAGGTTGCAGTAAGCCAAGATGGCGCCACTGCACTCCAACTCCAGCCTGGGCAACAGAGTGAGACTCTATCTCAAAAAAAAAAAAAAAAAAGACAACTGCATAAATCAATAAATATCAAGTTATATTATTAGACTTATAACACATTAAAATGTAATATATGTAACAATAATAGCACAATGCAGGAGGGAGGGAATGAAGCTACATTTGAGCAAGGAGATGACTCTAGATGGTAACTCAAATTCAAAGAGAGAAAAATGAAGAGTACTGGAAATGGTAAACATGTAGCTTAATATAAAATCCTATATATTTCCTCCTCCTTTTAGCTTTTCTATAAGACATGATTGTATAAAGCAATAATTATAACACAGTATTGTTGGGTATTACAGGGAGATGATAAATATCAATTATGGCTTTGAGACCAGCTGCAGCAGCAGGAATTGTGGCTCTTTCCCTAATCCTCTTGTACCAAATCTTTGCAGAGACGACAGCTGCAAAGACCCTGTGATGGACTGGATTTAACAGACAGTGTGAGAAGATCTGAAGCACTCTAAGTCCAGCCCATGACTTTGAAAGTCATCTGTTTTCCCCACTCTTGTTCCCCACTGGAAGCTTTCAAACTATTGTCTTTATCCTTGGGTTTCTGAAATTTCACAATGATATATCCAGATATGGGTCTTTTATCTTTGTCCTGGGAAATTGGTGGACCTTTTTAACCTGGAGACTTGGTTTTTAACATCTAGGAAAACTTCTTGTCTTTATCCTTTGATGATTTATTATCTTTAGTTTTCTCTTTTAAGTTCTTTTGGCCGGGCATGATGGCTCACGCCTATAATCCCAGGTTGGTGGATCACCTGAGGTCAGCAGTTTGAGACCAGCCTGGTCAACCTGGTGAAACCCCATCTCTACTAAAAATACAAAAATTAGCTTGGCATGGTGGCGAGCACCTGTAATCCCAGCTACTTGAGAGGCTGAGGCAGAAGAATCACTTGAACCCGGGAGGAGGAAGTTGCAGTGAACCGAGATCGCACCATTGCACTCCAGCCTGGGTGACAGAGCGAGACTCCGTCTCAAAAGAGACAGAGAGAGAGAAAAAAAAAAAAGAATTTCTTTTTATTAGAGGTTGTACCTTCTGGATTGATCCTTTATTTCTATTTTCCTTCTCTCACATTTTCTGATGCCTTGTCTTTGTTCTACCTCCAAGGAGACTCATACGCATTTATTTTCTCCTCTTCTATTAAACTCATAAAAAACTTGGCAAATATTTTTAATATCCAATAACTCATCTTGGCTTCTGATTGTTCCTTTCTGCTGCTCCCTGTCCCTCAACATTTTAAAGACTTATTTTTTAGAGCAGTTTTAGGTTCATAGAAAAATTGAGAGGAAGGTGCACAGATAGCCCATGTACCCCATATCCCACATATGCATTACCTCCTCCATTAATACCATCCCCCACCACTTCCTTTGTTTTATATAATCTATTATTCTTACATGATCTTGGTCATTCTCTTAAAAATTTTTTTTAAATTTATGTATAGTAGTTGTGCATATTTGGGGGGTGCATGTGATATTTTGATAGATGTGTACAATGTGTAATGATCAAATCAGGGTAATTAGCATATCCATCACCTCAAATATTTATCTTTGTGTTGTAAACATTACAATTCTTCTCTTCTAGCTGTTTTGAAATATATAATACATTACTGTTAACTATAACTTCCCTACTATGCTATCAAATACTAGAACTTATTTCTTTATTTTAACGGTATTTTTGTACCCTGTAACCAACTTCTCTTCATCTGCCCTTCCCCCTTCCCTTCCCAGCCTCTGGTAACCACCTTCCTTTCTTTCTTTCTCTTTCTTTCTCTTTCTTTCTTTCTTTCTTTCTTTCTTTCTTTCTTTCTTTCTTTCTTTCTTTCTTTTCTTTCTTTCCTTCCTTCCTTCCTTCCTTCCTTTCTCTCTTTCCTTCCTTCCTTCCTTCCTTCCTTCCTTCCTTCCTTCCTTTCTTCCTTCCTTCCTTCTTTCCTTCTTTCTTTCTTTCTTTCCACGGAGTCTTACTTTGCTGCCAGATTGGAGTGCAGTGGCTCTGCCTCCCAGGTTCAGGCAATACCTCTGCCTCAGCCTCCTGAGTAGCTGAGACTACAGGCACACGCTACCACACCCAGTTAATTTTTGTATCTTTGGTAGAGACAGGGTTTCACCAGGTTGGTCGGGATGGTCTTGATCTCATGACCTCGTGATCCACCCACCTCGGCCACCCAGAGGGCTGGGATTACAGGTGTGAGTCACCGTGCCCGGCCCCACCATTCTACTCTCTACCTCCATGAGACCCTCTTTTTGACCTCCCAAATTTGAGTGAGAACATGAGATATTTGTCTTTTTGTGCCTGGCTTATTTCACTTAACATAATGATCTGCAGTTCCATCCATGTTGCTGCAAGTGACAAAATTGCATTCTTTTTTAAGGATGAATAATTTTCCGTTATATATATACACCACATTTTCTTTATCCATTCATCTGTTGATAGACGCTTATGTTGATTCCAGAAATGTCTGATCTTTGTCATCTGTTTATATTTAAGAATAAAGTGGGCGTGGTGGTGCGTGCCTATAGTCCCAGCTACTCAGGAGGCTGAGGCGGAGGGATCGCTTGAGCCCAAGAGTTTAAGATCAGCCTGGGCAACATCGTGAGACCCTGTTTCAAAAAAAAAAGAAGAAGAAAGCGACCATAGGAAATGACTTGGGAGCTCTGGGTAAATTTACCGGGCTTATTTATTTCACTTAACTTCAGTGCAAACCAATAGCTACCTAGCCAATGCAGGCATCTTTCACCTAAGGTCAATACATGTTAATGGTTATTCTTGGTCCAGGCTTAGCTGCCTGGGCCTCAATTTCCTTATCCTGGAGAAAGCCAAAGGAGGAGGGTCTGGTCAAAGAGTGACTTCTTCAAATGGAATAAAGGTAAGTTCAGCCATATGAGGCCTAGCATGTGACAAGGGCTCAGACGTTTCGGGGGAATCCTCTGCACCACACTCTATGATATCACTTCCACTACTCTCATCCATTGAAAAATAATCTTAATCTCTGGTCTTGCTCTCTCAACACTATTCCATCAGAAGAGGGTGCCTTACCAGGCTTTGGCTTATTTCTCCAAGATTTAGTCTTTAAAATAAGGGTGTGTCATAAGTTCAATGCACATAATCACAGATGAAAGTTTACAAAATATTCTCCACCTTAAGTAATTCAGAGATTTGCCTGGGAGGGGCAACCTTCGGTATTTTCCTTGTCTCATGACTGATAATTAATGTTTGTGCTATCAATGACTACTGGACTGGAGCTAGCTAAATAACCCTTTTCAATGATCAGGATTGATTCTAGAAACTGGTATTGTATTTATTATGCAGATAACATTAAGTAAACCATAGGAGAGGGTATCTATAAAGGTTGAGAAATAGGTAGAGCCTCTTGCTGAATATTTGAAAAAGAGAAAATGTGATTACTAGAAACCTAGCATACTTCTCAATGTCTCTGATCCCGGTTCTGAAATGATAGAGAACGTGACTGCACAAAATGTTTATAGAGCATTCTTTATAACAGTGAAAAAAAATCAGAAACAGCAGAAATGTCCAAAGCCAGAGAAACAGTGGATGAATTTTATGTAGTCTTTAAAGTGATGACTATGCAAAAAATTTATGTGTCTATATTTATATATAGAAATTAAGACTATAAAGAAACATGAGAAGATAAAAATAGTTTTTTTGCTGGGATGCTTGGACTTATGATTGAAATTTAAATTATTTTCTTTTTTTATGATGTTCTGAGTTGATTCTTTTATAAATACTGACAGCATTGCCTTTATCTCTCTCCCACACTTGTGCAAACTTTTTGACAGATCCATAGCCAGCAAGCCTTAACTCCATACAGCAGATGGAAACCACAAGCAGGGGATTTTGGCTCATTTGAGGTTTCGCTGTATGCTCAGAACTGTGGGTAGAAGACATTTCTTTTTATCTTCTCCTCTCCTTTTCCAATTTCATTTTTCTAATAAAGTGAAATTAGTATTGAGTACTTCCACACTACAAAGGGAGATGCTATCCTGGTTTGCAATCCAGAAGTCCAGAAATTTGTCAGCTGAAAGAAGTCCCTCAGGGGATTTGGGAATGGACCCTTTGTGGACCTTTGGTTCTCTTCTCTTTTAAAAATTAAATTAAATTTTATTTTAGAGACAGGGTCTTGCTCTGTCAGTCCAGGCTGGATTGCAGTGATGCAGTCATAACTCACTGCAGCCTTGATTCCCTGGGCTCAAGGGATTCTCTGGCCTCAGCCCCCCGAATAGCTGAGACTACAGGATTGAGCCACTGCCCCCAGTTGGTTCTCTCCTCCCTTTATTTCCTCCCAAGCACCACTTCCGTTCTTTCAGCTACAGAAATTCCCTGGCAATTCCTGGCCTTTTAACCTTCCACAGAATTTTTAAAAGCACCTTACCAAGTTCCATGAAAACTCTGTTGGGATATTTATTGGAATCACATCGAACTTACAGATCAGTTTGGGGAGAATTGACATCCTTAAAATTTTGTCTGTAGAGATCTTGAAGACCTGGTAGATTTATTCCTAGGGACTTGATAATATAGGTGTATTCCCTGATACATCTATATTATTATTATTATTATTATTATTTTATTATTATTACTTTGAGATGGAGTCTTACTCTGTTGCCAGGCTGGAGTGCAGTGGCATGATCTTGGCTCACTGCGACCTCTGCCTCCTGGGTTCAAGCTATTCTCTTGCCTCAGCCTCCCAAGTAGCTGGGACTACAGGCACAAGCTACCACATCCAGCTAATTTTTGTGTTTTTAGTAAAGATGAGGTTTCACCATGTTGGCCAGGATGGTCTCGTTCTTTTGACCTCGTGATCCGCCCGCCTTGGCCTCCCAAAGTGCTGAGATTACAGGCATGAGCCACCGCACCTGACCTATTTTTAGTTTTAATTGTATTCTTAGTTGTTTGCTGCTGTTACATAGAAATACAGCTGGATGGTAATCTA
>NW_012104610.1:613299-624076 GCF_000951045.1 Mandrillus leucophaeus
AAAAAAAAAAGATATTACTGGCTGGTCTCAAATTCATGGGCTCAAGTGATTCTCTGGCCTCGACCTCCCAAAGTACTGGGATTACAGGCATGAGCTGCTATGCTCAGCTTCTAATATCCTTTTTCTTTGTTGTATTGTACAGGCAAGAATCTCCAGTATAAATCTCCAATACCATATTGAATAAAAGTGGCATTAGTAGACATGCTGACTTCAAAGGAATGCTTCCAAGGTTTCCCCATTTAGGATCAGTTTTCTCTACGTGTTTTTTATTTTTATTTTTATTTTACTTTTTTAATAGCTGTTTTTTATTAGGTTGCAGATTTTCTCTTCTTAATTTTCCACAAGTACTTATAAAGATTGAGAGTTGGATTTTATCAAAGGATTTTTCTGAATCAATTGACATTATAATATGGCTTTTTCTCTTTTAATCGGTTTATAAGATGATTTACATATGTGGATTTTCTAATATTAAACCAGTTTTGCATAGCTGGGTTAAATTCAATTAAGCAATGGTGTGATTGCTTTTTTACTCCTTCTTGGCTTAGATTTGTTAATATTTTAAGGACTTTTTATATCCATATTCATGAATGGAGAGGTCCTGTAATTTTCCTTTTTTGAAATGTCTCCATCTGATTTGATATAATGTGACTGTATTAGTCAGGGTTTCCAGAGAGACAGAACCAATAGAATGTGTATGTATAAAGAGATAGATTTATTATAAGGAATTTGGCTCCTGATTATGGAGGTGGGAAAGTCCCAAGATTTGCAGAATTAGTTGGCTAGCTGGGGACCCAGGAGAGCCAATGGTTTCGTTTCAGTCTGAGTACAATGGACTGAGAACCAGGAGCGTCGATGGTTCCTGTCTGAGCTGGCAGCCTCAAGACCTAGGAAAGGCTGATGTTTCACTTTAAGTCCAAATGAATGGAAAACCTGTTATCTCAGCTGAAAGGCAGCCAGGCAGGAAAGAATTATCTCTGACTTGGGGGCAAATCAGCCTTTGTGTTTGAGGCCCACCCACATTAGGGAAGGCAGTCTGCTTTACTCGGTCTACTGATTTGAATGCTAATCTCATTCAGAAACACCCTTATAGAAATACTCAAAATAATATTTGACCAAATATCTGGGGTCCTCATGGCCCAGTCAAGAGGATACATAACATTAAACACCACAATGGCATATTCATCCATTCTCCTATTGATGGGAATTTGCTTATTTCCAGGATTTTGCTGCTATAACATTCTAGTACCTGAATCCTAGAAAATATCTAGGACCACAGTTGCTTTAGTGGAAGGTATGTGAACATTGAACTTTATAAGCTAATGGCAGTATTTCAGCATTTTCTACTTTGATTACTTTTATATTGGCCATCATTTTTCTTAATACATAAGAGATCACTTGTTATTTTTTAAAAATTAATACTTGTTTATTATTTATTTATTTATTGACAAAATCTTGCTCTGTTGCCCAGGCTGGAGTGCAGTGGCTCGATCTCGGCTCACTGCAACCTACACCTCCTGGGTTCAAGTGATTCTCGTGTCTCAGCCTCCCAAGTAGCTGGGATCACAGGCACGTGCCACCATGCCTGGCTAATTTTTTGTATTTTTAGTAGAGATGGGGTTTCACCATGTTGGCCAGGCTGGTCTCGAGCTCCTGACCTCAAGTGATCTGCCTGCCTCAGCCTCCCAAAGTGCTGGGATTACAGGCGTGAGACCCTGTGCCCAGCCAAATACTTTTTTTTTTAATATAACAGTTTTTGATTTACAGAAAAATTGAGCAAATAGTACAAAGAGTTCCCAAACATCGTCTGCACAAAAGTTGTCTTATTATGAATATCTTTGTTAGTATGATACATTTGCCACAATTAATGAACCGATATATTGATACATGATTGTGAACTAAAGTCTACAGTTTATTCAGATTTCACTAATTTTTACCTGATGAGCTTTTTCTGTTTAAGGATCCCACCCAGAATATCACAATGCATTTAGTTGTCATAGCTTCTTAGGCTCCTATTGGCTGTGACAGTTTCTCAGACTGTCTTTGTTTTTTCATTATCTTGAGAGCGTTGAAAAATACTGATCAGCCATGTTGTAGGGTATCCCGTTCCTCTCAGTCTCTGGTAATTTTCTTTGCTCTGAAGTCTTCTTTATCTGATATTAGTAGTTATTCCTGCTTTCTTTTGATAAGTGTTTTCATGCTATCTCTTTTTCCCATCCTTTCATTTTCAACCTGCCTATGTTGTTATATTTGAAGTGAAGTTTTTGTAGGTAACATATAGTTAGGTCATGTTTCTTAATTTAGTCTGCCAATTTCTGTATTTTGATTGCTACATTTAAATCATTTACATTTTTGGTGAAATGTACTTATTTATTTTTAAATGTTTTATTAAATTTTATTTTAAATATTTATTAAAGGTTTTGGGGGAACAGGCGGTATTTGGTTACATGAAAAAGTTCTTTAGTGGTGATTTGTGAGTTAAATCATTTACATTTAATGCATTTATTGGTATGTCAAGGCTTCATTCTGCTATTTTGTTTCTTGTTTTCTATTTTTTCTCCCTGTTTTGCTTTTCCTGCCTTCCTGTGGGTTACGTGAACATTTTTTAGAGCTCTGTTTTTATTTATCTGAGGTGTTTTTATTGTATGTCTTTGTATGGCTTTTTAAGTGATTGCTGTGGATATTATACATATGTACATTATCACAGTCTACCAGGTTATCATTTACCAGTTTGAGTGAAATTGGAAATCTTACCTCCCTTTAAATTCATTTAATTCCCCATTTATGATACAATTGTCTTAAATCTTTCCTTTCTCTGCATTTAGGACCATATCAGGCAGTGTTACAATTTTTGCTGCAACTACCTAACACAATTTAGAAAATTCAAAAGGAAAGTAAATGTTTGTATTTATTTGCCCAAATTTTCCCATACCACATTTATTCTTCCATTTTGATGTTATAAGATTCCCTCTTTTATTATTTCCTTTACATTTAGATAATTTCTTTTAACTGTTCCTTTAGTGGTCTACAGGAAACAAATTCTCCTTTGCTTCCTTTATTTTCCTTTGTTCATAAATGTCTTGATTTCTGCTTCATTCCTGAATGATATTTTCACTGGATATAAGATTCTGGGTCAACAGTTCTTTTCTTTCAGCACCTGAAAAAGGTTGTGCCATTTTCTTCTGGCCTCCATTGTTTCTGATGAGAAATTGGCAGTCATTTGAATTATTTTTTCCCTATATACAAGATGTTATTTCTCTGTTGCTGCTTTCAAGATTGTTTTTACTTTTTTTTATTCATACACACACACACACCGTATGTGTATATATATGTGTATATATATGTGTATTATATTTGTATATATATTATGTGTATATATATTATATGTGTATTATATAACATATATATAATTTTTAAAAATTGAGACAGGGTCTTGCTATGCTGCCCAGACTGGTCTCAAACTCTTGGTCTCAAGCTGTCCTCCCACTTTGGCCTCCCTAAGGTGCTGAGATTATAGGCATGAGCCACTGTACCTTGCAAGATTTTTTCTTTGTCTTCAGTTTTGAGAAATTTGACTTTAATGTGCCATGATGTGGATTTCTTTAGTTTTATCCTGTGTAGGTTTTTCTCAGCTTTTTAACTCTGTAGGTTTATGTCTCTTGCCAAATTCGGGGAATTTTCAGCCATGATGTCTTCAAAACCATTTTAGCCTCACTCTCTTTCTCCTCTCCTGGGGCTGCATGACATTAATGTTCCATCTTTTGCTAGGGTCTCACAGGTCTCTAAGGCCGTGTTAATGTTTTTTTCAGTCTATTTTCTCACTGTTGTTACAATTGGGCAATTTCTGATGTTCTATTTTCCAGTTCACTGGTTTTTTTCTCTGTCTCCTGTATTCTGCTGCTGAGTCTATCCACTGAGTGTTTTTATTTCAGTCATTGTACTTTTCCATTTTAAAATTTCCATTTGCTCCTTCCCCTTTTATCTCTTTGGTTAGACAGTCATTTTTTTCATTTGTTTCAAGTGTGTTCATAATTGCCCATTAACTGATTTTTATAATACTGCTTTAAAATCTTTATCAGATAATTCTGACATTTCTGTCATCTTGCTGGTGGCATCTATGCATTGTCCATTTTGATTCAGTTTAGGGTCTTTCTGGTTTTTGGTTTGTGTCATGGACTAAATGTTTGAGTCCTACAAATTAATATGTTGAACCCCTAACCCCCAATGTGCTGATATTTTAAAATGGGGCCTTTGGGATATAATTAGGGTTAGATGTAGTCATGAGGATGGGCCCTTTGTCTCATGAGATTAGTGTCCTTATAACAAGAGACACCAGAGAACTTGCTGTCTGTCTCCTCTTGTGAGCAGACAGGAAAGGCCACTTGAGGACCCTGTGAGAAGGCAGTTGTCTGCAAGCCAGGAAGACAGCCCTCACCAGGAACTGAATGGGCTGGCACCTTGATCTGGAGACTTCTCAGCCTCCAGAACTCTGAGAAATAAATAAATACCATCCATTCTATAGTATTTTGTTATGGTTGCCTGAGCAGACTGACATAGTACAAGTGGTCTTCTATTAAACCTATACATTTTAGATATTATGTTATAAGAATCTGAATTGTATTTAAATTCTCTGTTTTGGCTGTTTTTTTAATAACCACTCCAGCAGGGGATAACAGGGTGGCACCGCCTCATTATTACCAGGCAGGGGTAGAAGTGCAAGTTCTCCCCCCAGCCCCCATTGACACATAAGGAGGAAGGTTCCTCATGACTGCCAGGTATGACTCCCCACGTGGTCCTCATTGACACTGCAGTGGGGAGGGAACCTTGTTAGTATCTAGCAGAAATGAGAGTCCCAGCTCCCTACTCAGTCTTCTCTGACATTACCCTACAGTGGTTGGGGTGCTTCATTAGTGTCGTGCAGTGTAAATCTACACTCCCCACTTGGCCTTTGCAGACATGGGTGGTGGAGGAATCACAGTTTTTCTTTGGTGTTTGGCTAGAGTATAGCAATAATTGTTTAGAAGTTTTCTATCTTTCTGCGCTTTCCTTTCCTGGTCTTCTGGCTAGAAAGAGCAAGCCTTTGTTGGGCCTTTTCTTGTCTGTGCATGTTGGCATTTGCAAATTGCTTGCTTTTTTACTTCCAAGTCTGGGATATATGAGGCAGGAAGAAAATGTAGAGAACTCATTACTGTGTCACTCCTTCAGTCCCAAAGTCCCTATCTGGTCTCCCTTCTTCTGCACATCTTCCAAAGTCTTATGTTTATTTTACGTATAATGTACAGGGACTTCAGTTGCATTTGGCAGGAAGAATAGGGGAAAGTATACCTATTTCATCTTCAGGGAAAAGGGAGTTCAATATACCAAGTTTTCAATTATAATTATTTTATGACTTTATGTCTAGAAAGTCTATTTTTCTCTTTTTCAAGTCTGCTTTGCAATTCTTTATAGTTTCTTATTTTCCTACACATGCTTCTCAAGCATTTCTGTCGTTTATTTATACTTATGGAGCATGTTATTATATAAACTCTGATAATTCCGTTACTGGATTTTTTTTTCTTCTGAATCTCTGTTTTCACTTCTGCTAGTCCTTACCCATGATACCTTATTTCTTTGTGTGGTTAATTATTGTTTACTGTAAATTATTCACCTTTGAATTTTATTTCTAAGACTTTAAAAAGACTTTTTAGGCCGGGTGTGGTGGCTCATGCCTGTAATCCGAGCACTTTGGGAGGCCGAGGCGGGTAGATCATGAGGTCAGGAGATCGAGACCTTTCTGGCTAACATGGTGAAACCCTATCTCTACTAAAAATACAAAAAAATTAGCCGGGTGTGGTGACAGGTGCCTGTAGTCCCAGCTACTTGGGGGCTGAGGCAGGACAATAGCGTGAACCCAGGAGACAGAGCTTCCAGTGAGCTGAGATTGTGCTACTGCACTCCAGCCTGGGCAACAGAGCAAGACTCCGTCTCAAAAAAAAAAAAAAATATATTTTTATTGAAATACAACTTACATCATCAAAGTGTAGAAATCCTAACTTAATAATGTTTTACTTATGTGTGCACCTGTGGAGCTATCACCCAGATCAAGATGCAGAACATTGGCAAAGCACGGTGGCTCACACCTGTAATCCCAGCACTTTGGGAGGCCGAGACAGGTGGATCACCTGAGGTCAGGAGTTTGAGACCAGCCTGGCCAACATGGTGAAAATCTGTTTCCACAAAAAATACAAAAATTAGCCAGGCATGTTGGTGCATGCCTGTAGTCCCGGCTACTCAGGAGACTGAGGCAGGAGAATTGCTTGAACCCGGGAGGCAGAGGTTGCAGTGAACCGAGATTGCACCATTGCACTCCAGCCTGGGCGACAAGGGCAAAACTCCATCACCCTCCACCAAAAAAAAATACAGAACATTTCTGGCACCCCAAAAGACATCTTTGTGCCTCCTTCCAATCAGTACCTATTCCAACAGTAACTGCTATTCTGATCTCTACCACCATGTATTAGTTTATCCTATTTTAAAATGTCATATAAATGGAATCACATAATATATATTTTTTGTATGTCTGGCTTTTTTCATTTAACATTGCCTTTGAGATTCATCCATGTTTTTCACGTATCATGTTAGTAATTCATTATTCTCATTGCTGTTTTACTTTTCATGTATATGATATATTTACATATATTCCTACTGATGTTATGGTTGTATATGCTATTTCATACATATTATTTAAGTATTCTAGTATGATTCCTTTGTCAGATATATGTACTGCAAATATTTGCTCCCAGTCTATGAGTTGCCTTTTTACTTTTTTTTTTTGAAACAGACTCTCACTCTGTTGCCCACGCTGGAGAGTGCAATGGTATGATCTCAGGTCACTGCAACATTCACCTCCTGGATTCAAGCAATTCTCCCACCTCAGCCTCCCAAGTAGCTAGGATTACAGGCATGCACCACCATGCCTGGCTAATTTTTGTGTTTTTGATAGAGATGGGATATCTCCATGTTGGCCAGTCTGGTCTCAAACTCTTGACTTCAGGTGATCCACCCACCCTAGCCTCCCAAAGTGCTAGGATTACAGGCATGAGTCACCACACCTGGCCCCTTTAGCTCTCTTAATGATGTCTTTTTGGCGAACAGAAGTTCTTAATTTTGGTAAAATCCAATTTATCAATCTTATGTTCTATCTAGGAACTCTTTCCACCAATATTCTCCTAGAGGCTTGATTGCTTTATTTTAGCTTCCACATTTAAGTCTACGATCCATTCTAAATTAATTTCTGGTAGTTGTGAGGAAGGCGTGAAGGTTCAGTTTTTCAGCTTAGTTATCCCATCAACCCATTTATTTACAATAACTCTGATAAATTGGAATGGAGCCTTTGTCATGAATCCCACACATAAATATATGTGTGGGTCTGTTTCTGGGCTCTCTGTTCTATTCTTTAGGTGGTTTTGTTCTTTTTTGTTGTTCCCAGAGGAGCAATAAAGAGTTGCATAAAGAAAAAGTGGATAAAGTCCTCCCACCCTCTTCTCTTTGAAGTAACCACGTTACCACTCTGAGAGGCATTTAGCTTTCCTCTATGGTCTTACAAACATATGTGCTCACACACAGCGTGCATTTACAAAGAAGTTTTTAACCACATGGGGAGATGCTTTCTTGTAAAACAAAGAGAGTAGAATGTAAATGTTTATGTATCAAACTGTATAAGAGTAGTAATAAAAAGTAGCACTTACCATGTGCCAGGTGCTTTCCTAAGTGCTTTACGTGTATTAACTCATTTAATTCTCATAGCAGCCTGAAAGATTGGGGCAATTTTGCTCCCATTTTACAGATGATGAAATAGAGGCACAGAGAAGGTGGAACTTGCCCGGTGCCGCATAACCAATATATGGTGGCGCTAGGATTCAAACCCAGCCTGTCTGGCTCCAGAGCCCATACTCTTAACCAGAATTGATTAGAATAAGACACGTGGAAACATTACTTGCACTTACCTCTGTGAATTAGGATTTTTATTATTTATCCCTTGCTCACTGCCCTTCACCATTCTGACCATTAGGGCCAAGTTCTTTCCCAGCCTTGAAGCCTTTTCATTTCTAGTGTAGACAGTTCCTCCATGACTCACTGCCCAATCAACTGCTATTCACCTTTCAACCCTCAGCCTAAATTCCCCTTCCCCATGAAGTTCACCCTGACTTCCTACACAAACTTGACTTCCCTGAAACAATTCCACAACTTCCTGTCCTGTGCTTTTCCTTTCTAGCAGTCAGCACAATTGTACATAATTTCTGGAGTGAGTTGTTTGAATAGCTGTCTTCCCTGAGCACCCCCTAACTGTGGGCTCTATGAAGGCAAGCTCTGGGTCTGTCTTGTTAATCTTTGGGTGCCCAGAGCCTTGTCTGAACCAAGTAGATATGTATGTGAGGATTCCACCCTGGAGCAGATCAGTGAGAGGCCAGTAGGGGGCTTGGCTTGGGGAGCCCTTTTGCTGTGTTCTGTGGGTGCAGAGGGAGGTGCCGGAATCAGACACATAGCCCTGAATTAAAATACTGACTAAGCAAGCTGTGCAAACCTGGAGTATAACACTCACATTCTGAGATCTGCTTCCTCTCATATAATATGGGGTTAAAAATATCACTTTGTGGCCAGGCGTGGTGGCTCACGCCTGTAATCCCAGCACTTTGGGAGGCTAAGGCGGGTGGATCATGAGATCAGAAGATCGAGACCATCCTGGCTCACACAGCAAAACCCCGTCTCTACTAAAAATACAAAAATTAGCCAGGCGTGGTGGCATGCGCCTGTAGTCCCAGCTACTCAGGAGGTTGAGGCAGGAGAATCGCTTGAACCAGGGAGGCGGAGGTCGCAGTGCACCGAGACCGCGCCACTGCACTCCAGCCTGGTGACAGAGCGAGAGTCAGTCTCAAAAAACCAGACAAACAAACAAAAAACCCTCATGTTTACAAGAGTACATGACACACAGTAGATGTCCAATAGTTAAATGAATTTATTGAACGCTTTTGAAAGAATTAAATATGATTTTTTTCCAGTTTCTTAACTTCTCTGTACCGCTGTACCTCTGTTTTCTTATCTGTGAAATGAGATAATAAATAAATGAATACGCCTATTTCTTTTTTCTTTTTTCTTTTTTTTTTTTTTTTTGAGAGACGGAGTCTCGTTCTGTCGCCCAGGCTGGAGTGCAGTGGCGCGATCTCAGCTCACTGCAAGCGCCGCCTCCCAGGTTCACGCCATTCTCCTGCCTCAGCCTCCCCAGTAGCTGGGACTACAGGCGCCCCCCACCACGCCCGGCTAATTTTTTTGTAGTAGAGACGGGGTTTCACTGTGTTAGCCAGGACGGTCTCGATCTCCTGACCTCGTGATCCGCCCGCCTCGGCCTCCCAAAGTGCTGGCATTACAGGCGTGAGCTACTGCGCCGGGCCAAATATCCCTATTTCTTAGGATTGTTGTCGGAATTCAAGAACATAATCCACGCAAAGCACAGAACCCAGTGTCTAGCATGGAGGAAATGCTCAATAGCGGTGAACTATGCTTCTTATTATTATGGGTAAAGCACCTTCTGGAGTGCTCAGCACACAGTAGGCACTCTGTAGATAGATGGTGCCAAATATTACTGACTTAGCCTTCGTGGAGTCATGTCCAGCTGCTTCTAGGGCAGTCCAGGGTTCTGGCTCTGAGAGCGCCTCCAGTTTCCAGGTTTGGTGCTGTACTGACGCCACCCAGTGGCCACCATGGGCTACTGCAACCCCAGCCTTGGCTAATACCTTGCTCCCGGGTTATCCTTCTTGACGCCATCCAAACATTAAGAAGAGCCTTGTTCATTCCCTTGGAAAACCGGGAACACTGGAGACAAAGAAGAGGAAATGGATTTGAGAGATAATCCAAGAATGTGGGTTCAACAGACTTTGTGATCAATTATATATCCAGTGGGGAAGGAAGACGAATTTGTCTAAAATAGTGGTTCTCAAGTAGGGGTGATTTTGCTGGAAAGGGGACATCTGGCAATGTCTGGAGACATTTTTGGTTGTCACAACTTGGAAGGAGGGATGCTATTGGAATCTAGTGGGGATAGACCAGGGATGCTGCCAAATATCCTACAATGCACATGACAGCCCCCCCAATAAAGAATTACCCAGTCTCGCCAGGCACAGTGGCTCACGCCTATGATCCCAACTCTTAGGGAGGCAGAGGTGGGAGAACAGCTTGAGCCCAGGAGTTCAAGACCTGCCTGAACAATATAGCGAGACCCTGTTCTCCACAAAAAAGGAAAAAAAAAAAGAAAAAGAATTATCTAGTCCAAAATGCCAAAGTGCCAAGGTCAAAGTAACCTGGTCTAGACAGTCTAACCTGGTCATTTACTGCATCAAGAAAAGCTGTGAAAAACCTGTCACATGAACTATCACTGCTGTGTCCAGTTCAAGGATCAGGTAGATCTGACGACAATCCTAGCCAGGAGCTAGCACAGCCTATGGAATTCTCTCAAGTCAAGGAAGGGGAAATATTACAGATCATTTATTTCTTCAACTTACAACATTTATGAACACAATACATACATTTAAACTATTGCTGACAGTGTATGTGGTTATTAATCACACTGAAGGACTTAAACACAGAATATAAGTTATGTTAACTAGAAATTCTCAAAGTAGGCCTGGCGCAGTGGCTCACACCTGTAACCCCGGCACTTTGGGAGGCCTGGCAGGAGATTGCTTGAGCCCAGGAGGTTGAGACCAGCCTGGGCAGCATAGAGACCCTATCTCTTAAAAAAAAAAAA
>NW_012104610.1:624550-639012 GCF_000951045.1 Mandrillus leucophaeus
AAAAAAAAAAAAAAAAAAAATCTCGAAATAGGTCACATAATCTTAGAGTTCAATTAGGAGATCCTTTGGATTTCCTTGCAGAAAAAAAGCAGTAACTGTGAACCAAGGAAAAGATTCCCCTTCTCGTGCTTCCTAGTATTTGCTATAACAAACTTGGGAAGCAGTCAGATCCTTGCCCTTCCTTTAATATCTGCTCCACGCTGCAGAAAATGTGCAGTCAGAAAGCAGGTTAAGGGCTCCACTTAGTGGGAAGCAACAAGACCAGGAGATCAGGCAGGAGAACCAGGAGCACAAGGCTTTCTCTTGTGCCTGTAAAGGGAAGAAATGTCTCAGAACATGGACAAATGAGACTTTTCCAGCTCCACCCTTCTGTCGATAAACCAGGCCTGGCCTGGTGGCTCACACCTGTAATCCCAGCACTTTGGGAAGCCAAGGCAGGGGAATTACTTGAGGTCAGGAGTTCAAGACCAGCCTGGGCAGCATAGCGAAACCCTGTCTCTACAATAATAATAATAAAAAAATAAAACACAAACCAGATAGAGGGGTTTTCGGGCCCACTCCTCTCGATTCTCATTTGAAATCCACTCTCACCACTGGGAATTCCTGTGACACTCCAAAGATTCCAAGGATATTATCTTTTAGTTCCTTTCCTCTCCATTGGAAATTCCAACCCAAGAAAGTCTCAAACTGCTGCAGCTGTAAAACCTGATCAGTTCCTCCACCTATAGGCCTTTGTACTTAGGGCAGAAAGTCCTCAACTCTGAACGACCTTGGCACCCCGGGTGCTGCTCCCTATGTGAGAGAGACCTTTCCTATCTGGGCCTGGCAGTCCTCTGGCCATTAGGGGAACCCTCTGTGCTTGTCTTTCTCCACCCCTGAAAGTATCTCCGAAACGCTATTTTTGTGACATTCTCCACCCAACATGGCTTTGCAAAATATGTGTTCTACTCGCAGGTTGACTGATGTTCTGACTCTTGATGAAGTTACCAGGGTCTGGTGGGAATCATTTGATCCAGATGTGAGGTGGCATCTTTCCTCTGCTGGCCTGTTTACCTGACCATCCTGTTTCCAGCAAGGCCTGATAGGAATTTTAAAAGCCTACAAAAGTTCCTTTTGAAAGCTCAAAGATCCCCTGGAATCACACTTTAAGTTTTTGTTTTTCTGTGTATGGAATGCTTCTGTATTTTCCAGAGAGATTTCAGAACAAACTTCCATGGACATATTATTCTACAATCTAATCAGAACTTGAAATTACTCCACCTTTGAAATCTCAAGGCCCACCAGTCTGTTTTCTGACCACCCCTCTCAGTCTGCCCAGCTGCCATTCTCTACGTCCTAGAGCACCTCATAGAGAGCACCAGTTCCCAAGCCTGCCTCCATCACCACGGCCACCTGCTCAGTTCAGATACCCTCATCTCTTACCCCAATTCCTGCAGCAGCCACCGCCTTCTGCCCGGAACCAGGTCTTTCCATTCTCCTGGCCCTCTGATGTGTCCCCCAACATAGCAGTAGTTTCCATAACTCATTCTGCCTGGTGCCCAGCAGATCTTTCTGTTGGGAGTTTTACTGGACTGCAAATTGCCTCATGTCTCTGGGCCTGGGCTCTGCTTCCTATTCCAGGACATCAGCAGACCCAGACTCACTTGAACTGAGAAGCAGTAGAAATTACTGGCCTTATTTTTTCAAAGTTAACATTGTCATTGTTTTTAAGGGTGACATTCTGAAACACCTTAGAGCCTGGAATCAGCACTTCATCTTCACATGGGCCAAAAGCATATCTCTAATAGAAACTTCTAAGAAGGCTCTGATGACAAGGACTGAGACTTTCTATTAAAATATAGTGTATGAAAAGCTATTTGTTGAGAAAAACAATATGAGGAAAATTGGCCAAAATATTGCATTTCGTCTCCCATGGTAAATGAAACTTGGTGCAACAGCCTCTATAAATGATGTAACACTGCCCTGTAGTGAGAAGTTGAAGAGCTCTTGTCAAATAATAACAGAAAGCTTTAAACTTAAAGTTATGTAAAATCTGAAGGAATTCTCTTACAGTCCTGCTAATAACCCTGGCATGGTACACCTAGTACAGGCCACTAGAGCTGTTTTGTGGAAATTGTTGAATTGTTTATTTTGATTTTGTTTGTTTCCCCTCTGCCCTTTCACATTCAATGTTAAATTTTTTATTTGCTTTCAGTTTCTCTCTCTCTCTCTCTCTCTCTTTTTTTTTTTTGAGACAGAGTCTTGCTCTGTTGCCCAGGTTGGAGTGCAGTGGTGCGATCTCAGCTCACTGCAGCCTCAACTTCCCGGGCTCAATCAATCCTCCTGCCTCAGCGTCCCATGTAGCTGAGACCACAGGCATGCCACCATGCCCAGCTAATTTTTGTATTTTTGGTAGAGACGGGTTTTGCCATGTTGCCCAGGTTGGTCTTAAATTCTGGAGCTCAAAGGATCCACCCACTTCAGCCTCTCAAAGTGCTAGGATTACAGGTGCAAGCTACCACACCTGGCTGAAAAATGTTGATTCTTTTTTATAATCCACCATCTCTAACAGACCCTCGCCATAGCTTCACTCCAGGGTCTTCTTGTTTTATAAAATATGAAGGAGTAGCTGTCAGTAGGATGAGGGTCCAGAGGTAGTAAATATTACCTGTACTATTAGCCACCCAATTGGAGTCAAAAGGTGATCTGTCATGTCTAAGATTGATGTCATCTAGTAGTTGAACAAGGACTTCACATAAGACAGCGAAAGTGAGGCCCGAGCACTGACCTTCATTGTTGGTGCCTTATTTCCATGTAAATGACCATCAACCACCAGTTTAGGGTCCAGAACTCTGGACTTGTGCTTCCATCTGCATCCTAGATACCTTCCGTCTTAGGTAAGTTCCAACAAAAAATTTCTCAATGGTGCGTGTTTTCCATTTCTTACAGCATGGAGCTATTTTTATTAAACGATGGAATGTTATTACCATCTGTAAGTCTGCAGTCCTATATTCCACCACAGTCTGACCTAATTCTGCCAGAATCTGGAGCACGGCAGAACCTGAGAGTGGTCGACGGGACCGGCAGGATGAGAGTGAGTATCTATAGTAAGCCTCTTTGCTGTCTTTGAGTTCTCCCTGATCTCACTCCATTTTTTAATTTTTATTTTGTTATTTTTAGAGTCGGTATCTTGCTGTCACCCAGACTGGAATGCAGTGGTCCGATCATGGCTCACTGTAGCCTTGAATATCCTAGGCTCAAGCAACCCTTCCACCTCAGACTTCTGAGTAGCTGGAACTACAGGCACACACCACCACGCCTGGCTAAGTGGTTGGAACTTTTTTTTTAAGAGAGTTTTAAGAGAGGTGGGGTTTTGCTATGTTGCCCAGACTGGCCTCAATCTCCGGGCCTCAAGCAACACCCCCTCTTTCAGCCTCTTCAGTTATTGGAATTAGAGGCGTGAGCCACCAAGCCCAGCTCTGACTCCATTTTTGAACTTCCTTTATTTCAGAAGTCTTCGTCATTTCAGAGAGTGATCATAAACTGAGCCTCTGCACTCCCCAATACCTTTCCCATGTAATCCATAAAAAGATTGAGTTTTCTGCTTTTATCCCTAGGCTAGACTAACCTTTCATGGTCCTTTCCCAGACCAAAGGTTAGAAAAGAATTCCCACTTCTCACATTTCATGTTAAACAACATGTCCCCAGATTGTCAAGTCATACTTAAAATAAAATAACTGGGCCAGGTATAGTGGCCAGGTATGAATTACAGTGGTTCATGCCTGTAATTTTAGCACTTTGGGAGGCTGAGGCAGGAGGATAGCTTGAGGCCAGGAGTTTGAGACCAGCCTGGGCAAGATGGCGAGACCCAGTCTCCACAAAAAACAATGTTTAAAATAAAGTAAAATAATTGGTATACTGAAGATGACTCAAAATTAGAGTTTCTCCTTAATGTTTCTATGAACGATGTTATTCTAAAACATCCAGTAATTCATTTTCCCCTTAATAATTAGAATTAGTTAACCCAGCCGAGAGAGTAACCCACATCTCTGCCTACTGGCTCAGTGGCATGAGGAAAACAAAATGGCGACTGAGCAGTCTTAACTTCCAACTTAACAAGTCTGCAACTATGTTCCCTATTGGAAGCATTTTCTCCCTTGGGAACTAAGGCTTCTAAATCTGCAAGGAATAAGACAGTGGGGACAAGAAGCAAATATTCTTTAACTGGATTATTAGATGTATTCATGAGAAGGGCCACTCTTACTCCACCCTCCTCCTTCCTATGCTTGTATGTCCCTGCTATGGAGAAAATAACCTCAAATATTGGCTGCTGATGTAAAGAATGTACTGTTCTTCCATTTGTTAGGGTGCTGTATTTCTGCTGGCACCATAACTGACCTCTCAGTAACCATGACCTTCATAGGTAATTCTCTCAAGCCAGCTGTTTCTGGGTAATAATATATATCCTAAGGTTAACATAAATCTCATGGTATGAGCCTGTTGCCACACCACTTCCACTATAAAATTAGCCTCTTGGTCAGATGTATGGGATACCATGGTGGTAAAGATGACACTCTTGGCTAGGTACAGTGGCTCCTGCCTGTAATCCCAGGGCTATGGGAGGCCTAGGCAGGAGGATTGCTTGAGGCAATCCACACATGCTTTCCAGCTTTTCCAGCTTTAATGCTAGTCTCTACTCATTCTTACCACCAACCATGAAAAGAAAGGAGTTTAAACCAACCTGGGCAACATAGCAACATCCTGTCTCTACAAAAAATTTAAAAAGTTAGCCAGGCATTGTGGCATGTGCCTGTAGTCGCAGCTACTCTGGAGGCTGAGGTGGGAGAATATCTTGAGGTCGGGAGGGCTCATATTGGAAGCTACAGTGAGCTATGATTACAACATTTCACTCTAACCTGGGTGATAGAGCAAAACCTTGTCTCGGAAAAAAAAAAATGACATGGTTCTGGTAGAAGCATTAGGAACAAGGAAAAAAAAAACTCTGGAAACATATCTATTCCCATGAGAGCACTTTCTGTCCTCAATGAAGGAAGGGTTCCTATGAAATCAGTTACCACCAGAGATTCCTGGCTAGTTTCTCTGGGGAATGGTGCCATACTGGGGACTCATCCTTGGCCTCTGCAGTTGGCAGCTGGGCACTCACTAGTGGTAGTAGCCAAATAAGCTTTGGTGAGAGGAAAGAGATGTGGTTAAGCTTGTGCACAGCTTCCATCTCTTCCATCTTGACGCTTTGTACCTGGCCCATTGAGCAGCAACTGGAGGGGCTGGGGAAGGAGGCCAACTGTCACCTACACATCCAGTCATCTTGTCCACCTGATCACTGAGTGACTCATCTGCAGTGGATGATCCCTGTTGGACATTTTTATGGGACATGATTGCCTTCATACTCTATTCCCATTCCAAGAGGCCCATCTACGTATCTTTTCTCTGGGTCATCCATGTCATGAAGCCATAGAGGCCATAGGAGTGGGTGAAGGAGAGACACTAAACAATGGTGAATCATGCAACCAATGGAAGTGGTTCAGTCAATTACTAAGTATGTCTATTTTAACTATATATGCAGGAACAAGGGAAATACCTAGATTCATTGGACCCACTGTCCTGTGATGGACTAAAGCCAAGAATCCGTTTATCACATGACCTCCATAAGCTGTTGTTCTGACCAGAAGACCAGGTTGGCATTTTGTACCACCAATGATTAGTACAACCTCAGAACCAGCGTATAATAGCTTCCAAATGGTCTGGGTATTTTCTCTCCCAGTGCACAGTCATTTTAGTAAGTGGCTGTAGGCCTTTCCAGGGGAGGCTTGGAGGAAAGTTTGTTTGTAATATATACTAACTGTCACATTGCAAGGTCTTTCCTTAAATGGACTGAGCCTTTCTCTCAATCAATGAACTATAGGCCTGCAAACTGTCTTAGGTTTAATAATTGGGTATGAGGCAGTAAATTCCCACTGTGGTGACTTGAATCAGGTTTCTATTTTTCAATTATATAGATAAAGTCACATCTTAGTAGACTGTCCATCTATTCGTTTCTAAGAACCCTACCATCAGTTAGTTGCTACCACCGATCTTTGAAGGTCAAAGCATTCTAATAGCCTTTCTGTCCCTGCAACCTATTACCCGTTCTCAGGTGGCATCTCCCACTACCATCTTTGGCAATGCTTTTTGGGATGCCCATCAGGTACACATATCTTAGCGCCATGGGAAATGGAGCATCCTCTGAAACTTTCTAGGGTCATAGATGAGGGTGGCTGGGAAAATTGCACATTTAGGTCTACTCCAAGATTCTCATCTTCCTGAGATTTTGGATCTTTGACACCTTAGTCTCATTGACTCTATACCACCACTGAATCCTGGCTTCAGTAAACTAGTCAAGCAAGTTTTTAAAGCCACTTGTGAGCACTCAATTAATTACTATAGCCTGAATCCATGTAAGTACACTCCTGTTGATAATTTCATGACTGTCAAACTTACATTTCATCCTCTTTGGTCCATGCACTTAAAATTCATTCTTACATAAGCTTTCCAGCTTTTCCAGCTCTAATGCTACTCTCTACTCATTCTGACCACTAAACATGAAAAGAAAGAAATCAAATTTGGAACTTTCAAAATAACACAGAATAAATTTTTTAAAATGCATCTAAACTCTTGATGGACAGGACCCTTTGGGCTCACACTGATCACTGTGCGTAGAATGTCCTCCCATTTCTCTCTGATTATCAAACCTTTCATGGTTGCATTGAGGAACTCTCTTTTCCCCCTAAACCTGGAAATAAGAGCTCCCCAGAAGAGTTAATGCTTTAAAACAGCACATGATAGGGGCTGGGCATGGTGGCTCACACCTATAATCCCAGCACTTTGGGAGGCCAAGGCGGGCGGATCACGAGGTCAGGAGTTTGAGACCAGCCTAGCCAATAAAGTGAAGCCCCGTCTCTACTAAAAATACAAAAATGAGCCAAGCATGGTGGCGGGTGCCTGTGGTTGCAGGTACTTGGGAGGCTGAGGCAGGAGAATCACTTGAACCTGGGAGGCGGGGAGGTTGCAGTGAGCCGAGATTGCGCCATTGACTCCAGCCTGGGCGACAGAGCGAGACTCTATCTCAAAAACAACAACAACAAACACCAGCACATAATGAATCAGAACAGGAACATTAAAAAAGTCATTTTAAGGAAAAGTGGAGACCCAGGCTGGCAGGACTTGATTTTATTTACATCAGTGGTTCTTAATTCTGTTTGGATAATAAATTACACTGAGAGTCTGGTAAAAGCTATACATATTCTCCAGAGAAAATATGCATAGACATGAAATTTGCATTTAATTTCCAAGTGCTCAAGAATCCTAGTTATACAGACTGGATGTGCCTGTAGTTCCAGCACTTTGGGAGGCCCAGGCAGGAGAATTACTGGAAGATAAGGCAGGAGGATCACTTGAGCCCAGGAGTTCAAGACCAGCCTGGGCAACATAGCAAGATCCTGTCGCTACAGAAAATAAAAATTTAGCCAGGCTTGATGGCAAGCCTGAGCCCTAGCTACTCAGGAGGCTGAGGCAGGAGGATCATAAGAGTCCAGGAATTTGAGGCTGTAGTGAGCTAGGATCATGCCACTGCACTCCAGCCGGTAACAGAATGAGACCTTGTTCCTAAAAAAAGAAAGCATCTCTAGTTATCCAGTTCATAAACCCATAGTTAAGAACCCCATGCCTGTGTGGACTAGTTCAATGTATTAAAAGCATTTAAGAGTCACAAAGACACACACTATCAGTGTCCATCCAATATTATCCATGGCGGCGAGGACTCTGCACCAAGAAATTCATAAAATGTTCTGGTGTTGGGAATAAGATGGGAGTGTCACCTTCATTTGGCCTGAAACCATTAACCATTCAACTCATCAAATTCCCTTTGTTTTGAATTCATGCATGCCACATAAACTTCTGATTATAATCTGGCTCCTTGGGTAGCTGCCTGAAGGGCAAAAGTGCTCTGATTGGAGAATATGAGTGCCCAGACCCCTCTGCAGAAAGAGTTCCAGTATGAATTAACAAACTGGCATTCTGGGGTTTAATACTGCATTTTCTGTGAGATTGATTGATGACAGTCCACATGTTAAAGATGATTCTAGGTTTCTGAACTTGTGTGGCAGAGAGAAATGCTTAGATAGAAGATTTGATCTGTGTTTCTAAGCCTGTAAGGCAAAGAGAATATAATGTATTTGCCAAATTTCTAATTTAAACCACTCAAATGTATTGTCTTAGGACAAAGAGTCTGCCAGAGTCCCTGACATTATTAATTTTATTCTGGGTCTAAATGAGAAGAACCATGTACAGAATTTCACACTCTTCTGCAAAACAAACGGCTTTAAGTTATTTATATACATTTAGGAGTTACCGATACCAGTTACAGTCATGCAGTTTCCCTTGACAACCAATTATTATGCAGTGCTTTGGGATTCAAGGTTTCCTACCATAAGAAATAATCTTAAAATTTTGAAAACCCAATGTGCTTAAGGAGACTTTTCAGATTATTTTACAAAGTTTTTTTTTTTAAGGATATAAAATATTGAACAGGATGGCTACAAATAAAAATCCCTTATGTGGACTATAGTCTTGTGATTACTTTCACTTTCATATTTCTCTAACAAGATCTTCGGAATGGTTTCACAGCTCTGAATTTCATCTTAGTCTTACACCTTAATCACACTTCTCTCTCTAGAATTTCTTTTTACTGGCAACTGACAGATAAGAAGGTTGCAGTGTTTATCTTCAGCTAAATTTTTTTTTTTTTTTTTTTTTTTTTGACAGAGGCTTGCTCTGTCACCAAGGCTGGAGTGTAGAGGTGTGATCTCGGCTCACTGCAACCTCCACTTCCTGGGTTCAAGCAATTCTGGTGCCTCAGCCTCCCGAGTAGCTGGGATTACAGGCGCACCCAGCTAATTTTTGTGTTTTTAGTAGAGACAGAGTTTCACCATGATGGCCAGGGTGGTCTTAAACTCCTGACCTCAAGAGATCTCCCTGCCTCAGTCTCCAAAAGTGCTGAGATTACAGACGTGAGCCACCGTGACTGGCCCAGCTAAGATTGTATTAGCCAGAACTCAATGAGCAATGCAAGGCTTGTAGAAACCTACGAATTAATAAATCAAATATGAAAATAATAAATTGAAAGAAAAATATGTCACTCATATGTCATCCAGCACATGAACTCTCTCCTCAATCAAGTCTAACCCCTCAGTGTGGTGTCTAAGGCCTTCCACAAATTGTCCCCTACTCATGTATCCAGCTTGCCCTCAATCCCAGCTCATCTCTGTTTCTGCCGGGCAAACCGTTTTTGTGTGGGTTGCCTCAGAAGCCGACTACGAGTTGGAAGCGCAGTTTTGAAGAGAGGTGCAGGAGCCCCCTGCAGGAGAGATAGAGAAATGACTTAGGGAAGCCAGTGAAGGGAGCATCATTAAGCAGACTGCCACAGAGTGCAACTAGAGCTTAACGCCACGGAAAATTCTGATTAAAGGTATAAAACACACCCCCTGAGAATCATCTCACTAGGGATACAAGGGAACTGGGGTACTTTATACCAACTCTCGTCAGTAGTTGGTTGAGGGCTGCTTGCTAGAGGGAGTGTTTGTTCCCCAGCACTTCTAGCCTGCAGAACTTGGGTGGGTAAGACAGCTTTCCGTGGTTCTGGAAACAGTCCTCAGGTACAGAGATGCAACAGAGACAGAGATAGCAGTGTCTGAGGGGAAAACAGGCAGACACTGAGAGTCTCTACCACATCTGGCCCCTTCCCTAAATAAGTCTGTACATTCCCAGTTTTTCTCCTCAGAAAACTATCTACTTTTCTTCTTTCAGGGTTGTCTCAAAATCCTTCTCTCTCAAGAAACCTTCCCTGAGTAACTCTAACCCATTCTGAGAGCAGGTGCGAAGCGTATGTGCCTTGAATGAATGAGGAACGCTCCTTCTATGTGGACAAGTTAGATACAAGTGCCCTCCTTTGAGCAGACGCGGCCCCTGGGGACCACAGCCTGGCAAGCAGACAACATCTTTGTGAGAAGAAAATGGCACTCCTGAAGCAGCTCCTGCTGGTGCACACAGCGTGGGGAGTGACAGAGGGACTGGGCTTCAGTCCACATGCACCCTCTCAGCCAGGCATCTTTACACAGTGCACGAACTAGACAACAGTACCAAGGAAGCCCTGTTTACTGTGATCATTCATTTTCTCCACAGCTGTCCAGAACTTACACATACTTAAACATAGTGGAGTCTTCCAGCAGAGCTCCATCAGATCAGATACTGAATGTGTAAATCTGGCAGCAGCTGCCTAAACATCTATTTGTGTTCGTTAATGTGTGTTGTGACTAAAGGAGAGGGGAAATTAGGTGATCCAGAACCAACTGGGCAAAGACACAGGAAAACAGGAAATTGAAAATGATATCTTGCCTGTGTTCCAACTGTCCCTAGATACTTTTCCCTGGGGGCTATGAAATATTCTTCACCAGAGATCATGGAACAGGATCTCTGACTAAACCTGACATGCCGAATAGCCACTGTATTTCATCTTCAAAATGATACAGGAGAAAGAGGTGACAAATGGAAAGGAAGTATGCTACCCACAGTTCAGAGCCTGTGGGGAAATCTACAAGGAGTAGCAGTCCTGAATGGGTTCTCTGATGTGCTGTTTCCAAGTGAGTATCAGTTCACCATGTGCAATGCTGAAGTTCAGTAGTCTGTTTTTCTTTGAACATCTAAAATTACATTTATGACATTATAAAAATTAATTAGAATTTCACTTAAAATTGCTTCACCTATCACTGAAACTATTTTAGTGTTGGTGTGGTCTTTATTTGGACTATCCTCATTCGTTAATATGCATGTATAGTTTTTACATAGTCATCATTTTAATAGTCACATAATTTCTCAACACCTATTATTCAAACCTGCTTCTTTCTTTTTACTCTCAAAAGTAATTTTCTATAAACATCTTATTTATGTATATTTATAACACATTGAGAAGTTAGTCATCACTGGCCATCTTCTATGTTTCACACCTGGAAAGTCAAAATTTCCTGGTGTCTAGCTTTTGCAGTCCTTCCCCATAGCCAAGTTTATGCCACTGGCCTTTGTCGCCCTACTCCAGGCTGGGGGTTGATTCCTGACCTGGAATGTGAGGTAGTCAGCATGTCTAGCTCAACACTCATTGACACTGCAGTCACTGCTCTGGTACCTTTGATACTTGGCTAGACACCAGGCTGGGCTCAGGGAACTACAAAGATGGGCCAAACAGGTTCCTGTTCTCAAGTATTTCCTTACCTTGAACTCTCTGGGTGCTGTTTTTCATACCCATACCCATCATGCTAACTCAATAAAACAGAATCATTAGAAGTAGAACAGAATGTCCCATCAGAGCCTAAATGGACCAGGGAAATACAGAACTATGGCCTTCCACTGTAAATTACCCCTCACAAGGGGCATCTGTTTTAAGGACTTGATTTCACAGTTTTCATTTCCAACAAAAATCTGACTAAAGGAAAAAAAAGGTGGTTAACACAGTCAGGGGAACTGAATGGGATGGGAGAGGGAGGCGGGAAATAGAATATTCCCGCTCATCAACTGTCCTGAGGAACCGGTTTCACCATTTTAACAAGGGACCATGTGGGACCAGGCAGCCAGTTGAGCTGCCGCAGGGGCCAGGGGACAATGACATGATATGGTTAAATTTTAGAATTTCTGAAAGGATGTTACTTCCCTACTTGGAATATTTGGTTATTCACTCCCACACCCCCTCCTAATTACCACCACTTCCCCAGTCCTCAGCCGGTCCTTCACCTTCCCCTAAATTCTCATTTTCAGGAAGGACTCAGGTTAATTTAGATTCCAGGTTTTTAATCTTCTTATGCATTTACCCTACAAATTCTCCGGTTTCCTGATTGGGAGCTCTGACCTTGTTGTTTGTTTTGGTTTTTTTTGAGATGGTGTTTCACTTTGTTGCCAGGCTGGAGTGCAGTGGCTTGATCTCAGCTCACTGCAACCTCCCCCTCCTGGGTTCAAGCGATTCTCCTGCCTCAGCCTCCCGAGTAGCTGGGACTACAGGCGTGCTCCACCACGCCCAGCTAATTTTTGTATTTTTAGTAGAGACGGGGTTTTGCCATGTTGGCCAGATGGTCTCAATCTCTTGACCTTATGATCCACCCACCTCAGCCTCTCAAAGTGCTGAGATTACAGGCATGAGCCACCTTGCCCAGCGTTTTTTTTTTGTTTTTGTTTTTGTTTTTTAAGACAAGGTCTCACTCTGTCACTCAGACTGGAGTACAGTGGGGCGATCTTGGCTCACTGCAACCTCTGCCTCCCAGGCTCAAGCGATTCTCCTGCCTCACCCTCCTGAGTAGCCAGGATTACAGGCTTGTGCCACTACCACCCAGCTAATTTTTGTACTCACTTGTTTTATTGGAGTTTATCTTCAAGTAACTTCCTCCTAAGGGCTATGTTGGCGGTAAAAATTCTGATTCCTTGTTCGTCTAAAAATATCTTTAGTCTGCCTTCACACTTGACAGAAAATTTGGCAGAACATAAAACTAAAATTGAAAACCTTTCCCCTCGGAACTTAAAGTCATTATTCTGTTGTCTCTAGCACCTAGGACAACAGACTAGCAGTTCCAAGTGAGTCTAATTCCCAAGTTTAATTTGAAAGTCACTTTTTTTTTTCCATCTTTGAAGCTTTTTAGAATCTCCTCTTTTTTCATGGAGTTCCGAAATTTCACAATGATTTATCAAGATGAGAGTCTCTTTTATTCATGTGCTTGGAACATGATGGAACCTTTTAGTCTGGTGATCTGTGTCCTTTAGTTCTGGTCAATTCTCCTCTAGTATCTCTCACTCCTTGTTTTACCCATTTGTAATTTCTAGAGTTTCTGTGACTCTGATGTTGATAATCTTTTTCTCTTATGTTTTCTGTCTATCTTACACTACTTCTATTGCATTATTTATTTTATCAATTGTATCTTTTTTTTTTTTTTTTGAGGCAGAGTCCCACTCTGTCACCCAGCCTGGAGTTCAGTGACATGATCTTGGCTCACCGTAAACTCCACCTCCTGAGTAGTTGGGATTACAGACGTGCGCCACCACTTCTGGCTAATTTTTATATTTTTAGTACAGACAGGGTTTCACCATGTTGGCCAGGCTGGTCTTGAACTCCTGACCTCAGGTGACCTGCCTGCCTTGGCCTCCCAAAGTGCTGGGATTACAGGTGTGAGCCACCTTGCCCTGCCAATTATATCTTTAGATCCTAAGAGCTGGGTTGTTCTTTTTTCATAGCCTGTTGTTCTTGTTTTCCTTTGTTTTGTTTTTTATTTTAGAGACAGGGTCTCATTCTGTTTGCCCAGGCTGGAGGGCAGTGGCACAAACACATTCACTGCAGCCTTGACCTCCCAGGCTCAAGTGGTCCTCCCACTTCAGCCTCCCAAGGAGCTGGGACTACAGAAGTGCACAATCATGCCTGACATTTTGTTTTTTTAATTTTTAATAGTGACAGGGTCTCCCTATGTTGCCCAGGCTGGTTTTGAACTCCTGGGCTCAAGCAATCCTCCTGCCTCAGCCTCCCAAAGTGCTAGGATTAGAGGCGTGAGCTACTCGCCACCGGCCTTGTTCTTGTTTTTCATAGCCTCTTGGTTACTCTATTTCATCTTGCAGGCTTTCAGATGCCTGGCAGTACTTCATTTATTTTTAAGAATGAGCCATAAATACCTAACTGGGACTCTATGAGCATGTACTGGGCTCATTTATTGGAGGGATTTGTTCTAGGCTGATCTAGTAACCAGCTAACAAGAGTGCAGATGTTAGAGAAGCATGTTCTAAATATCTGCTTGACAGATGCCTGCCTGCTAGGGTTTCTGTGTGTGGGTGGTGCAGGAGAGAGTGCAAGAAAGGTACAGTGTTCCATCTATAGAACTTCAATTTATTTCCCAGTTTTCATGGGTGAGTCGTCTTTCCTCCTGTGGCTGTCCTAGCATTTCTGTGTCTTAGGGCTCTCTTGGGTTCTCAACTCTGTCCCCCACACCCCCTTGCACATTCCAGACTGCAGCTTCCAGCACCTGCCTCACCTGTAACTACTTCTTCATCCACTTTCTTTCTCTTCAAAATGCATTGAAGTTTCTCTTACACTGATATCCTCTCTCTTATTTTCTCTTTGCTGTGGGTTTATAACTTTTTAAATTTTATTTATTTATTTATTTTTATTATTATTATTTTTTTCTGAGATGGAATCTCGTTCCGTCGGCCAGGCTGGAGTGCAATGGCGCAATCTCGGCTTACAGCAACCTCCGCCTCCCGGGTTCAAGTGTCAGTAGCTGGGATTACAGGCCTGTGTCACTACGCCTGGCTAATATTTGTACTTTTAGTAGAAATGGGGTTTCACCATGTTGACCAGGCTAGTCTTGAACTCCTGAGCTCAGGTTGAGAGTAGCAGCCCTCACTCTCGG
>NW_012104610.1:639818-643683 GCF_000951045.1 Mandrillus leucophaeus
CCCACCCCAATGATTCCTGAACATTTCAAGCAGAATCTGCCTCTCACTGAGCCCTTTCTCAAAGCTTTTCCATCAGAAGAGGGGAACTTATTGTTCGCTGGCTTATTTCTCTTAAGAATTAGTCATGGTCTAGGCCGGGTACTGTGGCTCATGCCTGTAATCCTAGCACTTTGGGAGGTCGAGTCAGGCAGATCACTTGAGGTTAGGAGTTCGAGACCAGCCTAGCCAACGTGGTGTAACCCTGTCTCTACTAAAAATACCAAAATTAGCCAGGAGTGGTGGCACATGCCTGTAGTCCCAGCTACTAGGGAGACTGAGGCAGGAGAATCGCTTGAACCCAGGAGGCGGAGGTTGCAGTGAGTTGCGATCACACCACTGCACTCCAGCCTGGGTGACAGAGAGAGACTCCATTTCGAAAAGCAAAACAAAAAAACAAGTGAGCAAACCAACAAAGATGTGACTTGAGATTGAAGCCAGTAGGCTAATGAAGGGAAATCCCAGCAGGCAACCAGTCCAGATTGGAGCAGGAAGGTATAGGACTCCAGCAGGGAGGGAGCTGGAGAATATGGACTCAAGAAATTTGATCTCCTGGAGAATTTAGAGAAAGTAAAGCCTTGTTCCCTTCTGAAAAACCATCGTCTTTCATTTCTAAAAAATTGCTTCAAAATCCTTTCCTGATGAATCTACATTACCATTTTCTCCTCTTCTCTGTATCCGTTCCAGGAAGAGCTCAGGAGATGGATCTCTCAGAAGAGCCTACCTACTCAGAACTTGGAGGTGTCACCAGGCACAGTGGCTCATGCCTGTAATCCCAGCACTTTGGGAGACCGAGGTTGGTGGATTGTTTGAGCTCAGGAGCTTGAGACCAGCCTGAGCAACACGGTGAAACCCCATGTCTACCAAAAATACAAAAATTAGCCAGGCATGGTGGCCCGTATCTGTAGTCCCAGCTACTCTGGAGGCTGAAGTAGGAGGATCGCTGGAGCCTGGGAAGTTAAGGCTGCAGTGAGCCATGATTGCACCTCTGCATTCCAGTCTGGGTGACAGAGCAAAACCCCTGTCTCAAAAAAGAAGAAAAAGGAGAGGGAGAGGGAGAGGGAAAGGGAAAGGGAGGGGAAGGGGGCTGAGGAGGAGGGGGAGGGAGGGAGACGGGGAGAAGGAGAAGGAGAAGGAGAAAGAGAAGGAGAAGGAGAAGGAGAAGGAGAAGGAGAAATTGGGAGTGTGAGGCCTGAAATTTTCTCCTAGGGTTCTGTTTAAGAGAATTGATATATATGAGGGGAGAGGAGATGGGCATTGAGGTTGAAGGTAGTTGGGGTTGAAGGAAAATTACAAGGAAATGGAGAATTACATGGTATCTATTCCCCAATTAGCTCAAGGCCCTTCTCCAATCAGCAATTTGATTTAAGTGGGGCTCTGCTCTCAAGTCTAAGGGTGGCCCATATAAGCCAGGCTTAAGATAACACGAACCACTCACCAATGACCTGACTGGTTAAGAGGTAACACTTGCCCCAAGATGCCCCATCATAGGGAGTCTTATGACTTTAGATGGAAAAGTTGAGGCAAAGATTTTCACACTTTCTTGCTGGACATGAACGTGCAATGATGTTGCCCCAGAAGTTGCCAAAAGTCATATCAAAACCACAGGAGAGAGACACTCAACAACATTAGTGTGTTGGCGAATGAGACCAACACACACTGGGGAGCAGAGCCAAAGGACAGAGGGGATACATGTCCTGATTATGTTTCACAAGTTCCTGTCTCAGTCACACCTGTAGCCAGCCTTAATCTGGAACTTTTGTATTGTGTGAGCCTATCAATCCACTTTTTGCTTACAATGAAAATATTCTTGCATACAGTGAAAAATATTCTTAACTGATATAAATTGTATGCATTCACATATTGATTTTTAACTTTTAGATTGAACAGAAGGTATTATGGCGAAAGAAGAGACTATCAATGTTTTCATTTTATTTTATTTATTTTTATAAGACGCAGTATCATCAAGCAATATCAGTGTTTTTAACTTTGACAATATCAGCATAAAAGTACAGATGCTAGAAACAGAGGTGAAAGGTAAAAGGAAAAGTAAACAAAGAACAAGAGCATCAATACCTTAAAAACTTGGGGTCAAGAAACAGCCCATAGGCAACGAAACAAGAAATAAAAGTGTAAGTTCGGATTTAAAGTTACAGAAGTAGTAAATAAAGGAACCCCAAACAATGTTATAAGCAAATTGGGAAGACGAGGAAGGAGAGTAAAAGATATGTACCCTAGGACCTTTGAGAAAATGGAGTTCAGTTCTAAAACCACTAAAGCAAAGCAAAACAAAACAAAATGTATTTGACCTCCAATTGTGAAGAAAAAAACAATTTTTTCGAGTACCAAGTAAAAGGGAAAAAATTAAAGGGAAGGAAAATAGATTTAAATGGTAAGGTCCAGACGGAGGAAACTAGAGGAGAAATTGGAATGAGACTGAGAAATGGTATTCATCTGTATGCTGCTGTTATAAGCGTTTGGTACTCGCTTTAAGGCTACTCTAGGATGGCTGGCATTTCTTTTTCCTTTTGGATGATTGATGTGCAACCAATGCTTGTGAGTCAGATCATCTGGATGTGCACACTTGGTAGCCAGCCCAAGGATGCTTCAGCTGAAGTTAAAAGAGAAAATGAATTGGAGACTTATAAATTGGGGGAATAAAACTAATGAAAATGTGGCTTGGTGTGAGTGTTGTTTACATCAGTGTTGGTGAGAAAATAGAAAAATTATCAGCCGAGAGGAGGGATATTTAATAGTATCTCACATTAGAGAAAAGTAACAACCACCTTGATAAAGGTAGTGGTAACTTGGAGCATGATATGATATAGATACACGATATGATGTACTCATGACTCCTTCATGAAAGGGAGAGTGGGGGAGAAACAAAAAGAAAATGCATGCTAGGTCATCAAAGTGACCTGAGAAAACTCCGATATTGATCTGCCTTCTCCTGGTTGATGAGTGGCACCAGCCTAGGTCCCAAATTTTGACTCTTAATATTTTTCTCTTGGAAGAACTAAGATTCTTGGGAAAAAAACAGATTCCACCTTTTGAAGTAGAAAGCATTTCATACTGAGCCTGGAACTTCCTGTCATTCAAGAAAGCAGAGTTGTGAGTGGCCAAAGAGTGACCACATAAACTCCAGAGAGGGAAAAAGTGACCACAGTGAATCAGAACTAACTGAGTATATTGAAAGAACTGTGAGTCCACAGGCATCCTAAATAGTTAGAAGGAAGACTTCACAAAGGGAACTAAAAGGTAGTGATGGCCTGGCGCAGCGGCACACTCTTGTAGCCCCAGCTTCTTGGGAGGCTGAGACAGGAGGATCACTTGAGCCCGGAAAGTGATCGTGCCACTGCACTCCAGCCTGAGCAACACAGTGAGACTCTGCCTCAAAAGATGAAAATACAGGTAAAAAGAACAAGAAAAAGTAGTGATAATGTGCACACTTGCTTGCAAAATTATTAAAGTTTTGTATTGATCAGCCCAAACTATGTGAGTCATACACTGGTATTTTGGTCATACTCCAGAAAATAAAATTTAGGAGTAGGTTTAGAAAGAAAAAAATCTTAGAAAGGCACATATCAAACATGGAAAGTTTTTTGTTTGTTTGTTTGTTTGTTTGTTTGTTTTTTTAAACGGAGTCTCACGTCTGTTGCCAGGCTGGAGTGCAGTGGCACGATCTCAGCTCACTGCAACCTCTGACTCCCTGGTTCAAGCAATTCTCCTGCCTCAGCCTCCCGAGTAGCTGGGATTACAGGCACCTGCCACCATGCCCAGCTATTTTTTGTATTTTTAGTAGAGACAGGGTTTCATTATGTTGGCCGGG
>NW_012104610.1:645408-646653 GCF_000951045.1 Mandrillus leucophaeus
CAATCCTATTTAATTTGTCCTTTTGGCAGATTCAGAATCTTGATGGATCCTGGAACATGACTATGGATGATTATAAATGTAATCACGTAGGGAATCTAATTAGAGCGGCAACCTGGATGTGGCATCTTTAACAGAGCAAATCAATATAGCCTCTGGCGTCTGGAAAGTGTTTTTCTTTTCCATTCAAAAGCAAACTGCCTTTGTGTGGCATGACACCTGTATCCCTTCACTGTTTTTCCTCAGGACTATGTCAGCCTTCTTTACTTTGGTATAGTATAGCCAAAAAGGGCCTTGATTACCTTGATAACCCACAGAACATCATGCTGCTCCACTACGTTGATGACATTATGCTAACTGGACCTGGTGAGAAAGAAGTATCAAGCATCCCACACACTTTAGTAGAACACATGTGTTTCTGAAGCTGGCCAATAAACCCTGTGAAAATTCAGGGACCTGACACACAGGGAAGTTTCTAGGGGTCCAAGGCCTGTGGCATGTTGACAATAGCTTTAAAATGACAGACAGGTTGCTTCACCTTACTATAAATAAAGAGGCACAACGCTTGGTAGGCCTGTTTGGATTTTGGAGGCAACATATTCTACATTTGAACTTGTTGCTCCAATCCATTCACCAAGAAATCTATAAGGTTTAGAGTTTTTTTCTTTTCTTTTTTTTTTTTTTAAGACAGAGTCTCTCTAACTCCATCACCCAGGCTGGAGTGCAGTGCAGTGGCATAATCTCAGCTCACTGCAACTTCTGCCTCCCAGGTTGAAGCGATTCTTGTGCCTCAGCTTCCTGAGTAGCTGGGATTACAGGTGTGTGCCACCATGCCCGGCAAATTTTTGTATTTTTAGTAGAGATGGGTTTTCGCCATGTTGGCCAGGCTGGTTTCGAACTCCTGACCTCAAGAGATCCCCCTGCCTTGACTTCTCAAAGTGCCGGGATTACAGGCATGAGCCACCATGTGCATCCAGATTTACAGTCTTGTGTAGGACCCAGAGCAAGAAAAATATCTGCAGCAGGTCTAAGTTATTCAAGCTGCCCTGCCACTTGCGTCTTGAGACTCAGCAAACCCCATAGTGTGGGAGGTATCTGTAGAAGAAAGAGAAATTGTATAGGCAATTGTATTTGCCAAGCCCCAAAAGGAGAATCACAGCACAGATTCTTTGAGGTTTGGAGTAAAAGCATGCCCTTTTCTGCCAGCTATTCTCCATTTGAAAAGCAAACCTTAATTACCACTGGGTT
>NW_012104610.1:647498-650490 GCF_000951045.1 Mandrillus leucophaeus
CACCTCCACGTCCCAGGTTCAAGTGATTCTCTTGCCTCAGCATCCCAAGTAGCTGGGACTACAGGCTCACGCCAGCACAACCGGCTAACTTTTTGTGTTTTTATAGAGATGGGGCTTCACCATGTTGGCCAGGCTGGTCTCGAACTCCTGACCTCACCCCTGAGGTCTGCCTGCCTTGGCCTCTCAAAGTGCTGGGATTACAGGCATGAGCCAACGCGCCTGGCCAAAAATATTTTTTAAACTAAGAGTGTACTTGTAGAAGGCGGGGGTATACTTGTAGAAAGTGAGGGTAATTTTATGGATAAGGGCAGTGCTATGGAAGATGGAAAATGTAAGTAAAAGGTAGAGAAATATTAGCTAGGCAATACTGAACAGAGAGGAAGTCTACTGTGATGGAAGAAGGGAAGGTATCAAGATTAATTAATAGTAATAAAAAGCACAAAGCCAGTAAACTCAGGTTGTTGTATACAGGTCACCAAATCCTTCTGAAGAGTGGGCTCAAAGGAGGAGGGAGGTTTGCATGGCTCTTGGAAAAAGTGGGAAACCGTCTGGGCTAGCAGTGTCAGGCTGAACAAGCTCAAATAAGTGCAAAGTCAGTTAAGGTAAAAGAAGGAGTTGGTGTCACAGCAAAAGAGAATAGGAGAAATGTCAAGAAATTAAAAATAGTCTCTTTTTCGTAAGAAGATAAAGAATCAAAGAGTTATGTAAAATAGGTAAGGGAATGAAAAGAAAAATAGAAGAATATGAAAGTTTGTCTAAGTGTAATGGTGTCTTAGAAATAAGTAGACATGTACCAAGTGCAAGCAAAGAATAACAGTCCCCTGCCAAACATACAAACAAAAGGCAACGAAAAAGAAGACAGCCCAGCCTAACTGAATGAGACGTCCTTCAGGGAGGAAGGAGGAGCTTATGCATTCAGAACAGGACACATCCCCCATGCTGGCAGGACCCCCATCCTCTCTCAGCAAGGTTGAGTGGGAACCCCTGAATGGGCACACTCTGGACAAGAGCTCACATTCCTGCTTCCCTAAACACTTGCAGTTGCTGCGTCACTCTGTACCTGGGACGAATCTCACTAGGCCCTTTAGCCTTGTGCATGTAGCCACCGCATCATCCCTCATTCCCCACCTCTAATCCCCATTCAGCTTGTGCACTACCTTTCAACCCCATCTTCCATAGCTCCTCATCGCCTGAAACCTTTCCACCGTGCTCTCTGGAGCTCAAAGCTATTCATCAGCAGAACATTCTGCACCCTGACCCCCTTTCCAAAATGTTTTCTTCATCCTCGTGTTCTAAGGATACTTCTTTCTTTGCAATCCTCTTCAGAGGTGGTTGCTTGCTCTCTCACAGCCCTTGTACCACTGGGCCTGGGGGGGAGTTAGATGTTCTCCTTGTTCCCTGTCGCTAATCCCAGATGCCCTCTCTTTCAGACTCAGTATCCACAATCCACAATCCCTCTGCCTACAGGCATCTCTGCCACCTTCCCCCATGCTTTGAGGAGTTTAGCTCCTGGATCATCCTCGCCAACATTCCTAGAGATTTCCATACCCACATGGATAATTATTCCAGGAACCTGGACTCTAGGTTCCGTGATATTCTCTTCTCCCATGAACTGGTCATCCGTCCTAAGCGAGTCTCTTCCATGGTCATATTTTAGGTCTTGTCATAACAATCACCTCAATCCCATCACAAGTTCAGTTTCAAATATCCCGTGCTCTGAACACACCTCTTTCCTAGGCCAGGGTCCCTGGAACATGGAGTCAGCCTGAAGCAAAGCAAATGTGCTGATGCTTTACTGAGACAGAAGCAAGAATGAGGGAAAGGAGCAGTCATTCAGGGAAGTCGGGAGAGCAACCACAAAGTGTGCTGTAGAGCTGGCAACATCTTCCAAGAATATCCAAATGCGTGGCTCACAGGGCTCCTCCAGGGAGGCCAGAGGACCATGGCGTCTAAACACAATCCAGCAGGGGCACGCAGAGGTCATTCAACTCCTTCTCAGGCCTTCTGGCATTCTTCTCCTTGGTCAAAAGCATCCCCATGGAGCTTTAATTCCCTATGATTTGCGGGTTGTATATTGACCACTCTGGGAAGTCACAGGGGAAGCCAGAGCCTCCATGGGCCCAGTCAGGTTAGACGTGGTGTCAGAGCTGCCACAGCTCCTATGGCAGTGGCTATGACAGAAGCTGTGCTGAAGCCTTGTCCAACCCTGAGGATCCGCTGAGGCAACCAGAGCCACAGCCATGACCACTGGAAAGAAATGAGCCATCCCCAGGGCCAGTTCAGCCAGAAAATAGGGCAAGAGGCTCAGGCCCTGGGGAAGAGGAGCAGAAAAGTCAGTCTCAACACGTCTGGGGTGCAAAGAAACTGGATCTTGCACATCCATCCATTGCACCACATAGATCTGCTCAGATCCATTCATTTCTGAATCTTGCATGAGAAAAAAAATGATGCTCTCACTTTTCCTCAAGAAGAGAATTTAAAACCCTGTTCTTCAAGCTGACGGCCAGTTCCAGTCTCCTAAAAAAGGAGTTAGAAAACCAAGTTAAATCCCGTTACTACAGTTGGTCATAATTGACATCCAGGGCCATAACTGATATTCTCATCTCGCACCTCCACCAACCATTCCAGGTTTCCCTCACCCTCAGTCAGCACTTTGGCTGGTCTGGGTCACTGGCCTGGTCAAGTGACCTAAACCTTTAGCCCTCTTGCCTTGCTTTTGTAAGGCCATGGTTGCTGCAATTAACCACTCACAGTTCTCACTGGGCAGAGAAGCACCAATAAATGGCCCACTGAATCCCCCAAGTTCCAGACATGCTTGCATGCTTGCTTGCTTGCTTGCTTGCTTCCTTCCTTCCTTCCTTCTCTTCCTTCCCCACTCTCTTTCTTTCTTCTCTTCCTTGCTTCCCTCCTTCCCTCCCTCCCTTCCTTCCCTTCCCTCTCCCTTCTTTCCTTCCTTCTTTCTTTTCTTTTCCTTTCCTCTTTCTTTTCTTTT
>NW_012104610.1:651021-652163 GCF_000951045.1 Mandrillus leucophaeus
TTTCCTTCCTTCCTTCCCTCCCTCCCTCCTTCCTCTATCTCTATGTCTTTCTTAGATGGGGTCTCACTCTGTTGCCCAGGCTAGAGTGCAGTGATATGATCATAGTTCACTGTGACCTCAAACTCATAGAGTCAAGTGATCCTCTGGCCTCAGCCTGCTGAGTAGCCAGGACTACAGGTCTGCACCAGCACGCCTGGCTAATTTTTAAAAAATTTTTATAGAGATGGGCTCCCACTGTGTTTCCCAGGCTGGGAGGTCTTTCTTTCTCCATTATGAAATGGCAACTCTTGCTATTCATGTGACTCAGGGTCAACTACCCCTGCCAGCACAGAAATGCCACTCTTTGTCTGCTGATCCTCTGGCATGAGGAGCCCAAAGTGGCCAAACATGACCCCAGCTTCCAGTTCCCAGGTGGAAGCACACATGAATAGGTCTTCTCAGGGCCTAAGGCTACAGGAAACATGAATTCCACAGTGGGTCATTGAGAGAAATGGTGGTCAGGGGCAATGCTTCTGTCACCTTGTAGTCACACAGGCCTGTGTATTCTAGCTATTAAGGCAGACAAAAAACCATCCTAGGCCGGGTGTGGTGGCTCACATCTGTAATCCCAACACTTTGGGAGGCCAAGGCGAGTGGATCACCTGAGGTCAGGAGTTCAAGACCAACCTGGCCAACATTGGGAAACCCCATCTGTACTGAAAATACAAAAATTAGCTGGGCGTGGTGGCAGACACCTGTAATCCCAGCTACTAGGGAGGCTGAGGGAGGAGAATCACTTAATTCTGGGAGGCGGAGTTGCAGTGAGCCATTGCACTCCAGCCTGGGAAACGAGAATGAAACACTGTCTCGAAAAAAAAAAAAAAAAAAAGAATCCCATCCAGCACCACAAGAGTAATACATTCCTGAGAAAATTGTAATGCTTAATAACACCACCAGTGCTTGAAAGATGCAAGGTAGTTATTCTTTCCACAATCCTATTTAATTTGTCCTTTTGGCAGATTCAGAATCTTGATGGATCCTGGAACATGACTATGGATGATTATAAATGTAATCACGTAGGGAATCTAATTAGAGCGGCAACCTGGATGTGGCATCTTTAACAGAGCAAATCAATATAGCCTCTGGCGTCTGGAAAGTGTTTT
>NW_012104610.1:653343-657480 GCF_000951045.1 Mandrillus leucophaeus
TGCAGTCACAAAGAACTGTCAATCACAGTAATAGCCAAAGTCAGAGGGAAGCTAAGGAGATGTGACACAGGGCACCACAGACTCTGGTCACTTCTTGTGCCACTGAGATTCCTTTGTATCCCATATTCATTCTGTTAAATCCACCCTGTTAAAGATGTTAGTCAGCTGCAGCCTTTAGAAAAGATTCAGTATTTAGCTTCAAGTTGGAGTAAGTGAAAAAGAAAAAGATTTAATGTATAGGGATTACTGAGACAAGCTACAATCCCACTGGTTACCCAAAATGGTAACAGACATTATCTTTCTTCTCTACCATGCCCTCCCCTCCACCCCAACTCTAGCATTCCATCTTGTCTAGTTTGCCTGCCTGGCAGGAGGACTTAGATTTTCATCTCTCAGGAGTCTAAACACTTGGTTGTCTTGCCTTTGTCAGGTGGTGGTTGCTGCAATTGCTTACTCACAGTTATTACTAGGCTTGGAATTACTGAGAGACACAATAGAATTCCAGCATTTTTTTCACTGTCCTCATTACTGGCAGCTACTCTAGGTCATTATGATAATTAGGGTCAACCACTGCTGTCAGTGTAACTTTTAGTGCCTGCTGGTCCACAGGCAGAAGGAGCTCAAAGTGAGTGGATCACAGTTAGATTCAGATTGAGTGGAAGTTTTATTGTGCCCCCTAGTGGAAAAGTCCTCCTCTCAGGGAACCAGAACCTTAAATCCAGCAGCCCAAGGTTGAGGGGATGAGCAAATATTTGGGGGTTGGTTACTAGGATTGATGGTGAGAGGGGCCAATCTTTCATCTTTATATGTTGGCTGTTGGTTTAGTAAGTACACTTCATGCTGGAGGACAGACTCCACCCCCAAAATACTGTCCTCAAGTTGGCACTTTAGATGAGCCTTTAATAGGCCATCTCACCATTCTGTCTGCCAGCTGCTTTCAAGTATACAATATATGGTAGAACCAGGGGCTATTGCGATTATTCTTATGCACCTCCTTGGCTGTAAAATGGATCCTTTGGTCTGAGGCAGCATCTTCTGGGATCCCATGTGGGTTGATCAGGCATTCTCCAATTCCAAGCCTTTGGGATAGTGGTGCTGGGAAAGGCACTGAAGGCAGGAAAGGCAAACATTTCAAGAGCAGGTGTCAGTTTCAGTAAGAGAGAATCACATTCCCCTCCATTAGAAGTGGTCCTTTCACTTCACTTTGTATCTGCTTCCAAATATCCAGCCACATGATTCTTCCCCTACATCAGTTTGTCTCTAACTCTCCAATCTTGACCTTTCCAGAATCCTGAGCAACTAGCTAAATCATTTTCCACTCCCCAGGAGTTTATGTATATTCTTATCTCAAACTACTTTCCCTCCATTCAAAGTAACAACCAAGTGTGCTATTCACTACACTTGCTTTTAGGGTCCCACTTAGTGAAGCATTAGTGTGGCAGCTGTCCAGCTTTGGTTACAAAAGCATATTGAGTGCCCCGCATCCATAACCATCCCATTTTTTTTTTCTCCTTTGTCAACTGGTTGTAAGGAAAACCTCCATGAGGTTGCATGTGTGAATTAAGGAAGAGGTGTGAATGCAACAAAGGTGGGTGATGTAGACTGGGCCACTCCTTCATGTAACTTACTTGTAACTTAGAATCTGCTCTGGATTGATCCCAAATATACCATTTACCCACTAAGTGGCAAGGCAGCTTCCACTGTAGCCCAGATTTGCTGTAAGGCCCTATATTTCTCTGAGCTCCACTTGAAACTAGCATCCTTCCTAGTCACTTGATAAATAGATCAGAACAGTGTTCTTAAGTGTAATGTATATTGCTCCCCAAATCCAAAGAGGCCCCCCTCCCCACAAAACACCACCTCTTCTCTAGTGATATGGGTTTACAGGATGCAATAACTTGCCATTTGTTTTAGAAGAATGTCCCAGAGGCCGGGCGTGGTGGCTCACTCCTGTAATCCCAGCACTTTGGGAGGCCAAGGCGGGTGGATCACGAGGTCATGAGTTCAAGACCAGCCTCGCCAAGATGGTGAAACCCCGTCTCTACTAAAAATACAAAAATAGCCCGGCATGGTGGCGGGCACCTGTAATCCCAGCTACTCAGGAGATTGAGGTAGAGAACTGCTTGAACCCAGGAGGTAGAATTTGCAGTAAGCTGAGATCGTGCCACTGGGCTCCAGCCTGGGCGACAGAGCAAGACTCCATCTCAAAAAAAAAAAAAAAAAAAAAGAATGTCCTAGAATTCCTCAGATCATTGAACTCCTAAAAATTTCACCAATGTGGTAGACCCTTGATTTCTTACAGTGTTTATTCCCCACCTTCTGGCATGCATTTGTCTTACTAGGGCATTCAGAATATTTGACACTTTCTATTGTCCAGGCCTAATCAGCTGATGCCATCAATATAGGGGATCAATATGTGAAATATAAAGATCAAGGCCCCTGTGGACTACGTCTTGACAGAGAGCAGGAGAAATAATATAGTTATGGGACAAGACAGTGAACATGTATTGATGACCTTCTCCTATAGAGGTAAACTGCTTTTAGTGACAGTGACAGAAAATAACACATTTGACAGATCAGTAGCCACATGCCAAATGCCATAGACTGAATTGATCCATTTCAACAAAGATACAATATGGGACAGCAGCTTTAGTTGGGGCCATTATTTGATGTTGTCAGATTTTCAAACGTTTGTCCATTTTGGTGGGTAGGGAGTTGTAACATGTTTTCATTTTGTATTTCCCTAATGACTCATAAAATCAATCACTTTTCATATGCTTATTGGCCATCTGGATTTCTTGTGCTTGTTCAAGTATTTTGTCTATTTAAAACATTTATCTGTAGAAATCCTTTTTTATATTCTAAGAAGTGATAGACTGAACTGTACCCACCCTAAAATTCTGTGTTGACACACTAACCCCCAATGTGACTGTATTTAGAAATAGGGCCTCTAAGGAGGAAATAAAGGTTAAGTGAGGTCATAAGGGACTAGCCTTAATCTGATAAGGCTGATGTTCTTATAAAAAGAAGAAAAGACACCAGAGCTGTCTCTCTGGAAAGGCCATGTGAGGATACGGCAAGAAGGCAGTCATCTACAAGCCAGGAATAGAACCCTCATTAGGAGCTGAATTTGCTAGTAGCTTAATCATGGACTTCTAGCCTTTAGAACTGTGAGAAAATAAATATGCATTGTTTAAGCCACGCAGTCTATGGTATTTATTATGGCAGCCTGAGCAGACTAAATCATAGATGTGAGCCTTTTGTCAGTTATATTTATTGCAAATATCTTCCCCCTTCTCCTCACCTCCTGGCAAACTGCAAGAGCAGCTGTCATGGTTATCTATTGCTGTGTAACAAACAATAGATAGTAACAAACTCTTACCCAAAGCTTAATGACTTATAACAACAATAATCACTTATTTTGCTCATGAATCTGCAATCTGAGCAATGTTTGATGGGGCTGATTCATCTCTGTACGACACAGCATTAGCTGGGGTGGTTTGACTGGGGCTGGAGAATCGCCTTCCAAGATGGCTAGCAAGCTGGGGCTGGCTATCACCTAAGAGGTCAGCTAAGGCTGTAGGCCAAGGTGTTCAGTTGCTCTCCACATAGGCTTAACCATGGGTCAACTCCAACTTCCTTCCAGGAGCATGCATCTCAAGAGACAGGAAGTGAAAGTTACTAGTGTCTTAAGACCCGAGCCTGGACAATGGCATGGCATCACTTCTGCATTATTCTATTTAAGCAATCACAGCACCTTCCCAGATTCAAGGGAAGGGACAAAAATCCCACATCCTGATAGAAGGCATGTTAAAGAATTGGCAGACGCCAAAATCTTGGTGTTTTCTGAATTTGCAGCCCTTTTCCGTACGGGCCCATGATTGCAAAAGAAAAGCACTCCTGGCTGGGTGCACTGCCTCACACCTATAATCCCAGCACTTTGCGAGGCCGAGGTGGGCAGATCACGAGGTCAGGAGATCGACACCATTCTGGCTAACGCGGTGAAATCCTGTCTCTACTAAAAATACAAAAAATTAGCCGTGCATGGTAGTGCGCGTCTGTGGTCCCAGCTACTCAGGAGGCTGAGGCAGGAGAATCGCTTGAACCCAGGAGGCAGAGGTTGCAGTGAGCCGAGAT
>NW_012104610.1:657530-663619 GCF_000951045.1 Mandrillus leucophaeus
GCCTCCCAAAGTTCTGGGATTACAGGCGTGAGCCACTGCGCCCAGCCATAACTTGGTGCTCTTATATCTTCTTACCTCTATTGGAAATGCCAGTCTCTCTTTACCAAACACAGTAGTTCTCAAATATGTTGCTTTCAGGACCCATTCACACTCTAAAAAGATTTGATATTTAATGAAATTAATAATTTTTACAACTTCATCAAGGATATTCTTAAGTGGAAGTAGTAGTTGAAAATTCTTACTACAGGGGTGCGGCAATGAAGAATTCGACGACTTCTGGTACAGTGGGGTCTGCTGCTCTGATTCCTACTGAGGCACTAGCAGTTTTTTTCACCTTCGCTTTTGCACCATCAGGAAAATGTCAATACAGCGAAACAGCAAATAATACCAGTGTTATTCCAAAAATAGTTTTGACCTTACAAATTCTCTCCAAAGGTTTGGGGACCCTCAGCGTTCCACAGACCACACTTTGAAAACCATTGACTTCACAATTTCTATTCATTCTCCAAAGCCTCCCTAAAAGTTTCCTCCCCTCCAAGCATTCCTCTAGGAATGCTAGTCTGCCTAGTCTCCCAGGCAGTTGCTTTTCCCTCTGGAATCCTGCAGCATCCTAGGCTTAGTTTCATTCAAACATTTATCACAAAGAATTATAAACTTTTTTTTTTTGCAGGGGGGACAGGTTCTCTTTCTGTCACCCAGGCTGAAGTTCAGTGGTGTGATAATGGCTCACTGCAGCCTCTACCTCCTGGTGTCAGCCTCCCAAGTAGCTAGGACTACAGGTGCATACCACCATGCCCAGCTAATTTTGTGTGAGTTTTTTGTAGAGATGGGGTTTTGCCATGTTACTCAGGCTGGTCTCAAACTCCCAGCCTCAAGCAATCCTCCCAGCTTGGCCTCCCAAAGTGCTGAGATTACAGGCATGAACCACCGCATCTGGCCTCAAATTTGTCTTTTTACTTGTGTCTTCCCCACTAAACTTAGAGCCTCTGGAAGGCAAGAACTGTTTGCTCATCTGAATGAGCTGGAATGTTAAATACAATCCTACTGGAGGCCAGAAGATAACCAAAAGGTCATCAACACAGAGCAGTAGTATTTCAAAATCTCATTCCCAAAATGCTACCTGTTCTCCTGGGCTTGAAGACCCCTCTTACCTGGCTTCCTCCTATCCCTGCTCCAAAATCCCTCCAGATCTGCCCTCTTAGACTTCTGGGTTCCTTAAGAGAGGAGAATTCAAGAGAGTTCAAGAGGGTTCAAGAGAGAGAATTCACCCCCTCCCTCCATTCCTCTGTACCTTTCCATTCAAGGAAATAAATAACAGAATCTAGCACAATAACCACAGCATTCAGATACTACCAAGACCACGCACAGACTATCACTATCACTGGGGAAGAGATTGATGGGAAGGTATTCTCACAAAGAGCAGTAGAACAGAAGAGAAGGACATAGACTGGTGAGAACATGAACATTGTTTTACAGGGACATAGAATAGAATGCGAACTACTTTTTTTGGGAAAAGTTCTACCGAGAGGGACCCCAAGCAGAGGTTGCCTAAGTAGGAGCAATGACCTTGTCTTGGTATTCTCCTGCCGTCTGAATTCACTGCCCTAATCCATAGTGATCCAAGTCCCCTACTAGGCCAAACCTGAGGGTGGGATCCACTTCTGCTTCATCCCTGTATCCTCTTCTGTCCCCTAGCACCCAACATGGTAGCTAGCACCCAACACATTGAATAATCAATCAGTGAAAGAACAATGTTAAAAATGCTGGTAGTCATAGACATGTACTGCTCACATCCCTCTTCAAGGAAAGACTTGCTGCCCAGACTTAGAGAATGTAGTCAGCAGACAGACTGTTGCCATGAGCTCTTTCAGGGTCTGCCCAAGCAGCCCTTGCTGATGACTGAGCTAGGTTGGAGGTCAAGGAAACAGAAAAGGGGTATAGAGGCTCAGCCACTTAGTCTGACGCAGAACTGCTCCGACAGCCAATACTCTGGAGTAACTCCTGGGTTGGTGATATGGTTTGGCTGTGTCACCACTCAAATCTCATCGTGAATTGTAGTTCCCATAATCCCCAAGTGTCATGGGAGGGACCCAATGGGAAGTAATTGAATCATGGGGGCAGTTTCTCCCATGCTATTCTCGTGATAGTAAGTTCTCATGAGATCTGATGGTTTTATAAGGGGCTCCCCCTTTGCTTGGTTCTCATTCCTCTCTCCTGCCATCACATGAAGAAGGACGTGATTGCTTCCCCTCCTGCCACGATTATAAGTTCCCTGAGGGCTCCTCAGCAATGCGCAACTGTGAGTCAATTAAAACCTCTTACCTTTATAAATTACCCAGTCTTGGGTATTTCTTCATAGCAGCGTGAGAATGGACTAATATAGTTGGCCAAGCCTTGACTAGACAAATACAATTGGCCAAGCCTTGGCCAGGTCTGCGTCACAGTTCAGTTTCTTCCTCTGCCCAATCCTGCTCCCTCCCGCTTCTCCTCACAGATATTGATCCCTAGTAACCATCTTGCACCCACAACTCCATCTCAGCTTCTGCTTCCAGAGAACCCATCCTGTGACAGGAGACAAAGTAGCTTGCTCCATCATCCAAGCAAAACAGATATGGGGTGGAGGGAAGGGAAGGAGTAGAAGTTTCATTGCCCACCAGAGGGCCCAGCCAGCACATCTATGGCCAGAATTCACTCGCCATTCTATCAGAAATATGTGCTCTAGAATTACACTTTTCCCTTTGCTTTTTAAGATTTTGTTCTTTTGTCAGCATTCTAGTAAGGTTATATTTGAAGGCTGCCGAATATCTCAGATGAACGAAGAAGAAAAAGGAGTCTGCTCCGACAGCCAATACTCTGGAGTAACTCCTGGGTTGGTGATATGGTTTGGCTGTGTCACCACTCAAATCTCATCGTGAATTGTAGTTCCCATAATCCCCAAGTGTCATGGGAGGGACCCAATGGGAAGTAATTGAATCATGGGGGCAGTTTCTCCCATGCTATTCTCGTGATAGTAAGTTCTCATGAGATCTGATGGTTTTATAAGGGGCTCCCCCTTTGCTTGGTTCTCATTCCTCTCTCCTGCCATCACATGAAGAAGGACGTGATTGCTTCCCCTCCTGCCACGATTATAAGTTCCCTGAGGGCTCCTCAGCAACTGTCTCTTATACACATCTAGATGTGTATAAGAGACAGCTGTCACCCAGGCTGAAGTTCAGTGGTGTGATAATGGCTCACTGCAGCCTCTACCTCCTGGTGTCAGCCTCCCAAGTAGCTAGGACTACAGGTGCATACCACCATGCCCAGCTAATTTTGTGTGAGTTTTTTGTAGAGATGGGGTTTTGCCATGTTACTCAGGCTGGTCTCAAACTCCCAGCCTCAAGCAATCCTCCCAGCTTGGCCTCCCAAAGTGCTGAGATTACAGGCATGAACCACCGCATCTGGCCTCAAATTTGTCTTTTTACTTGTGTCTTCCCCACTAAACTTAGAGCCTCTGGAAGGCAAGAACTGTTTGCTCATCTGAATGAGCTGGAATGTTAAATACAATCCTACTGGAGGCCAGAAGATAACCAAAAGGTCATCAACACAGAGCAGTAGTATTTCAAAATCTCATTCCCAAAATGCTACCTGTTCTCCTGGGCTTGAAGACCCCTCTTACCTGGCTTCCTCCTATCCCTGCTCCAAAATCCCTCCAGATCTGCCCTCTTAGACTTCTGGGTTCCTTAAGAGAGGAGAATTCAAGAGAGTTCAAGAGGGTTCAAGAGAGAGAATTCACCCCCTCCCTCCATTCCTCTGTACCTTTCCATTCAAGGAAATAAATAACAGAATCTAGCACAATAACCACAGCATTCAGATACTACCAAGACCACGCACAGACTATCACTATCACTGGGGAAGAGATTGATGGGAAGGTATTCTCACAAAGAGCAGTAGAACAGAAGAGAAGGACATAGACTGGTGAGAACATGAACATTGTTTTACAGGGACATAGAATAGAATGCGAACTACTTTTTTTGGGAAAAGTTCTACCGAGAGGGACCCCAAGCAGAGGTTGCCTAAGTAGGAGCAATGACCTTGTCTTGGTATTCTCCTGCCGTCTGAATTCACTGCCCTAATCCATAGTGATCCAAGTCCCCTACTAGGCCAAACCTGAGGGTGGGATCCACTTCTGCTTCATCCCTGTATCCTCTTCTGTCCCCTAGCACCCAACATGGTAGCTAGCACCCAACACATTGAATAATCAATCAGTGAAAGAACAATGTTAAAAATGCTGGTAGTCATAGACATGTACTGCTCACATCCCTCTTCAAGGAAAGACTTGCTGCCCAGACTTAGAGAATGTAGTCAGCAGACAGACTGTTGCCATGAGCTCTTTCAGGGTCTGCCCAAGCAGCCCTTGCTGATGACTGAGCTAGGTTGGAGGTCAAGGAAACAGAAAAGGGGTATAGAGGCTCAGCCACTTAGTCTGACGCAGAACTGCTCCGACAGCCAATACTCTGGAGTAACTCCTGGGTTGGTGATATGGTTTGGCTGTGTCACCACTCAAATCTCATCGTGAATTGTAGTTCCCATAATCCCCAAGTGTCATGGGAGGGACCCAATGGGAAGTAATTGAATCATGGGGGCAGTTTCTCCCATGCTATTCTCGTGATAGTAAGTTCTCATGAGATCTGATGGTTTTATAAGGGGCTCCCCCTTTGCTTGGTTCTCATTCCTCTCTCCTGCCATCACATGAAGAAGGACGTGATTGCTTCCCCTCCTGCCACGATTATAAGTTCCCTGAGGGCTCCTCAGCAATGCGCAACTGTGAGTCAATTAAAACCTCTTTCCTTTATAAATTACCCAGTCTTGGGTATTTCTTCATAGCAGCGTGAGAATGGACTAATATAGTTGGCCAAGCCTTGACTAGACAAATACAATTGGCCAAGCCTTGGCCAGGTCTGCGTCACAGTTCAGTTTCTTCCTCTGCCCAATCCTGCTCCCTCCCGCTTCTCCTCACAGATATTGATCCCTAGTAACCATCTTGCACCCACAACTCCATCTCAGCTTCTGCTTCCAGAGAACCCATCCTGTGACAGGAGACAAAGTAGCTTGCTCCATCATCCAAGCAAAACAGATATGGGGTGGAGGGAAGGGAAGGAGTAGAAGTTTCATTGCCCACCAGAGGGCCCAGCCAGCACATCTATGGCCAGAATTCACTCGCCATTCTATCAGAAATATGTGCTCTAGAATTACACTTTTCCCTTTGCTTTTTAAGATTTTGTTCTTTTGTCAGCATTCTAGTAAGGTTATATTTGAAGGCTGCCGAATATCTCAGATGAACGAAGAAGAAAAAGGAGTTTGTCTTATGACTGTCCAGTTAGAAACACTGGGAGCCCCTTCAAGCTTGGAAAAGGAGTGATGGTGGTCATCCCATTAGCTCTCAAGGAAGAGCTATCTGTGCAGCCGAGCATCTGGGAATTCCTTCCTGCCTGGACTTTTCCTTCCTCCCTTTCATTTGTTTGTGCCTTTGGTTCAGTTATGTGAGCGTGCACCCTTGCACACATCCCAGCTCAGAATGTATCATATTGGCTCAGCACTGTGTTGACTATACTTTCAATTCTTCTCTTCATACCTTAGGCAAACTTCACAGATGTCTATCACATGTGGATCTTTGTTTTTTCCTGGGAGCTGAGATTTTATAGTGGTTAACAGTCTGGACTTTGGATTCAGACCATTTGAGCCCCATTTTTGCCATTTACAAGCTAGGTGACCCTGGCCAAATTGCTTAACCTTTCCACAATTTTTTTTTTTTTTTTGAGACTGACGTGCTGCATACTTCACTAACACGGCTGCTCCATTTTGGGTTTTTTGAATCTGTAAAGTGGAGAGAATATCTTCCTCATAGGACTGTTGTTGGAATTAATGTAGCATAAGCAGCAAAATCAGAGTCTTGCTCATAGTAAGCACTCAGTAAACACATACACACATTCATTTGCCCATGAATAGACAAAGGACTACTACTGAGAGACGTAGCTTTCAATGCCAGGGCTCATCCACCACCCCTGCCCCAGGCTCCACCCTGCTCTGCTAAGCTGGGGAGATGGAGAGAG
>NW_012104610.1:664214-671325 GCF_000951045.1 Mandrillus leucophaeus
AAAAAAAAAAAAGAAAAAGGAAAAGAATTACACTCTTGCCTCTGCTAATTTGCCCGTAGGGTTCCCTTTACCTACAGTGACCCCATTCTCCAAGTGCCCCGCCCTACATCAGCTACTCTAATCCCTTTCATCTGGTCAATTCTGGCTCCTCCTGCAGAGCTCAGCTCAGATGTCATTTCCTTCAGGAAGCCTTCTCTGACCACTCAGCCTACTATGTGCTCCCAGAGAAACCTGAATTATCTCAACCGTGGCACTCACCACTCTCTGCTGACATGGCCTATTGTCTGCATGCCCCTCCAGAGCTCCATGACTTCTTCATGACTGCAGTTTCAGTATCCAGTGCCTTACAGGTGCTCAATAAATGAGGCTGAATATTACTGACACTTTGTAAGCTTTGGAGAGTTGGACAAAAGCCCAGCGTAGGTATTGAATGCCAAATAATTTGTTAAGAGGAGTGGAGTGGAGTGGAGTGGAATGGAATGGAATGGTGAATATGCTGATTTTTAATGCTATTTCACTGCATTATCCCAAAAGCCCACAAGATGTCAGTGTCTCTACTTGAGAAAAAATGTGTCAGTCTAGAGGAAATTAAAAGCACTCCCTCTTCCTGATGCCAGAAGTAAAGTTAATATTGATATAGAAATAATAGGGATTGGTTGATTGGATTGAATATGTAATACGTACATATAGAACACAATTCAAGTATACAATGAAAAGTAAACTCTTCTTTCCTCCCTACTTCTGTCCCTTATCCTCCAGCCCCACTTTGCCCAACCATTGGGCAACAATTTTTATTATACACATAGGATGGATATCCTTCCAGAGATATCCCAGGTATAGAACCTCATAGGTAGATATATGTTTCAAATAACACCAGTGGTTGTATACAGTTGTTCTGTGCCTTGAATTTTTTTTGTACCTAAAATATCTCAGTGCATTCCATATTAAAACAGTATTACCCTGTTTAAACAAATATTCCATTGTTTAGCTTTAATGTATTTGACGAATGTCCTAGTGATGGACATTCAGATTGTTCTCATCTCTTTCTCTTACAAATATCCCAAAACATTTCTCATTTTATACACCTGCAAGTATATCTAGATTTAAATTCCAATATTTTCATATTGTCAAGTAGCCCTCCATTGAAGTTGTACCTATTTACATTTCCACCAAAAATATGAGTCTTTTTCTTCACAAACTTGCCACAGTTTTATATATATATATTACATAATAATACATGTAATATATATGCCAGTCTGAGATGAACTATATCTCATTGTAGCTTTTTGAAACAGCTTTATTGAAGTATAACTGACATACAATAAATTTCATGTTTAAAGTGTAAATTTAATGAATTTTGACATATGTACCCTGTGAAACCATCACCACAATCAAGATAATGACTATATCCATCACCCGCCAAAGTTTCTTGTGCCCCTTTTTAAACCCTTCCTCCCACTACCCTTGTAATCCTATCATCCCCATACAATCACTGTTCTGCTTTATGTTACTATATACTGTATTTGCTTTTATTTTCTAGAATCTTACAAAATTGGATAATACAATGTTTAGTCTGTGTTTGCTTGCTTGCTTATTTATTTGTAGAACTGACTTGCTTCATTCAACATTAATATCTTGAGGTTCATCTATGTCATTGCATATATCAATAGTTCCTTTTTATTGCTGAGTCACATTCCATCCTATGGATATCTCACAATTTGTTTATCCTTTCATGTATTGATAGACATTTAGGTTGTTTTTGAAACCAATCCAATAGTCCCAAAGATGATTCTTTTTGATAAACATAGAAATTGACCCTCCATCTTAAAGCTTGAAATTTGTATTTGTTTTATCTGAGTTCCTTCCTCAGCAAACAACCTTCAGGCCCCTCAAAAAAGTATCAAAGAACTGAAACTCACCGGATCACAGCACCAGATGACAACCCCTCATTCATTATGATTGCTTTCTTTGCCCCTCCCTAGTTCCTGTTTTCTTACACATGGTTACATTTCTTCCCTGATGTATAAACCTCTAGTTTTAGTCAGTCAGGGAGATGAATTTGAGACTGAGCTCCCATCTCCTAGGCTGTAGCACCGAGAAAGGGGAGCAGTAGGCCCCACCCCAAACCTAGACCAAACCCCTGATGAAAGCCAAACCCCTGACCTAGACCAAACCTCTGGTATATGGGGAGGAGCAGGACCCTCCCTGGACCTAGACCAAAGCCCTGGTGTTTTGGTAATATTTTTAGTTTGCAGCTTTTACAAAGTTGCTATGAACATTCATGTACAAGTCTTTGTGTGAACATACGTTTTTGTTCTCCTTGGCTAATAAACCTAGAAGTTGGAATGGCTGGATCATATGGTATGTGTTTGTTTAACCTCTAAACAAACTGCCAAATTGTTTTCAAAAGGGATTGTACCATTTCACATTCCCCTTCAGCAGTATATGAGAGTTCCAGTTGCTCCACATCCTCATGTGGTATGGCCAGTCAGACATTTTAATAGATATATAATTCATGGTTTCCATTTTTATCTATCTAAAGAGCAATGATATTGAGGGGTTTTTTTAGTGTTCTTATTTGACAGTGAGAAGTTATCTCTTCAAATCTTTTTTCCAATATAAAAATTGGGTAGTTTTCTTATTGAGTTTTGAGAATTATTTTCATATTCTGGGTGTAAGTCCCTCACTGGATATATAATTGCAAATTGCAAATATTTCCTCCACTCTACAGCTTATCCATTCTCTTAAAAGTGGCTTTTGAGGAGCAAAAGTTCCTAATTTTGATGAAGTCAAATTGATCTTTTTTTTCTTTTATGCATTGTATTTTTCATGTTGTATTTAAGAAATCTGCTTTATCCAGTCACAAAGATTTCCTCCTATGTTTTCTTTAAGAAATTTTGGAGTCAGGTTTTACATTTAGGACAATTCGTTTTGAGTTCATTTTTGTATATGCTGTAAGATATGGATCACTATAGTTTTAATTTGTATGTTTCTTCTCATGGGTGTATTGAACATATTTTCATATATTTAAATATGATTTATATTTCATTTCTCATGAGGTCTTAGATCAAGTCCTTTGCCCAAGCAGCTACATTTGGATATACAGTTGGTGTGCCGCTCAAAAGCCTAAACCAATAGAAGTGGAGGCTGCAGTGTGGCAGCACACTGCTCCCTGGGACATGTACACTGCCTAGGAGCCCCTTTTTCTAATTCATTCTGAGGTGTCTGCTTTCTTTACTTTTCCCAGTGGCACTGCATAAGCTAGCAGAGCCATTGCCTTGCTTATTCCATTGTAGGTCTTTTTGATATTTTATGAGTTCTCTGTGTTACTTAGCCCTCCAATTTGTGGTGTGAATATATTCTTCCCAGATTATCATTTACATTTTTTATTGTTCATGGTATTTTTCAATCAGAATAATTACTTGAAGAGTCAAATACATCAGTCTTTTCTATTGCGGGTCTGAGTTTTGTGTCGTGCTTAGAAAGCTTCCCTACTCCAAAGCTATTTTGAAAAATCACTTCATGTTTTCTTCTGGCATGTTGTTTCTTTTTCACTTTTAAGTCTTTTGATTCAGATGGCATTTATTTCGGCGAAGGGGTAAGATAGAAATCTAATTTACTTTTTCCCCAGTTGATCACCCAGTTGTCCCAACACTGTTTATTAAATAATTCATATTTTCCCCACTTACATAAAGTGCCAGATTTATCACAAACTAAATCCTTATCTTTAATGTAATAAGAAGCCGTATTACCCCGTCCAGAGGCCACATGCTACACTTCAATTCTATGGGAAAGAAACAGATGACAAGAAAAGGAGGCTATTAAGAGATTTGCTTATTTTCAGAGCATGATTTGAGTTAGTGTTTAAGAGTTCTACATCTATCACATAAAAATCAATTAGGATAGCAATAATCTTGATCATCAGTAAAAGATTATATTTACTATGTTCTATTTGTGAATAAGGAAAGTGTTCAATATTTTTGAGAAAAAGTAATGCAGAAGACTTTACACACACACACACACACACACACACACACAAGTTCCTTCATTAGGAAACGTTGTGTAATTGAGAGGTGACAATGTGCTAGCAGCCCCCACTCTCAGTGCCTCCTCGGCCCTGTCGTCCACTCTGGCGGTGCTTGAGGAGCCCTTCAGCCCGCCACGCGTGGGAGCCCTTCTCTGGGCTGGCTGAGGCCAAAGCTGCCTCCCTCTGCTTCTGGGGAGGTGTGGAGGGAGAAGCGCGGGTGGGAACCAGGGCTGCACACGGCGCTCGCTGGCCAGTGCGAGTTCCGCGGGGGCGGGGGCCAGTGCAGGAGCAGGCTCGGCAGGCTCCATGGCCCCGCACACGGAGCGGCCAGCTGGCACCGCCGGCCCAGGGCAGTGAGAGGCTTAGCACCTGGGCCAGCAGCTGTGGAGGTTGCACCAGGTCGCCCAGCAGTGCCCGCCCGCTGGCTCTGCACTCAAATTCTGGCTGGGCCTTAGCTGCCTCCCGGAGGGGCAGGACTCGGGACCTACAGTGCACCATGTCTGAGCTCCTCCCCCTGCGGTGGGCCTGAGCCTCTCCGAGGGGCGCTGCTCCGTGGAGCCCGGTCCCATCAACAGCCCAAGGACTGAGGAGTGCAGCTCCCCCTGCAGCCTGGGTGCAAAATCCACTGGGTAAAGCCAGCTGGGCTCCTGAACCGCATGAGGACTTGGAGAACTTTTATATCTAGCCAGAGGATTGTATGTGCACCAATCAGCACTCTGTGTCTACCTCAGGGTTTGTAAATACACCAATCAGCACTCTGTGTCTAGCTCAGGGTTTGTGAATACACCACTTGGTACTCTGTATCTAGCTAACCTAGTAGAGACTTGGAGGACTAGCACTCTGTGACTCTTGTGTCTAGCTCAAGGATTGCAAATGCCCCAATCAGCACTCTGTGTCTAGCTCAAGGTTTGTAAATATACCAATTGGTACTCTGTATCTAGCTAACACTCTGTGACTCTGTCTAGTTCAAGGATTGTAAATGCACCAATCAGCACTCTGTCAAAACAGACCAATCAGTTCTCTGTAAAATAGACCAATCTCTCTGTAAAATGGGCCAATCAGCAGGATGTGGGTGGGGCCAGATAAGGGAATAAAAGCAGGCTGCCCAAGCCAGCAGTGGCAAACGGGTCTGATCCGCTTTCCACACTGTGGAAGCTTTGTTCTTTTAGTGTTTGCAGTAAGTCTTGCTGTTGTTCACTCCTTGGGTCCACGCTGTTTTTATGAGCTGTAACATTTGCTACAATGGTCTGCAGCTTCACTCTTGAAGCCAGCGAGACCACGAACCCACTGGGAAAAATGAACAACTCCAGACGTGCTGCCTTTAAGAGTTGTAACACTCATCATGAAGGTTTGCAGCTTCACTGCTGACAGTGAGACCATGAACCCACCAGAAGGAAGAAGCTCCAGACCCATCTGAACATCTGAAGGAACAAACTCCGGACACACCATCTTTAAGAAGGGTAACAGTCACTGCGAGGGTCCGTAGCTTCATTGTTGAAGTCAGTGAGACCAAGAACCCACCAATTCCGCACACATAATGGCTAAGACTTTGGCCTCTGACTCTCATAAGCGTGTGATGCTACCAGTATCTATCTTGTGTTAATGTAGGGATTGTGAGTTTATTCATGTAAAGTGCTTGTTAGCACAATGCCAGACTCAGAATATATGCTCAGTATTCAGTACCTATTAACTTCCATTTTTGAAAAATGCTTAGATCAGTTTCTCCAGGATTTCTCTGATGTGGTTTACCTGCTGTCACTGAGATTTTGTGCCTTCATTGACCGGCGAGATCACGTGGAAATACATGCCCACCCAACCTGGGAGCAACTTACCTGATCATTTATATAGATAATTGACATGGTTCATTTACTCAGCACAGTGGCTGGAACATAGAAAATACTTAATAAAATTTCCTGTTATCAATAATTATTTTGTTTTAGTTATTCCAAAGAAGAATTGTAGAAGAGTGGACCTGAAGACAGTGGTATTGAGAGGTGACAATGTGCTAGCAGTCCTCCCTCTCCGCACCGCCTCGGCCTCTGCATCCACTCTGGCGGCACTTGAGGAGCCCTGCAGCCTGTCACTGCACTGTGGGAGCTCCTCTCTGGGCTGGCCGAGGCCAGAGCTGGCTCCCTCTGCTTGCGGGGAGCTGTGGAGGGAGAGGCGCAGGTGGGAACCGGATCTGCGCCCTGTGCTCACAGGCCAGCATGGGCTCTGGCGGGCGCGGGCTCAGCGGGCCCCGCACTCGGAGGGGCTGGTTGGGGCCGCTGGCCTAGGGCAGTGAGGGGCTTAGCACCCGGGCCAGCAGCTGCGGAAGTTGCACCGGGTCCCCTAGCACTGCCTGGCCCGCATGTACTGCGCTGGAATTCTCGCCTGGGCGCCTTCCCGCCGGGCAGGGATCGGGACCTGCAGCCCGCCATGCCCAAGCCACCCCCTCCACAATGGTCTCCCGCGAGGCCTGAGACTCTCTGAGGGGCGCCGCCCCCGCTCCGTTCCTGGTCCCATCAACCGCCCAAGGGCTGAGGAGTGCAGGGTGGCTGGGGACTGGCAGGGCAGCTCCACCTGCAGCCCCCGTGTGGGATCCACTGGGTGAAGCCAGCTGGGCTCCTGAGTATAGTGAGAACCTTTATGTCTAGCTAAGGGATTGTAAACGCACCAATCAGCACTCTATGTATAGCTCAGGGTTTGTACGTACACCAATGAGTACTCCATACCTAGCTAACCTAGTGGAGATTTGGAGAACTTTTCTGTCTAGTGCTCTGTCAAAATGGACTAATCAGCTCTCTGTAAAACAGACCAATCAGCAGGATGTGGGTGGGGCCAGATAAGGGACTAAAAGCAGGCTGGCCTAGCCAACCAGCCCAATCCGCTTGGGTCCCATTCCAGCCTGTGGCGATGGTGGTTTTCGGTCTTGCAGTAAGTCTTGCTGCTGCTCACTCTGTGAGTCCACCTGGTATTTAAGAGCTGTAACACTCACCGCAAAGATCTGTAGCTTCACTCTTTCACCACGAACCCATCAGAAGGAAAAAACTGTGGATACATCTGAACATCTGAAGGAACAAACGCTGTAGCTTCACTCCTTCA
>NW_012104610.1:671928-677995 GCF_000951045.1 Mandrillus leucophaeus
TGGCTAATTTTTGTATTTTTAGTAGAGGTGGGATTTCACCATGTTGGCAAGGCTGGTCTCGAACCCCTGACCTCATGTGATCCAGCCGCCTTAGCCTCCCAAAGTGCTAGGATTACAGGTGTGAGCCGCCTTACCCGACCAGGAAGTGAATTCTAGTGCTTTTTTTTTTTTTTTTTTTTTTTTTTAAGCCTGAGTCTTGCTCTGTCACCCAGGCTGGAGTGCAGTGGTGCGATGGCTCACTGCAATCTCCACCTTCCAGGTTCAAGCAATTCTCCTGCCTCAGCCTCCCAAGAAGCTGGGATTACAGGCACCCACCACCATGACCAGCTAATTTTTGTATTTTTAGTAGAGATCTGGTTTCAGCATGTTGACCAGTCTGGTCTACAACTCCAGGCGTGAGCCACTGTGCGCGGCCCACAGTGCTAGTTTTTAAAAAGATCCTTGACTCACAAAGGTTCATCAGTCACTCTTGATATTTGATGGAATGCTATATATTTGTGTCTTTTGCTGATAACTGACAATAACTTTCTGTTGTTGGCTGAGTATGGTGGCTTACATCTGTAATCCTAACACTTTGGGAGGCCGAGGCAGGTGATTCACTTGAGGCCAGGAGTTAGAGACCAGCCTGGCCAACATGGCGAAACCCTGTCTCTACTAAAATTTGAAAAATTAGTTGGGCGTGGTGGTGCACGCCTGTAATCCCAACTTCTTGGGAGGCTGAGGTATGAGAATTGCTTAAACACGGGAGGTGGCGGTTGCAGTGAGCCAAGATCAGACCACTGCACTCCAGCCTGGGTGACAGAGTAAAGACTGTCTCAAAAATGAATAAAGAAAAAGAATTGTTCTCAAGGGTTTTCAGTGAAACAGCTTGAGAGGGTCTGGGGCTTGTACCAATCGTGCAAGCATGAAATTTCTTTGAGAACTCATGTATTTTACTTTTTTTAAAATGCAAATTTTATATCTTAATTTATACTGCAAAATGAACTTTGAACCTAATGACACCTAACCAAAATGGAAGGGGAGCCTGAAATGGTGGAGGGACCATAGGCTTGGGAATCACACAGCACCGGCATTCTAGAGCCATCACTCACCAGCTGCATGATATGGACAAGTCATTTCTGTGACTCTCAATTTCTCCATCTGTAAAATGGGGGAAAATTCCCACTTTGGGGTTATTGTCAGAATTAAATTAAGAACATAAGTGCCTTCTCTGTGCCAGACACTGTACAAGGTGCATGGGATGCATTAAGACATGGACCCTACCTTCAAGGAGTTGGCTTCAGTAAATCACCTAACATGGTACCTGGTATAGCAGGTGCTCAATAAATATTTTGTTGAATTAATCAATAGATAAATGAATAGTAGATACTCAACAGATGTTAATTTCTTCCCAATTTTTCCCTACCTATCTCATCTTCTGACTCTGAGAAATCATATATTTTCTTTCTAAAATATTTTAAATTTTGAATTAATTTTATACTTAAAAGTTACAAAAACGTACAAATCCCCCACCCCGCTTCCCCAATGTGAGCATCTTATATAACCATAATACAGTGATCAGGAACAGGAAATTAACATTTGTACAATATCATTAACCAAATCTTAGAATTTATTGGAAAGTCATCAGTTTTCCCACTAATGTCTCTTTTCTGTTGCCTGGTCCTATCCATGATCACACAGTGCATTTAGTATTTATTTGTTCTTAATCCTCAGTCTGTAACAGCTCCTCGGTCTTTCCTTATCTTTCATGATTTTGACTCTTTTGAAGAGTACCATGATAGGCAGAATTCCAAGATGATCCTTAAGGTTTCCACCGCTGAATGTACATACCTTGTATACACTCTGAGTACAGGCAGAACCTGTGAATGTGATGGGATATCACTCCTGTGATAACATTACTTTTCAGTTGACTTAGCTTATCAAAAGAGAGATTATCTGGATAGGCCTTGTCTAATCAGGTGAGCCCTTTAAAATAACCAGGCCCTTTTATTTTTTCAAAAAAAAAAAAAAAAAAAAAAAAGACAAAAAAACTAATCAAGCCTCCAGATGTGAATGTAGCTGGCCAACACCTTGATTTCAGACCCGGAGCAGAGCATAGTTAGAATATGCTAGACTCCAGACCCATAGAAACTGTGAGATATTAGATGGCAGTTGTTTTAAGCTGCTAAGTTTACAGTGATTTATTATGCAGCAATAGAAAACTAATACAAATAATAATATAAATCAATTATTTGTAGAATGTCCCTCAGTATGTGTTTGATGTTTTCTCATGTTTGGAATGAGGTTATATATGCTTGACGAGAATGAACAAAAATGATGTGTTCTTCCCAGTACGTCATATCAAGGGATTCATTTTGTCTGTTGTCTATATGTCTTATTACTGGTGATATTTCCCTTGATCATGTAGTTAAATTGGTGTCTTCCAGGTTTTCCCCAGTGTAAAGTTTTTGTAGTTGATAATTATCTTGCAGCAAGTACTTTATTTATTTATTTTTTACACAAAGTCTCACTGTGTTGCCCAGGCTGGAGTGCAGTGGTGCGATCTTGGCTCACTGCAACCTCCACCCCACCGGGTTCAAGCAATTCTCCTGCCTCAGCCTCTCGAGTAGCTGGGATTACAGGCGCCTGCCAACATGCCCAGCTAATTTTTGTATTTTTAGTAGATACAGGGTTTCACCATCTTGGCCAGGCTTGTCTTGAACTCCTGACCTTGTGATCCACCTGCCTCAGCCTCCCAAAGTGCTGTAATTACAGGCGTAAGCCACTGTGCCCAGCCGCAGGAACAACTTTTGAGACTATATAAATTCTGTTTCTCCTCCTTGTCACCCACTAATTTTAGTATCATTTATGGATCTTACCTGAAATGTTTATTTTTATTTATTTTTTTTTTTAGAGACAGAGTCTTGCTGTGTCACCCAGGCTGGAGTGCTGTGGTGCGATCAAGGCTCACTGCAGCCTTGACCTCCTGGGCTTAAGCAGTCCCTCCACCTCAGCCTCCCAAGTAGCTGGGACAACAGGTGTGTGCCACCCTGCCCAGCTAATTTTTTTATTTTATATTTTTGTATAGACAGGGTCTCACTTTGTCACCCAGGCTGGTCTCGAACTCCTGGCCTTGAGTGATCCTCCCTCTACTGCCTTGGCCTTCCAAAATGCTGGGATTACAGGCATGAGTTACTACATGAGTCACTGTGCCCAGCCTGAAATTTTTATTACTCCAATGTTACCTAGCGGTAATTCTCTATTTATCTCTTTCTTCTCCATTTATTGATTGAACTTCCACTGTAAGAAAGAGTTGCCTTGGATTGGGCACGGTGGCTCAAGCCTATAATCCCAGCACTTTGGGAGGCCGAGGCAGGCGGATCACGAGGTCAGGAGATCAAGACCATCCTGGCTAACGTGGTGAAACCCCATCTCTACTAAAAATACAAAAAATTAGCTGGGCGTGGTGGCGGGTGCCTGTAGTCCCAGCTACTTGGGAGGCTGAGGCTGGAGAATGGCGTGAACCTGGGAGGCGGAGCTTGCAGTGAGCCGAGATCATGCCACTGCACTCCAGCCTGGGCAACAGAGCAAGACTCCGTCTCAAAAAAAAAGAAAGAACTGCCTCTTCCCTCATTCCTCCCCTATTTATCTATTTATTTATTTGATTATTTATATCATGTTTGTTTTACTCTGTGGATCAAAACCCCATACAGCCATTACTTTTCAGTTAAATCGTTCCCACTTAAGTCATTATGAACTCCTTCACACTGGCTCCTGTGTTCTTTTCCCAAGCCTGCATCTGGTTTTGAGCCTTGCCTGACTTCCTGGCACATAAGATGTTGACACATTTTGGATTTTCTCTGCCCAGTCCTAAAAACAACCATTCTCCAAGGGTAACTGGTTTCTGGTTTATTGGAGAATGCTGTTTACATCTGGGTGTTAGGTGTGTTCAGTTTTTAGGGTGTAATTGCTTCTAGACCCTCCCACAGGCTAGGTAATATATGTAATACACGAACCCATACATGCTTACATATTTATATTTCTGTATTGATCTGTCTGTATCTATTTTTAAAAACCATGAGTTTTATGGCTGGGCATGGTGGCTCTAACCTGTAATCCTAGCACTTTGGGAGGCCGAGACAGGCAGATCACTTGAGGTCAGGAGTTTGTGACCAGCCTGGCCAACATGGCAAAACCACATGGTCAATAACCAATTGAGACCAATCAGGCTGGTTCGAGACCAGCCTGGCCAACATGGTGAAACCCTCTCTCTACTAAAAATACAAAAGTTAGCTAGGTGGTGATACATCCCTGTAATCCCAGCTACTCAGGAGGCTGAGGCAGGAGAATCACTTGAACCTGGGAGACGGAGGTTGCAGTGACCTAGATCGCGCCACTGCGTTCCAGCCTGGGTGACAGAGCAAGACTCCGTCTCAAAAATAAATAAATAAAGTAAAAATAAAATTAAAGCCGTGAGTTTATGCTGATACATCTGAATCCAATTCAATACCACAAGGTTCATTTTAGCTTTCTTTTTTCCCTATTTATAACTTCTTTCTCAAACAGTGAAAAGCCCAGCTACTATTTACTTATTTGTTTAAAAATGTATGCATATGTTGTTGTTTTGTTTTTCTGGAAAAGTTTTTTCCCAGAAACTTATTAGAATGTGTAGTACCAAATGGCCTACAGCTCCATGCCAGAGGTAGCTGACCACAGGAACTGCATTGATTCTTCACTTTCTGCCTCCTCCTAAACCCCATTTAGATATCCCCCAGTTATCTTATTACAAACTAAAACTGGAGTTTTCTGTCTCCCAACCTAACAGAAACTTAGGGCCAAGGTGGGGTAATAGGAACCTGATATAAATTCTTGCTTTCTGAGCAGACCAAAAGGAAGCCATCCTGAGTTGAAATCTGTTAAAATGTAACCTAAGACTTTTTTGTGTGTTTGTTTTTTGAGATGGAGGCTCGCCCTGTTACCCAGGTTGGAGTGCAATGGCGCAATCTTGGCTCACTGCAACCTCTGCCTCCTGGGTTCAAGCTATTCTCCTGCCTCAGCTTCCCGAGTAGCTGGGATTATAGGCACGTACCACCACGCCCGGCTAATTTTTTGTATCTTTGGTAGAGGGGGTTTCACCATGTTGCCCAGGCTGGTCTTGAACTCCTGACCTCAAGTGATCCTCCCACCTCAGCCTCCCAAAGTGCTGGGATTATAGGCGTGAGCCACTGTGCCTGGCCCTGGATTGGTTATTGACCATATGGAATTCACTCTGAGTCCCAGCTGATTCTAATGGGTGGGGTTTTTTTGTTTGTTTTTAATTTTATTTATTTTTTCTTTTTTCTGGAGACAGGGTCTAGACTTTTCTGGAGACTGTTGCCTAGACTGAAGTGCAGTAGCGTGGGGATCCTCCTGCCACAGTCTCCTGAGTAGCTAGAACTACATAGGTGTACACCCCCATGCCTGGCTAATTTTGTATTTTTTGCAGAGACTGTGATCTCACTATGTTGCCCAGGCTGGTCTCAAACTCCTGCCCCAAGTGTTGGGATTACAGGCACGTGAGCAAGCACACACGACCCTGATGGGTGTTTCCATACTTCTCACTACATCCCCCACTCAGAGATTGATAATTTAAGTTTTTCAGTATCCCTACCAAATACTGATAGTAATTAAACCCTTCCTTGAACCCCTCGCAGATGGTATCTGTGAAAATCAAATGAGAGAATCAATGGGGAAGTGCTTTGAAAGTTATACATTGCTAAGTAAACTGAAGGACCCTGGGATGTGTCTTCAATGAGAGGGTTTGAACTCTGCATCTGGTAATGGGAGCTTTCAGAGACTGATATTCCTGCTGTGACCACCCTAAGTTGGGAGGCAGAAATGTTTCAAGAATACAGGGAAAGTGAAGTTGCTATAGTGAATGAAGTGGTTAACAAAATAGTATGTACTGAAAATCTCTCAAAACAGAAAGGTCAAAATGCTTTCATTATTGAGTGCTTTAAAAATGGTTTTTTTTTTTTTTTTTTTTAGATGGAGTCTCGCTCTGTCACCCAGGCTGGAGTGCAGTGGCACGGTCTGGGCTCACTGCAAG
>NW_012104610.1:678600-688144 GCF_000951045.1 Mandrillus leucophaeus
AAAAAAAAAAAAAAAAAAAGTTATTAAAGCCAGGCGCAGTGGCTTATGCCTGTAATCCCAGCACTTTAGGAGGCTGAGGCAGGACTGCTTGAGCCCAGGAGTTCAGACCAGGCTGGGCATCATAGCAAGACCTAGTCTCTACCCAAGTAATAATAACAACAAAAAATTAGCCAGGCCCAGTGGTGCCAGCTGTGGTCCCAGCTATTCAGAAGGCTGAGGTGATGGGATGATCCCTTGAGCCCAGGAGGTTGAGGCTGCAGTGGCAACTGTACTCCAGCCTGTGTAACAGAGTGAGACCCTGTCTCAAAAAAAACCCAAAATAGTAGTCGTTCATTCATTCCTGTCTTACTAAGGGATGTGGAAATGAGAAGTTCCGTATTTGCCTGGAGGAAGTGTAGAATACACAGAGCAGAGAATACAATCATAGCTACCATTTCTTAAAGACCTACTGTGAGCCAGGGACAGTGTTAGGGGCTTCCTACATATTATCTTATTTAATACAAGCAATCATCTTGAAGGTAGGAATTATCTTCAACAATAATGAGGAATTAACTACCAGAGAGGTAAAGTTACAAGGTCACGCATGTAAATGCAAAAGTCAAAATTAAAATCCACGTCTGCCTGAATGCCAAAGCTCATATACTCTCCCACACTAATAAGGTGAGAGTAATCCATTCACTGAAAAAAATATTTGAGTGCCTCGGGCCGGGCGCAGTGGCTCACGCCTGTAATTTCAGCACTTTGGGAGGCCAAGGCGGGCGGATCACGAGGTCAGGAGATCAAAATCATCCTGCCCAACATGATGAAACCCTGTGTCTACTAAAATACAAAAATTAGCTGGGCGTGGTGGCGAGCGCCCAGCTACTCGGGAGGCTTAGGCAGGAGAATCGCTTGAACCCAGGAGGCGGAGGCTACAGTGAGCCGAGATCGCGCCACTGCACTCCAGCCTGGCGACAGAGCGAGACTCCGTCTCAAAACAAAACAAACAAACAAAATACGTATATATTATATTGTGGGCCGGGCGCGGTGGCTCACGCCTCTAATTCCAGCACTTTGGGAGGCAGAGGCGGGCGGATAGCCTGAGGTCAGGAGTTAAGAGACCAGCCTGGCCAACGTGGTGAAACTCCGTTTCCACTAAAAATACAAAAATTAACTGGGCGTGGTGGCGGGCGCCTGTAATCCCAGCTACTCCGGAGGCTGAGGTAGGAGAACTGCTTCAACACAGGAGACGAAGGTTGCAGTGAGCAGATATCGCGCCACCGCACTTCAGTCTGTGCGACAGAGCGAGACTCGTCTCAAAAAAAAAAAAAAATTGTGTCGTGTGCTTCAACTAAACTAGGAAAGAAACCGTGGGATTCTAATCTTTAGCTCTAATCGCCACGCCCCTTCACCCGAACTCTATTTCCCAACATGCCCCGGGTTCCTATAAGTCCGCAGTCATTGTGACGTAGTCCCACAGCCTTCTGGGAAGCGTATTTTATTTGTTCTCCAGCTGGGAAAAGGCTTAGGGCTGTGGACTACCCCTCCCGTGAGGTAGTGCGCAACTCCACCCTGTTCGCGGCGTCTTCGAACGCGCCGCGGCAGCCATGTTGGACGTGGCCAGCACAGGGGCCGGCACCACGGGGTTATCGAAGCAGCTGTCACGATGCTGGGGTCCCTGGTGTTGAGGAGAAAAGCACTGGCGCCACGGCTACTCCTCCGGCTGCTCAGGTCCCCAACGCTCCGGGGCCATGGAGGTGCTTCCGGCCGGAATGTGACCACTGGGAGTCTCGGGGAGCCGCAGTGGCTGAGGGCAGCCGCCGGGGGGCGCCCTGGAACATCGCCGGCCTTGTTCTCCGGACGCGGGGCAGCCACCGGGGGGCGCCAGGGAGGACGCTTCGATACCAAATGCCTCGCGGCTGCCACTTGGGGACGCCTTCTTGGCCCCGAAGAAACACTTCCAGGACAGGACAGCTGGAACGGGGTCCCCAACAGGGCCAGACTGGGCATGTGGGCCCTGGCCACAGCGCTGGTTGTTCATTGCTACAGCAAGAGTCCGTCCAACAAGGGTGATTATGAGATCTGGATCTGAGGAAGGGAGAGGCGGGAAGATTGTCCTAACTTCGTATCTTAGAAGGGTGGGAGGTACTTATTAGGTTTAGATCTTTAGAGCCTAAGTCTTGGAGGGACTCAGACATCATCTGGTTACAGGGGCAGGGTGTTGCCCTAGAGACCTCATCACCTCAGAGTTGTATAATTTCCTATCATAGATCCGCCTCCCCTCCCTGGGCATCATTTTATCCATCTGTACAATGGGGATCTTGGACTAAACATCTAATATTACAGCATGGTCCCCTTATGTTTCTCATATTTTGCGTGGTCCAATTCCTCCTTCCTGAGATCTCCAGGAAACGGAAACTGTGGGGTGTTTTAAGGGCAACTTCTAGATAGTTTAGAGAAGTTGCCAGACTGCCCCCCCCCCCCAACCCCTGTCACCAAACGTGCCAGAGTCAGGAAGAACCTGACTCGGTTCTAATGCCAGCTTGACCTTTATTTATTTATTTATTTATTTATTTTTGAGATGGAGTCTTCTCTCTGTCGCCAGGCTGGAGTGCAGTGGCGCGATCTCGGCTCACTGCAACCTCTGCCTCCCGGGTTCAAGCTATTCTCCCGCCTCAGCCTCCCGAGTATCTGGGACTACAGGCGTGTGCCACCATGCCCAGCTAATTTTTGTGTTTTTAGCTGTTGGTCAGGATGGTCTCGATCTCTTGACCTCGTGATCCACCTGTCTCGGCCTGCTGAAGTGCTGGGATTACAGGTGTGAGCCACCGCTCCTGGCCAATTTATTTATATAGTGAAGGATAATTTCTTAACATTTTTACAGTACTGTTATTTTGATTCCTTTTGGAGTTAAGCGGCCTGAGTCTGTCAGTGTCAGGATTTTGCTATGTCTGGTCTCACATGCTGTTAGGTGATCTTGCCATGTGGGATAGTTGGCAGGAGAAGGAAGGTGGATTCCTGGAGGCCCAAGGGCAACTGCTGGGGGACTGGCTGATCCTGATTAGCATCTCATCTGGATCCATGAAGCTAAGCAGCAGCTGAGAGAGTGGACAGAGAGCCAGACTTATGACCTATGTGAATCCAGCCATTCAGGTTCTTAGTCATTCATCAAGAAGACAGACTGAGGCATGGTGTCCATAGATTCTGTGCACCCCAAGCTCTGAGAATTTGGAGCAAGAGTGGGGGAGTGGGGAGTGCCTTGACTTCCATTCGTTTGATGTGGCCAGTTGTAAAGGAAGGACTTTGGTCTGGGAGAGACAGCACTGGGGATCTTGTTTTAATTCTGTGTCTAACTCTCATTGTGAATTTGGACTTTTTCGTCTCCTCAGTGGTTTTCTGTTTCCTCATCTACAAAATGAGGGTGTTGACATAGACGCTAAGGGCATCTAGCTTAGGCATGCTGTAATCCTGTAACTTCCAGCAGTTTTGGGGGTACCCACTGTGCGTCTAGTTTTAGGCTAGGTGTGTGGGAAGTCCTAACTTAACACAAAATCAGTCAAGGGGATAGTGCAGGCAGTTGGAATGTAGGGCTGGTGAGTGGTGCTGTGTGTTGTTGGGGGATCAGAGGGCCAGTAGGGTCAGGAAAGCCTTCCTGGAGTGTTGGAGACCCCAGAGGATGGGAAATGCGAACTTGAGTTCTGAAGGATGAAGTAGAAATGAAAAGGAGAGTGACTTTGTGAGCCCCATGAGAGCAGGAAATGTATCTTCTCTTTTGTTTTTTCAGGTTATACCAGCAACTTTCCCTAATACCTAGACATCATTTGTCCATCACAGTGTCTGGAACTTAGTAGGTGCTCAGTAAATGTGTGAGACTTGGATTATATTCCATGCAAAGGCTTCAGGGAATGGAAATTAGAGTTTCAGGGCACCATGGTGTGAGCAGGGGCTTTCTGAGTGGCCAACTTGGTTGGAAGATAAGGTCTTTGGAATTAGATGAGAGCAGATGGAGTGGGGCTTGGATGCCAGTCAGGGGTGGGGTGGGTGAGGGTGTTGGAATTTCTTCTGTAGGCAGTGAAGAGTCATGGAAGGTTCATGAGCAGGGAATGTTCTGAGTCCAGTGTATTTGGTGAGGTCTTGCCTAAGAAGTTCCTGGGGGTTCCAAACTGGACTTTGTGGCCTATGAACTCCAGCAAGAATACCAGGCTCTGTGTATAATAGATAATGGTCAAAGCCGTGACCACTTCCTGCTGGAACTGACTTGCCAGCTACCCTGTCCCCTTGAATTAGAGTTTTGACCCTCAGTGCAGTATGGTAGAAACTGAACCCCTTTAGAAGCAAGGAGGCCCTGGTTCTTAGCTCATTCCTCACTCTGTAACCTTGTAGAAGCCACACTTTTTTCTGCAGAGTGAGGGGAGAGTGGATACAGCCATCTCTAAGGAAGTCTTGATCCCCTCCCAGCTGGTGGCTGTCTGAGCCATGCTTGGGTATGTGCTTTGGGTACATTTGGTGAGGTAAGTAGAAAGGACCTGTCACTGGAATCTAGGCCAGGAGGCATCAGTGTCTGAACCACAGGACTGGCTTTCATATGCATGATAAGGTGTATCGTACAGATAAGGAAACTCAGGCTCAGGAGGTTAGATAAGTGTGCTAGGTCATACAGCAAATACGCGACAGAGCCGGGCTAGACCCCAGGTCTGACTGTCTCCAGATCCTGCTCTTTCACTCCACTCCAGTGCATTTGCTCATGGGTGAGTCTGTTGGCTGGACTGAGAGTTCCCTGAGTCAGGGCTGGCTATAAGTCCGTTCAGTGCCCAGCAGTGCAGCTCACAACCAGGCTGGGCACAGAGGGTTCCATGTACCTGTTATTGAGCTATTTGTGCCTCTCCTGTTGACTTTTGAGTTTTTCTGAGTCAATCCAGTTTTCTCTATGGCCACAAGGTGGTGGCAACAGCCTGCAGGCTGCCCAGACCAGGCCAGACTGACTTAGCTAGCATTGCTTTTCTTCTAGGCTTAGTGTTTCCTAACCAGAATCTCTGCTTTGGGTCTCCCTTTCCTGTGCTTAGCACTGGGGAGTTTGCAGACATCTCAACCGTAATTTCATCTCCTTGACATCCTTGTGAAGCTGGCAGGGCAAGGAGTTTTGTCTGTGTTTTGCAGTCAGGGAAGCTGTGGTTGAGAGGGAGAAGAGCTGTCATGGTCACGTGGTGAGTAGTGGGAGTGGAATGGAGCCAGATCTCAAAGACTCCTAGTTGAGGCCTTCTGCATCCTCAGAGAGACCTGCACCCTGCTTGCTCCCCTCATTCTACCTTTCCCTTTGGGTTTATGACTTTTGACATCAAGATTCAGAACTGGGTTGAAGAACTAGAGTTGAGGGAGAAAGCGGACAAGGTCAGGGAATGGTTAGTAATAACTCTTACAGGAACATAAAACATACTATGCAGAGCTTCATAGATTATGAAGAGCACACTATTTACCATAGGCAAGACGTGGTGCTAGCAGTTGACATGCATTCCCTCTATGATGAGAGGAGTTAAGAGTTTGGGCTCTATAGTAGAAAGGTGTGGAAGTCAGGTTGTTAACAGTGGCCACCATGTGGGAAGGGAATGATTAGCTTTCTCATTATATATTGTGGCATCAATTTGCTTGTTAAAGTCCACGATTCTAAAGTACTGCTGCTGTCTTAGTGGGCCCTCCATGCAGTCCCGAGGCAGGTGTGTCCTGGCCACGGATCTGACCAGTGCCCCCTTTCTCTTCAGATGCAGCCCTGTTGGAAGCTGCCCGTGCCAACAATGTGCAAGAAGTCACCAGGTGAGTTGAACCCCAGGCCTTGCTCTCCCTGACAGGAGAGGCTGAGCAGGGCGAGCCTCTTCTTGTGTGATGACTTTGCTTTAGAGGAAATCCTCACCCTAAGCTGGAAACTGTTCCCTGTGACATCTCTGTAGTTACAGAGTCACCTGGGCTCCCTTGACCCAGATCACCCCTTAGATATTTTCGGTAGGGAGTCAGCTCCCAAACATCCCTGGATCCTTCAGCTATTTTTTATTTTTTATTTTATTTATTTATTTTTTTTGAGACGGAGTCTCGCTGTGTCGCCCAGGCTGGAGTGCCGTGGCACGATCTCGGCTCACTGCAAGCTCCACCTCCCGGGTTCACGCCATTCTCCCGCCTCAGCCTCCGAGTAGCTGGGACTACAGGCGCCCGCCACCACGCCCGGCTAGTTTTTTGTATTTTTAGTAGAGACGGGGTTTCACCATGTTAACCAGGATGGTCTCGATCTCCTGACCTCGTGATCCACCCGCCTCGGCCTCCCAAAGTGCTGGGATTACAGGCTTGAGCCACCGCGCCCGGCCTTCCTTCAGCTATTTTGTTCTTCACTAGGTTGGTTTGGACTCCCCCCGACCCCCACATCCTGTGGGTTCTTCTCTGAATCTTCTGATTTGTTGTCATTTCCTTGGGGATAGCCACGTGTTACTGCTTGCTGACTGGACAGGTTGCAGGTGGGCATCTATGGAAGGGCTTGGGGATTTGGGACAGAGTTGGAAGAAACCATCTGCCAGAAGGTCTGGGGCTAGAAATGCCTGCTTTCAGGGCCAGGGGCCCATACCTGGCTCTGCCCAGGGACAGACTGCATTTCTGTAGCTTCACTGGCTCAGCTAGTCCCCAGTGACCACTGGGAGGTTGAATTTGAGGCTTATTATTCGGCAAGGGCAAGATTCAACTAGGCTCAACCCAGTGCCAGGTACAGGGCAGAGTCTGTGTCCAGGATGGATGCTCAGTCTGGGGCCAGCATGGGGCATCAGTTACAGGGCTATTGGTTAAGGGCAGAGGTCTTATTCTTGTTGAAACTACTGGCCCCCACTGGGCCTAACCTTGGCCCCTCTTGGCCCTTTATATAGAACTAGGTGGCCACAGGACACCCCCCTTCCTTGCCATCATGTCCGCATGTTAGACAAGAAGTCAGGTCTTGGGGTGGCTATTCCACACCCAGTGCTACAGGCCCTTAGTGTTCTTCCCCACTTCAGCTTCCTGAACATACAAGAAAATGTTGAAAAGCAGCCATGGCCCCACCAAGACTTACTGCTTTGATTCCCTTTCATTTTATCTGCAGCATTATTATTGATTCTCAAGAGTGCTTTTGAGTATTAATGTTCAAGCCCTAGTTTTTAATAAACCACTTTTGGAAGTATGGGCTGGGAGTTGTTTTGTAGCCAAATAAATATGATGGAGCAATAGTTTAATAAACATGCAATGATGCATCTTAAAAACCAAGCACAGATGTCATCCTGTTGTTATAAGAGCCATTCATAACTGCAGGCTGTGTGTGGCATCTTCATTCCTCGAGAAACAGATGTGCCTTGCTTCATTCTGCTGCAGTGCAAGGGAGTTACGAGTATGGAAACTGACCCTTGCTGACCCTGGAATCACCTGTTGGCTACTGCTGAGGGCTGCCAGGCTGCGGCTTTCCCCTTTTGGCGGTACATTTGCAGAGCAGCAATGTTGGGAATCCATTCTTCCATCCCCCAGGGGATGCCACTACCCTATTCCATTGAGCTGCCAAGCATTGATTATTTAGTTCTTTCAAATACATGTTTTTCTAGTAGCAATTAAACACCCACCTCCAAAATACAGAAAGTAATTGAACTTAACAGTGTATGTGTGATTCAGACAATTTTTCTGAACATTCGTTCTCATGTGGATAGTATCTGTGGGGGCTTTTCATGTGTATCCCCAGGCTGTAGCCTGCTTTTCTCCTGCCTCCTCTTGTCCCACCTCACTTGGTCAGGATGACCCTGTCAGAATCTCCCTTCACTCCACGTGAGGACATCAGAGATGAGCAAGGCACAGACCTGCCCTCAGCGCCCATCTCATACAAGACCACAGAGCTGGGAGCAAGCTGAGCAAAGGTGGGAAGCAGATGCTGGCTGGCTGCTGGGCCTGCAGAATATGTTGATGCTCCTGAGGTGGGATTTGTACAGAGTGTCAGGAAAGTGGGAAGGTTGTCTGAGAGAAGCTGGAACATCCAAGGCCTGCCACGCCCAGGGTGAGGAGTTTTGAACTCTTACTCTATACACAGTGGGGAGACGTGGGAAGTTTTTGAGCAGGGGAATGACCCAGTTAAGGCTGACTTGCAGAGGAATGAAGGATGGACTGCATTGGGGAAAGGCTGAGAGCCGATCTGTTAGGAGGCTGCTTCTGTTTCAGTAAGACAGATTCAAGATGGTGAAGGCCTGAAGGAGGACATCCTTCCCTCCCCTTCCCCCAAAGCAGTTCTTGATTATGAAAGAATGAGTGGGCCTCTGCTGGGCACTGCAGGTGAGGGTAGAGGGAGCCTGACTATCCTTGCTAGAAGGAAACTTTCTGGAATTCCTACAGCAGGTCCTTATTCAGCCTTTCTGTACCCTAGACTCTGTACAGGTGGTTCCTGCTGCTCTTTATTTCTTACTCTGTGTCCTGGGCTCTTAGCTCTACCCAACAGACCTGCCTACAGCAGGATAGAATCCCATGCTCATTTTTTTCTTTTTTAAATTTACACATACAGTCATGCGTTGCTTAACAATAGGGACACATTCTGAGTAGTGCAATTTCATTACTGTGTGAACATCATAGAGTATACCCAAACCTAAATGATAATAGCCCACCACACACCTAATCTATGTATGGTATAGCCTGTTGCTCCTGGGTTAGGAATCTGTATAGCACATTATTGTCCTGAATACTGTAGGCAATTCTAACACAATGGTAAGTATTTGTGTATCTAGACATATGTAAATACAGAAAAGGTAATTTGTTGCACTATGATGTTGAGACAGTTACAGTGTCACAAGGGGATAGGAATTTTTCAGCTTCATTATAATCTTATAGGACCACATCCTAAATGCAGTCTATTGTTAACCAACACATCATTGTGTAGCGCATGACTGTAGGTTACATATGATTGGGTCACCATGTATATGATTGGTATGGTCAATGATAGCAGTATTTAGAACAAAACTCAGACCTAGTAAATAATATTGTCCTTTACCCTTCTTCCCCACTTGACCTCTCTGGGGCTCTGTACTGTGCCTGTCTCTACTTGACCTCCCCCAGCTCCTGTCCTTAGCCCCAGAGTCTTGGGAAAGTTCTGGATAGTGAAGGGCAGAATCCTAAGGCTCTTCTGCTCCAAAGGGGGAGGTGCTCGATCTTCTTCTTCAAGGACACCCTGCAATCTTCAGTCCATGGGCCCTGGATGCGAGTCCTCCACACAGACGACCCTCTGCCCTGTGTGTTCATTATCCTCTGCTTACACCTTTCAAAGCTCTAGTGCTGCTTTCCTTACAGAGCCTTCTTGGATTCCTCCCAGCTGGGTGTGATCTCATCTTCATTTGCCCCTTTCCCCCCACTTTCATCCTTAACCTTCCTTCTGGTCTGGGAGAGTATGAGGGTCATCTAGGAAGGGCCATGGCAGCGTGTCACAGGAGGGAGCTCCTTTTGTGGAAGAAAAGCTGGAGGTCAGGTTGGAGAAGTGGCGCTGAATGCCACTTGCCACACTGGTCTTTATAGGAAGAAGTCTGTGGACTGTATTTCA
>NW_012104610.1:688194-697870 GCF_000951045.1 Mandrillus leucophaeus
TTCCATTGAGCTGCCAAGCATTGATTATTTAGTTCTTTCAAATACATGTTTTTCTAGTAGCAATTAAACACCCACCTCCAAAATACAGAAAGTAATTGAACTTAACAGTGTATGTGTGATTCAGACAATTTTTCTGAACATTCGTTCTCATGTGGATAGTATCTGTGGGGGCTTTTCATGTGTATCCCCAGGCTGTAGCCTGCTTTTCTCCTGCCTCCTCTTGTCCCACCTCACTTGGTCAGGATGACCCTGTCAGAATCTCCCTTCACTCCACATGAGGACATCAGAGATGAGCAAGGCACAGACCTGCCCTCAGCGCCCATCTCATACAAGACCACAGAGCTGGGAGCAAGCTGAGCAAAGGCGGGAAGCAGATGCTGGCTGGCTGCTGGGCCTGCAGAATATGTTGATGCTCCTGAGGTGGGATTTGTACAGAGTGTCAGGAAAGAGGGAAGGTTGTCTGAGAGAAGCTGGAACATCCAAGGCCTGCCACGCCCAGGGTGAGGAGTTTTGAACTCTTACTCTATACACAGTGGGGAGACGTGGGAAGTTTTTGAGCAGGGGAATGACCCAGTTAAGGCTGACTTGCAGAGGAATGAAGGATGGACTGCATTGGGGAAAGGCTGAGAGCCGATCTGTTAGGAGGCTGCTTCTGTTTCAGTAAGACAGATTCAAGATGGTGAAGGCCTGAAGGAGGACATCCTTCCCTCCCCTTCCCCCAAAGCAGTTCTTGATTATGAAAGAATGAGTGGGCCTCTGCTGGGCACTGCAGGTGAGGGTAGAGGGAGCCTGACTATCCTTGCTAGAAGGAAACTTTCTGGAATTCCTACAGCAGGTCCTTATTCAGCCTTTCTGTACCCTAGACTCTGTACAGGTGGTTCCTGCTGCTCTTTATTTCTTACTCTGTGTCCTGGGCTCTTAGCTCTACCCAACAGACCTGCCTACAGCAGGATAGAATCCCATGCTCATTTTTTTCTTTTTTAAATTTACACATACAGTCATGCGTTGCTTAACAATAGGGACACATTCTGAGTAGTGCAATTTCATTACTGTGTGAACATCATAGAGTATACCCAAACCTAAATGATAATAGCCCACCACACACCTAATCTATGTATGGTATAGCCTGTTGCTCCTGGGTTAGGAATCTGTATAGCACATTATTGTCCTGAATACTGTAGGCAATTCTAACACAATGGTAAGTATTTGTGTATCTAGACATATGTAAATACAGAAAAGGTAATTTGTTGCACTATGATGTTGAGACAGTTACAGTGTCACAAGGGGATAGGAATTTTTCAGCTTCATTATAATCTTATAGGACCACATCCTAAATGCAGTCTATTGTTAACCAACACATCATTGTGTAGCGCATGACTGTAGGTTACATATGATTGGGTCACCATGTATATGATTGGTATGGTCAATGATAGCAGTATTTAGAACAAAACTCAGACCTAGTAAATAATATTGTCCTTTACCCTTCTTCCCCACTTGACCTCTCTGGGGCTCTGTACTGTGCCTGTCTCTACTTGACCTCCCCCAGCTCCTGTCCTTAGCCCCAGAGTCTTGGGAAAGTTCTGGATAGTGAAGGGCAGAATCCTAAGGCTCTTCTGCTCCAAAGGGGGAGGTGCTCGATCTTCTTCTTCAAGGACACCCTGCAATCTTCAGTCCATGGGCCCTGGATGCGAGTCCTCCACACAGACGGCCCTCTGCCCTGTGTGTTCATTATCCTCTGCTTACACCTTTCAAAGCTCTAGTGCTGCTTTCCTTACAGAGCCTTCTTGGATTCCTCCCAGCTGGGTGTGATCTCATCTTCATTTGCCCCTTTCCCCCCACTTTCATCCTTAACCTTCCTTCTGGTCTGGGAGAGTATGAGGGTCATCTAGGAAGGGCCATGGCAGCGTGTCACAGGAGGGAGCTCCTTTTGTGGAAGAAAAGCTGGAGGTCAGGTTGGAGAAGTGGCGCTGAATGCCACTTGCCACACTGGTCTTTATAGGAAGAAGTCTGTGGACTGTATTTCACCTGAAACTGCTGGATTGTGTGCCTCCTGAAGGGCAGGGACAAGGTTGCGTTTTCTACCATCTTTTACCCTGTTCCACAGCACAGTGGCACTTACTTGTTTTTTGTGACTCTTTCTTTGCTTTTTATTGACTTTTCAGTGTACCTGAAGTAAGCAGTCCAGAGTCTTACTTTCACACTCCCCTTGGCTATATCAGAGGGAGGCCAGGTCTCTTCTCCTTCCTCCCTCCCTCCCTGCCTCCCTCCCTGTGTAACATCCATTTCCTCCCTTCTCCCGTGAGGCACTTAAGTTCATCCATCTCGGCTCCTCAGAAGTGGAAGCCTGGCCTCCCACCTGTCAGCAGTGTGAGCAGGTGGTCCTGCTCCTGTGCTTACCCCAAACCTGAGCCTGAGGAACTGCTCACCCGAAACCTAGGGCACAAGGCAGACTGGAGGCACATCTGTCCAGGCTCAGGCCAAGCCCTGTGAGGAGTTGTCAGGACTGGGACTGGGAAAAGTGAGACCTCCTGTTCTCCCAGCGGAGATCACATTTCCTTCAGGACTAACTGGGTGAAAGACAACACCCCTACCCATCTCCCTTCTCCCGGCAGGGGGCTAGGCCTCTGCTGAGTGCTTCCCTCAGTTGTTTATCAGCCCAAGCTGTCTAATAAAGGAAGCCTGGTGAGATCAGTCTTGGGCCTCAGACTGCCTGCTCTTTTTCTCCAGGATTTATTTGTTCATTTGACAAAGAGCATCTGCCCTATCCTGAGTCCTCTGCTTGACACAGGGAACACTTGAGCAGGCATGATTCCTGCCCATTGTGACAGAGTCAGGGGTAAGCTGTGGCAATAGGGTGGTCAATGCTGTGAGACAGGAAACTACAGGGGCTGTAGGAGACCAGAGGACAAACAGCCTGGGGGATCTGAGAAAGCCTTCTAGAGGAAATGACACCTGGTCATAGACTTAAAATATCAGTTGGGCTTTGTAAATAGAAGGGGAAGGCATTCCGGGCAAAAAGGGCAACATATGTGGTAGCACGAGGCAAGGAGCAGCCTGGGGGGTGTGCGGGAGGGGAAGTCTCTTGCTGTTCTGTGTTGCTGGATCGCAGTCTGAGGCCAGGAGGGACTGAAGATAGGTAGGGATCTGGTTGTGGAGAACATTGATTGACTCTCTGTTTGTCCCTCAGTCGCCCATCTGTCCAGCCTATGCTTTGCACCTAGCCCTCAGCTGAATTTGGAGAAGGAGGGTGGCAACAAAATGAGGAAGGAGAAACAGTCCCTGCCCTGGAGGAGCTCATGTGCCCTCTGGTGAGGAAGAAGGACATGAGTCAAACATTGAGAGCCAGTGAAACAAGGGACAAATTACCTACCTTCCAACTAACATGAAAATGGTAATACCTAACCCCACAGAGTGACAGAGCCATTGCTACTAATAACAAAATGATTAATTCATTCAGCCAATACTTATGAGTGCATATTCGGAACTAGGCATTGGGCTGAATGTGGCAGATAACAGTAATGAACAAGACTGGCGCAATCCCTGCCCTCTTGGCACAGTCCAACTAGGAGTCAGATGACTAATTATGCAACTATAATTATGTACTTCAAAGTGAAGTACAATTTGTCTTCTCAACAAATGGTGCTGGGTCGACTGGATATCGACATGCAAAAGAACACAGTTGGACCCTTATCTAATGCCATACATAAAAATGAACTCAAAGTGGTTCATGGACTTAAATGTAAGAGTAAAACTATAAAATTCTTAGAAGAAAACATAGGAGTAAATCTTTGTACCTTGGGTTGGGCAAAGCTTTCTTAGATGTGGCTCCAAAACACAAGCAATGAAAGAAAAAAAATTGGACTTTATCAAAATTAAAAACTTTCATGCTTCAAAGGACACCATCAAGAAAGTGAAAAGACTCTCACAGAATGGGAGAATAATTTGCAAATCATGTATCTAATAAGGGACTTACATCCAGAATACATAAAGAACTCTTAACAACTTAACAGTAAAAGGTAATTTAAAAATGGGCTGACCATGATTGGCAGCCTGAGCAGGAGGATCACTTGAGGCCAGGAATTTGAGACCAACCTGGACAATGTAGCAAGACTCTGCCTCAAAGAGAAAAAAAAAAATTAGCCAGATGTGGTGGCATGTGCTTGTAGTCCTAGCTACTTGGGAGGCTGAGGCGGGAGCATCATTTGAGCCTGGGAGTTGGAGGTTATAGTGAACTGTGATTGCACCACTGCCCTCCAGCCTGTGCAACAGAGTGAGACCCTGTCTCTTAAAAAAAAAAAGGACAAAGTATTTGAATAGATGTTTCTTCAAAGAAAATATACAAATGACCAATAAGCAGTTGAAAACATGCTCAACCCTTATTAGGAAATTCACATCAAAACCTGATACCATTAGGATGGCTGTAATAAAAAAGACTAGTAAGAGGAAGTTAAGTGTTGGTGAAGATGTGGAGACATTGGAACCCTCATAGACATTGGAACCCTCATACATTGCTGGTGGGCATGTGAAATGGTGTAGCCATTTTGGAAAACAGTTTGATAGTTCCTCAAAATGTTAAACAGGAGTTACCATAAGACCCAGCAAGTCCACTCTAGGAATATGCCCCAGAGAAAGGAAAACATGAACACTCGTATACATGAGTGTTCATAGCAGCTTTATTCATATTAGCCAAAAAGTGGAAATATGAACCTAAAGGAAAAAACTAAAGCAAAATTAGTAGAAAGAGTTTATTGGGGCCAAGTTTGGAGACTGCAACCCAGGAGTCTAGATTCAAGTTGCCATAAATATATGCTCCAGATTAGCAACAGTTGCAAGTGGGTTTTTAAAGGGAAAAACAAGAGGAACTTTCTTTGTTTTTGTTTTTGTTTTTGTTTTTTTGAGACAGAGTCTTGCTGAGCCGCCCAGGCTAGAGTGCAGTGGTGCGATCTCAGCTCACTACAAACTCCGCCTCCTGGGTTCATGCCATTCTCCTGCCTCAGCCTCCCAAGTAGCTGGGACTACAGGCGCCCGCTGCCACGCCTGGCTAATTTTTTGCATTTTTAGTAGAGACAGGGTTTCACCGTGTTAGCCAGGATGGTCTCGATCTCCTGACCTCGTGATCCACCTGCCTTGGCCTCCCAAAGTACTGAGATTACAGGCGTGAGCCACCACGCCCAGCCCTTTCTTTGTTTTTGAGACAGAATCTCAGTCTGTCACCCAGGCTGGAGTGCAGTGGCGTGATCTCAGCTCATTGCAACCTCCGCCTCCTGAGTTCAAGCGATTCTCGTACCTCAGCCTCCCGAGTAGCTGGAATTACAGGCAGACGCCACCACACCTGGCTAAGTTTTGTGTATTTTTGTTTTTTTTAAGTAGAGATGGGGTTTCACCATGTTAGCCAGACTGATGTCGAACTCCTGACCTCAAGTGATCTGCCCACCTCGGCCTCCCAAAGTGCTGGGATTGGCCTGAGTCACCACGCAGCAGAGGCACTTTTTAAGTTGTTTACCAATAATTTGCATTACAATAACATAAGCTATTGATGGGCTATACATTGTTCTTTGTATCACATATTCCAGGAACAACAGGAAAGTAATGGGTGAGGCAGCTAGTTAGGAAACTACAGGGGAGAAAAGAAAGAAGAAAATGGCTTTAAACAATTGCCCCCAAGCATGGGGCAGGGGTGTGGGGTCATGGCTGAGTCTTATACTCAGGTCTCTCTGGGCCTGATATATTTTGCATAAAAATATGATAGAACAGTACATCAGAATATTATTCATCAATTCGAAGGAGGTACTGATACATGCTACAACATGGATGAACCCTGAAAATATGCTAAGTGAAAGAAGCTAATCACCGAAGGCCACTGTCTTTGTCTGTTTGGGCTGCTATAACAGAATACCACAGGTTGGGTGGTTTATGAACAGCACACATGTATTGCTCTCAGTTCTAGGGAACAAAGTCCTAGATCAAAACCTCTGTGTAAACGAGATTGAAGTGAACTCTTAAGGATGAAGAGAAAGGGGGAAGACAGTTCAGTTAGAGGGAATAGCAGGTGGAAGGTCTTGAGTCAAAGATGTGGAGAAATTGAGGAATTGAGAGAAGGCCAACAAGGCTGGACCCTACAAAGCAAGGGGGAGAGTGGTGTCACATGAAGTTGGAGTTAAGCAGGGACCATACCACACTGGGTCTGTAGGCCATAGTAACAGTTTTTATTTTTGTCCTAAGAGCATGGGCAACCACTGAGGAATTTTCAGCCAGTATGTGTATGTGTGAGAAAGACTAACAGGTACACATTGTGACATGATACAGATCTGCAGTTTTAAAAGATCATTCTGGTTGTTTGGTAGAGAACAGATTGGTAGAGATCTGTGGTGGATGCTGGAAGACTGGTTGAAAAGCAGCTGGAGTAGTCCAGGTGAGAGAAGATGTGACGTGGACTAAGATGTCAGCAGCAGAGGGGGAGGAAGTAAGCTCGATAGGACTTGGTGGCGGTTAGGACAGTGCCTGGCACAGTGCCTGCCACACAGTAAGTGTTCAATAAATGAATGAATAGAATTGGATGTGGCTGATTAGGGAGAAGAGGGTCTTAAAGAATTTCAGTTTTCTGGCTCCATCATCTGTGTAGATGCTCTTACCATTCACTGAGATGTGGATCCCTGAGGAACACTGGGTTTGGGGGGAAAGATTATGAGTTCAGTTTTAAACACGCTGAATTTAACATGCCAGTGGAAACGTCAATTAGGCAGTAGAACGTCTGGATCCTTCTGACTTCCCGCTATATGTACCATGTTGCCTCTTAAATTATCATGTAGGAGATTCTTTTGGTGTCCTGTTTTGATTTCCGGTTTTATGGCTTTAGAAAATAAATAACTTCATACTAGCCCAAGCTGGTTTACTAGATGGCTTTGGGGAAAAAAAATCTGATTTGGTTTACAGTTCAGGAAAGAAGAAAGGGTTGGGCTTTGATGAGGGGTAAACATATTTCTTCTAGCTTTGCATTGATGGCTTGGTTTGGTTCTTGTCCCTGGTTTGGTTCTTGTCCCTGGATGCCCCAGCTTGGGGCTTGAGGCACTTGCTGTCCATGTGCCAGGATTGAGGTGTCCAGAATGTGCTTAGCTACAACATAGGTAAATGTCCTGCACATTGATCCAGGGATTTCATCTAATTAACAAAACCCTGGCTGTTAAATACATTTGGCTGTCTCGGGGCCTCAGAGAGGCTGTCTGTTTATTGATTGTTGTATCATTTTGGCTGGATGGGAAGATATTAATACTGGCATCAGAGCAACCAAAACATCCAGCTCTCTTAATCAGGAAGTATGTAAATATCCTTGTGGCTCGCAGTGGATTGAAACAAAAGCTTTATCCTAGACCAAAGGTCAAGGCCTCAAGGGCATCACTCCTGTAATTTGATACTTACAGTGAGAGCTTCTGAAGATCCTCACACAGTTTTTTGAATGCTAGGGTATACACAGGTTTTTTGAATGCCTTTCCAGGATTTTGGAAAGGCAGCATAATGTTACAGAAAGAATGCAAGAGTTTTAGAATTAAAAGACCTCATTTCTACTTTTGACATAGTTACTAACAAGCTATGTGACCATTAATAAGTCACTGAACTTCCCTATGTCTTAGCTTCCAAGTCTTGTTCATGGGGTCCCCACTGATAACTTTTAAATACAGTTCTCTAGTGTTCAGAGAAAACTGAGTCCTTCTGGAAGGGTCCAGATCACACACTGAAACCCTAGGCTTGCTCAAGTAGACCTTGTACCTGTCAAGCATTTCTACAGAGTGGCCCAGGGCCTGGCTTCTTTTCTGGGGTATGTGGCTTGCTGTGGCTCTGATTGCTTGTTCCCGGGTGATGGAAGGCAATTGGGAAAGATTGGATTAGCAACTTCTCTGTAACTTCATGGGTAGGTGAGTTGTGGGAGCAGCTGGTCAACCGCCCAGAAGCCCTGCAGAGGCAGACAGTTGGCCATGAGCAGAGAACAGCCAGGGCCTAACGCAGTGGGCCTGGAGGGACAAGTCATGCCACTGAAAAGGAGCCCAGCCAGCCCTGTGTGGCCTTGGGCTAGTCTGTCAGTTTCCTTGGGGGCCTCCACTGTAAAATATCTTTATTACTTGTCTGATCACTCTCCCAGGATCTTGTGAGCATTTCAGGCAGGTGACTCCTTGTCTGGAAAATTCCTCATCCTTCGGTCATCACTGTCACATCTTCCTGAAAGCCTTCCCTGATCCCTCAGTGATACGGCTCTGATGAGTGGAGGGACACCAGGGCTCCTGTCTCATGTTGAATTAGTTGAGACGACACGGACACACTTGGATTGGTTTTAAGGAGCGGAGAGTTTAATAGGCAAGAAGGGGCAAGAAGGAAGGGAGAAGGAAGAAGCTCCCCTGTACAGAGACAGAGGGAGGGGGTCTCCAAAGCCAGGAGAGGGAACCCCACCTGTCATGGATACCAGCCAGGTATATACAGAGGCTGGAGGAGGCGGTATCTGATTTGCATAGGGCTCAAGGGATTGGTTTGACTAGGCATGTCATTCATGTACCCCGCAAAAAAGCTGCCCTCCCTCCCTAGCATTTTAATATGCAAGTGCAGGGCACCATGTCCTGAGTAGCTGGAATTACAGGCATGCGCCACCACGCCTGGCTAATTTTGTATTTTTAGTAGAGATGGGGTTTCTCCATGTTGGCCAGGCTGGTCCTGAACTCCCGACCTCAGGTGATCCACCTGCCTTGGCCTCCCAAAGTGCTGGGATTACAGGTGTGAGCCACTGTGCTCGGCCAGGTGGACCCAGTTTTTTTTAATGGACTTCATTTGCATATCAAAGGTTGCCAACCTAGCTCTAAGAACAGGGCTTTCCCAGAAACTTTTCTGGAGATGCTTTAAAAAACCAAAACTTCCCATGGACCTCTTTTCCTCTCTTATCTGCCTGAAATAATTTCTTAAAAACTCCTACAACGCCAGTATCTGTGGATTCCCATAGCACTATGTACTACGTAAGTACTGTGTAAGTGAGAGCACTTGGGATGGGTTATCTGTTTCCTTATCTCCCTCACAACACTGAGTTTTGGAGGGCAGCAGACCATTGCGGTGTTGTTTATCACTGTGCATGTAAATAGTTGCCAAATACTGAATATTATTGAAAGTTTGTTTTTTGTTTTTGTTTTTGTTTTTTGAGATGGAGTCTCGTTCTGTTGCCCAGGCTGGAGTGCAGTGACACAATCTCGGCTCACTGCAACCTCTGTCTCCCAGGTTCAAGCCATTCTCCTGCCTCAGCTTCCCTAGTAGCTGGGATTACAGATGACCACGACTGTGCCCAGCTAATTTTTGTGTTTTTAGTAGAGACGGGGTTTCACCATGTTGGCCTGGCTGGTCTCGAACTCCTGACCTCTTGATCCACCCACTTCGGCCTCTGAAAGTGCTGGGATTGCAGGCGTGAGCCACCATGCCCAGCCATTGAAAGCGTTTTGTGTTTCGTTTGTTTGTTTCTTTATTTCACTGAGACAAGAGCTCATCTTGTTGCACAGGCTGGTCTTGAACTCCTGGGCTCAAGCAATCCTCCTGCCTTGGCCTCCCAAAGTGCCAGGATTACAGATGTGAGCCACCACACCTGGCTAAAAGTGTTCTGTAAATGATAAAAAGTTAAGCAAACTTTGTAGCTATTACAGTCATAATAAAC
>NW_012104610.1:699050-708444 GCF_000951045.1 Mandrillus leucophaeus
TCCGCCTCCTGGGTTCACGCCATTCTCCTGCCTCAGCCTCCCAAGTAGCTGGGACTACAGGCGCCCGCCAACTCGCCTGGCTAATTTTTTGTATTTTTAGTAGAGACGGGACGTCACCATATTAGCCAGGATGGTCTCGATCTCCTCACCTTGTGATCTGCCCACCTCAGCCTCCCAAAGAGCTGGGATTACAGGCATGAGCCACCGCGCCTGGCCCTGGCTTTGTTTTTACAGCACTGGCAGCTGAGATGGGTTGAGAGGGGATCAATATGATCAGCAACCATTCTTATGACTGAGGAACATGAGGAACTGATGGGAGTGCCTTCCTGCTTATATGTGTCAGGCATCATCTTGGGCATGGTCCTGCCCCTTGAGGGACCACAAAGCTGTAATCTCTCAGGGCCTAACAGCAGGGGCAATTGTCAGGCTCTGCCTCCCTACCATCATTTCTGTAGCCCAAGTGCTGTCTCTCCTCTGAAATCCTGGCTTAATCAAAATCATAACACAATTCATGTCAGCACAGCCAGAATCAATTGGAATTTTTCTCCCAAGGAATTTTCCTGGAAACTGAGGAACAGAGATAAATCCAAGAATGTTGAAAACGATCAAGCCAGTGTGTTACTGTGCTTCTGATATTCACTTATGCTGCTTGCCTTGTAGTTCCTGTTCTGTCTCTACCTTTTTGAAAAAACCTCAGAAAATTTCACTTTCTGAACTTTGAAGCTCTACTATGTCCTGCCTCCTTTATGTTCCTCTCCTTGTGATTCTGTCAGTGGATGCAGATACAAGAGGATTTCCTTTTTTTTTGGAGATGGAATCTCACTCTGCCGCCCAGAGCGGAGTGCTGCAGTGGTACAATCTTAACTCACTGCAACCTCTGTCTCCCGGGTTCAAGCGATTCTCCTGGCTCAGCCTCCAGAGTACCTGGGATTATAGGCGTGTGCCACCACACCTGGCTAATTTTTGTATTTTTAGTAGAGACAGGGTTTTGCCATGTTGGCCAGGCTAGTCTTGAACTCCTGACCTCGTGATCTTCCTGCCTCAGCCTGCCAAAGTGCTGGGTTTACAGGCATGAGCCACTGCACCTGGCCTTCAAGTGGATTTCTTATCATTAGCAGGAAGCAGTGGTGAGGACTTTGGAGTCTGACAAAACAAGGCTTGAATCCCAGCTGTGACCATTGGTTAGTTCTGTGACCTTGGACAAGTTGTCTAACCTCTCTAACCTTAGATTCTTCATCTGCAAAGTAGGGATGATAATTGACCTGCCTCACACCGTTGCTGTGTCATGTTTACTGATTCATCTCCTCGCTTTTCTCTCCAGTTGCTTCTTGTGTATTTCTCCTCACCTAGGCTGTAAGCCGTGTCACAGCAAGGTGTATGGCACTTCCTCCTGCCTTCACCATAGTAAGTCACACAAGGCTGGCTGGCACTCAGAAGGCACACAGTACAGATGGAATCTGGCCCGTTGATTGATTGATTGATAGAAACCTTGTTTATTCTGCAAAGGCTAACCAGCAGGAGAGCACAGCCCTAGGCAGCAGCTGGGCAGGCTGACTGGTCTCCAGGATCCTCCATTCATGTGGATGGGAGGCTCAGGAAGGCTGCATAAGAATCCTCTTTGAGGCTGGGCTGAGGCTTCCATCTCAATGCCCTTTTGTTTAAGGGATAGCACCCAGGCCTCCTGCGAAGCCTGTGTGTTTGACCAGCCTTTGCAGATGGACAGTGTACTGGGGTGGGATGTAAAGCACAAACAATTGAGGGAGGCCCCTGGAATTCCCAGGGGCTCAGAGTCCAGCAGGGGTAGGGAGGGGCAGGATCCTTCCCAGGGCTCAGTCAAAACCCCTAGATGGGTCAGACAGGATCTCAGGCACTTTTGTCTCCAGCCTCATTTCCTTTCCAGTCTTCAGGTCCCTACTTTAGCTTCTCTGATGGTCAACATCCAGCCCTCTTTGGGTGCTTCTAGGTATGAGGCACTCTCCGCCTCCTGAACAATAGGCAAATTCTGATTGAATATACATTCATTCTTTTTTCTTTTGAGGTATAATTCACATACCATAAAATTCAACCTTTAAAAATATATAATTTAGTGGATTTTAGAACATTTATAAGATTGTATAACCAGTACCACTAATTCCAGAATTTCTAGAATGTTTTACCACTCTCCCACTCCATCTCAGACCCCCAGAAAACTCTGGTTCCAATAGTAGTTACTCCCCGTTCTCCTCTGCCCCTAGACATTGCAACCACTAATCTGCTTTCTGTTTCTGGATTTGCCTGTTCTGAACATTTCATATAAATGGAATTATACAATATGTGGCCTTTTGTGTCTGGCTTCTTTCACTGAGCATAATGTTTTCAAGGTTCATCTGTGTTGTAGCATATATCAGTACATTATTCCTTTTCGTGGCTGAATAATATTCCCTGTATGGGTGTACTACATTTTATGGATGTATATCCATACAGGATATCATTTATCAGTTGATGGACATTTGTGTTTCCACTTTTCGGCTATTATGAATAAGGCTGCTATGAACATTCATGTACAGATTTCTATGTGAATGTATGTTTTCATTTCTCTTCAGTATATACCTAGGAGTGGAATTGCTGGGCCATAGAATAACTGTACATTTAATATTTTGAGGAACTGCGAAACCGTTTTCCAGGATGGCTTCACCATTTTACATTCTCAAAAGCAATGTGTGAGCGTTCTACCTTTTCCACATCCTCACCAACAATTGTCGTCATCACTTATAGCCAACCTAGTGTGTGTGGAGTGGTATCTCATTGTGGTTTTGATTTGCATTTCCCTGCTGGCTAATGATGTGAGCATCTTTCTGTGTGCTTATTGGCCATTTCTGTATCTTCTTTGCCATTTATTCATTCTTTTTTCTTTTTTTTTGAGACGGAGTCTTGCTCTGTCACCCAGTCTGGAATGCAGTGGCACAATCTTGGCTCACTCCAGCCTCTGCCTCCAGGGTTCAAGTGTTTCTTTTGCCTCAGCCTCCCGAGTAGCTGGGATTACAGGCATGTACCATCATCCCTGGCTAATTTTTGTTTTTTTTTGGTTTTTTTTTGAGACGGAGTCTCGCTCTGTCACCTAGGCTGGAGTGCAGTGGCACGATCTTGGCTCACTGCAAGCTCCGCCTCCTGGGTTCACGCCATTCTCCCACCTCAGCCTCCTGAGTAGCTGGGACTACAGGCACCCACCACCACGCCCGGCTAATTTTTTGTATTTTTAGTAGAGACGGGGTTTCACTGTGTTAGCCAGGATGGCCTTGATCTCCTGACCTCATGATCCACCGGCCTTGGCCTCCCAAAGTGCTAGGATTACAGGCGTGAGCCACCACGCCCGGCCAATTTTTGTATTTTTAGTAGAGATGGGGTTTCACTGTGTTGGCCAGGCTGGTCTCAAACTCCTGACCTCAGGTAATCTGCTTGCCTCGGCCTCCCAAGTGCTGAGATTACAGGTGTGAGTCACTGTGCCTGGCCATTCTTTGGCATTTATTCATTCTTAAGGCCTGTTATGAGCAATGTCTTATTAGGCATTGAGGAGGAGAAAAATGTATCATGATGACCTCTGTCTTTCAAGGAACTTGCGGTCTGGTAAGAGAATTGTAATTAGTACAGGTGAAAAGTTACAGCTTCACAGACAGGGTGTCCTTTAGTTTGAGTCTAGAGATAGGTAGTATTTGTATACAAGGAGCTTTGCGGAAAGACTTTCTGGGCAGTTGGAGTAATGTAAGTAAAGACAATTTGTAATTAGTAGTAGAAAACAGTTTTATCTTCTGATTAGCTCTGAAGTAATAGTGTGAAAGCACCTGGCATAGCACTTGGCACATGACGGGCTGTCATGTGTTAGCTCCCTTCGCAACTCACCTCATTTGGTCCCAGCTCTGTTTTCTAGGACTACATGGCTTCCTTTTCCTGTTCCAGATTTTAAACTCTTAGGAGACAGAGCTCCAAGCTATATGAGCGTTGGTTCACTAAACTGTGGTTTCAAGTCTCCTCCTCGTCTTAGTCATTTTAAAATGAAACAGCCACAAAGTTTTGGTGCCCTCTCTGAATTCCAGTGTGGCATGACCATTATTGTGAGGAGCAGGGCAACCATCCCCTTTGTTAAAGATTTTATGCTTTTATTGATATGGCCCGACTTTGCATTGGCTTTCTTGGCAGCTGCATTATACTCCTAGGTTCTGTTAAGCTTGTAATCAGCCCAGCCTTCTGAGATCCATGGCTTTTTATGTCCTGTAACCTTTTGATTGGATTTGTTTGCAGAGCTTATTTTAACCTAAAGATGAGGACACTTTAAGGCTTTGTATTTGCTTGTGAATATGTAATATTTGAAATGTGAATATATACTATGTGATGGTAGGGTGGTATGGAGACTACCAGAAAGAAGAAAGGATAGGCTTGGACCGTTCTCAGCATGAGACTAGAAGGGAACTAGAACTTCCAAGAGAGAAGATTCTAGGAAACAGGACTAATCAGAAAGTATCTTCATCCCTCAAGTAAACTGCTTTCCACTTAAGGCTTTTCCTTATTTTCTGTCAGGTGATTGGTCCCATCAGACAACTGTGTGTGCTGACACATGCTAAATGTGGGAAAGAAGGGAAGAATTGGGCATATGAGCCCTGGAAGACAGTGTGGCTCCATAGAGTTTGGGCTCCATTCCCAGATGCTACTTACTAGCCTTGTAATCGTTTTTTTTTTTGTTTGTTTGTTTGTTTGTTTGTTTTTTTGAGACGGAGTTTCGCTCTGTCGCCAGGCTGGAGTGCAGTGGTGCAATCTCGGCTCACTGCAACCTCCGCCTCCAGGGTTCAAGTGATTCTCCTGCCTCAGTGTCCTGAGTAGCTGGGATTCCAGGCACGTGCCACCACACCTGGCTAACTTTTGTATTTTTAGTAGAGAAAGGGTTTCATCATGTTGGTCAGGCTGGTCTTCAACCCCTGACCTCGTGATCCACCCTCCTTGGCCTCCCAGAGTGCTGGGATTATAGGCGTGAGCCACCGCGCCCAACCTGGCCTTGTAATCTTAACCAGTCATTTACCCTTTGTAAGACTTGGGCTTCTTTCAGAGGATCAAATGAGATCATAAATGTCAGGTATCTCTTGCGTAGTAGGCAGCTCAAGAAATGTGAGCTCTTTTGAACTCCACCATTAAAGAGCTTTGCAAAACAGTGAATTGTGCTCCCTGAGCCTGTATAAATATCTCTGGGCACCTGTGATACTTACCACACTTGTTTCATTTTCTCTCCTCCAGCTCAGAGTAAGAGCTCCTTGTGGGCAAGATTCATGTCTGATTCATTTCAGTGTCTGTCAATGCCCAGCACAGAGGCTGGCTTGGAGATGTAACTTTAGTTTTGTTGAATGAGTAAAGGCCACACCTTTGCCCGAAGAGGCCAGGTTTTATGATTGGCTTTTCATTGTCTCTTTTTTACTGGAAATTTTGTAGGATTCCTGAACTTCACAAAAGGTGGCTCAAGTACCAACACTGTTTGAGAAGTCTGAGCCACTTTTGTGTCTCACTGCTGTAGTGTGACAGGTTTCCTGGCAGCCAGCCAGGAGGCCTGCTGTGGGGCCAGTAGGTGGCGCCTATGACTCTTTCCCACACCTTAGGTCCTGCACAGGCCTTTACTTCTCACCACAGCAGCTGCTGACTCTCTGAGAAATGCATATATTAATAGCTCTGAGCAGGGGTACCCAGATGAAGGTGCCTTGGGCCGCTCCCTCCTGTTTATGGCCTTGTATTGTTGGATTTTCGTGTGTCATGCAGTCTCAGCCTTGGCACACACTGCCTGGGGAAGCCAAGATGTTTGCCATAGAGGATCCCAGGAGGTCATTCTGGAAATGTGTGCCTCTGGCCCATCCTTTCTGGCATACTCTGCCTCTAGGAAGTCATCCCTGTGGCTCGCTTGCTCTGAACTGTACTCTCATGGCACCTTCCTCTAGGTTGCTTGCTTGTATGTTAGCTGTTTGCCCAGTGCGTAGCTCTCCAGTGAATGCTTGGAAGGCAAGGATACCACAGAATTCATCACAGTATCCTGAGTGCCCTGCTCAGAGTCCTGTAATAATCAGTCCTCAGGAAGAGTTTATGGAATGAATGGATGCATAATAAGTAGTACCTCAAAAGTTGTTATCCACATTGAAGGGTATTCTGCAAACAAACTAGCCTTACTCTGCAAAAAAAAGTCAATATCATGAAAATCAAAGAAAGGTTGAGGAACTATCCTAGATGAAATTGAAACATATGCATTGTTTGGTCCTGATATTGATCCTGGCTTGCATCTGGATCACAGGGGGAGATTGCTGTAATGAATATTGGGATAATTGAAGAAATTTGAATATGGGCTGTATATTAGATTAAAATAGTATATCAATGTTAAATGTTCTGAATTTTCTCTTCATTAGTGGTTCTGTAAGAGAATGCTCTGGTACTAGGTACCAGGTGCATGTACCAATACATCTGGTACATGCTCAATGAAGTATTTGGGGGTAAAGGGGCATAGTATCTGAAATTCTCACATGGTCTAGCAAAAAAACAGAAAAGGAATAGAAAAGCAAATGAAGCAAATGTAAACAGGATATGAGTGAAGGCTGTTTATTTATTTATTTTTTGAGATGGAGTTTCGCTTTTTTTGCCCAGGCTCGAGTGCAGTGGCACAATCTCGGCTCACGGCAACCTCCGCCTCCCAGGTTCAAGCGATTCTCCTGCCTCAGCCTCTTGAGTAGCTGGGATTACAAGCATGCACTACCACACCTGGCTAATTTTGTATTTTTTAGTAGAGACAGGGTTTCTCCATGTTGGTCAGGCTGGTCTCGGAACTCCCGACCTCAGGTGATCCGCCTGCCTTGGCCTCCCAAAGTGCTGGGATTACAGGCCTGAGCCACCGCACCTGGCATGAAGGCTGTTTGAAGGGGTGTGTGTGTGTGTGTGTGTGTGTGTGTGTGATTTTTGTAACTGTTCTATTAGTTTGAAATTATTTCAAAATAAAAAGTTAAAAAATAATCTAAGCACTTTAATGTGTGCCAAGTTTCTGTAAGAGGATGGGACAAAGAATGATCACCCAGTGCTGCCCTTTGTTCAGTTGATCCAGCAGGTATTCGTTGAGGCTGTGGTTCAGCTCCTCCACTGTGGGCCTCAACAAACAGAATAATTGTCATAATAGCAACTAAGATTTGGAAAATGTACGTGCCCTCACAAACATTATCTCCTTTGGTCATCTCAGCACCCGTGTTAGATAGGGCTGGCAGGCTGATAGAGTAAGATGACTGAGGTTCAGAGACGGTAGTGGGGTCTGCCCACAGTCACACAGGCTGGAAGAGACAGACAGAGGCAGGCTCATATATAGGTCAGTTTTTTCCAAAGGGGATGCTTTCTAGGCCTCTCTATCTGTGTGTGTAAAAGGAAGATTTGGACTGATTAATCTCTGCAGATCATTCTTTAAGTTCAGAAATTTTAAAGTTTTCTGTGATAGGAAATAGCCAGTTATGAAACATGCAGACACATTCCACAGTACACTTGCATTTGTGGTAGGTACTGCATACCTGCCAACCTCTCCCCTCCCTCACTGCCTTCACTCCCTTGGGGTTCTCCAGGCAAGACAGAATGCTCCGTGGGCCATCTCATTGGGAGTGAGAGCATCTGGAGAGCTGCTTTGCGGAAGGGTCCCCAGCTAGGTCTTGGAGAAGGGTTCTCAGTTCAAGTAGCAAATGCAGAAGTTGCTGGAGAGGCCTTGTCTATGGAGTTGAAGCACCAAGACCCTGCCTGAAGTCTGCTGTCTCAGGCTGGGGGTCTATGAGCAGCCTTTGCTCCCTTGCCCTGCCCCTCCCAGCCCTGGCTGGCAGGGTAGATAAGGCACAGATGGAGGCTGCCTGGGGATTCTGGCCCCAGGCACCTTGCCTCTGCTCAGAGAGCAGGGCCTGGTGCTGTTATTACTGTAAACAGGGCCTTCTGTGAGGCTCCAGCCAGGGCCCTGTTGCCCAGATAGCAATCATGATTGGGTCTGCATGGCTCAGTGCTTCCAGGCCTCTGATGCAGGTGGGATAGGGCTCCCTACCCTTCAGCCCGTCCCCAGCTGCAGCTGAGGGCTGGTTCATGTGAAGGATCCGGAAATCAGTTGGAACAATGCATCATTGAAGTTCAGTGGCCGCTTTGTATTGATTGGTCCTAAAGAAAGAGGAAGAAAAATCAAGTGGTACCTCCCTCCCCTGAGTGGAAGAGCTAGTTAGCCAGAATAACTCAAAACTGCCCCTGTGTCCCTTTCTGGGACTCTTTTCCTCCCTCCTACAAACAGAGCCTGGGGAGTTGTCTTTTCTTTGGAAGTCTTGCTGAGTGCTGTGTCTGCTAGGAGACTACTCAATTTTCATTTTGATGCCGCACATACTTAGAATCATAACATTATAGAGCTGGTAGGGACTTCAGAAATAATTTCATTCAATTTCCTTCTTTTACTGCAGATAAAAGAGAAGGACCACAAAGACATTTATTGTGGTCACATAGCTAGCAAGTGATAGAGCCATGACTGGAATTTGTGACCTCTAGCCCCTAGGCCTATATCCACAAATGTCCTCAGCCCTGAGACTGAGAAGCTGCACCCACACTCTCCTACATATACATAGAAGCCTGAGTTCTTTGAAAAGGACAAGCGTACAGTCATAAAACAGGTAACTTCCAGCACCAGACAGAAGTATTGGAGAGAAGTTAATGTAGGTAAGTGCTGTAAGACATTCATTCATTCAGACCCTGAGCTTTGTGGTGTGCCAACTGCTATGGCAGGCACCTGGACAGAGAGATGAAGACAAGTTCTTGTTTCTAGAAGGACATGCTGCCTACTGGGGAAGTTAGACCTGTGGATAGTATGATAACTACATTGATACAGGCTAGCACAGGGGATTGTGGTGGCAACAAGGCCATCTGAGGGAAGGCTTCTTAAAAGAAAGTATAGGATTTTTTTTTTCCTAATAAAGTTTTATTTTAAAGAAGAGTAATAGTATGGTCATTGTTATAAAAACAACACAACTTCAAACAATACAGTGGCATTCACAGCAGAAAGAGAAAGCTTGACTGCTTCATTGCCTCTTCCCCAATCAGTGGTAATAGCTGTTACCTCTTTGGTCTTTAGCCTGCTGGACTCTCCAGGATCACTGGTGGATGGGAGCAGGCTATGTTTTTCCTGACCGATTTGTCTTTCTCCTGTGGTAATCTTCAGCTCTTGGACTAGGGAACCTTCCCTCTCCTACTGCTGCCCTTGCCTGGGAATTTTAGACAGTTCATTTATCTATCCTCCAGTAATTTTGAGCACTTATTATGTTCCAAGTTCTGTGTATACCTTTTCATGTGTCATCCTAGTTCTCTGTCATTTCTTTAAAATCAAGTGAACACGAATTGGAAAGTG
>NW_012104610.1:709424-717972 GCF_000951045.1 Mandrillus leucophaeus
TGGGATTACAGGTGTGAGCCACCATGCCTGACTTCAACCCTGGACTTCTAATGTGGTCTACTCTTGTGTCTACTACCCTGGGCAGTCCCCAGATAGGGGTCACCTACTGCTACCCTGCCAAGAAGGAGACCTAGTTCATTAGGGAAGGGCCTTCCACAAGTCTGGAGTGAGCCCAGAAAGGCCCACCATGCCCACCCTGCCTCCCTAGCCCCTGGACACAGGCTGCTCTGGCCTGAGTGGCAGCCTGCGTTAAGCATTCTACTCATCATCTCAGGGATGATGGAATCCTAACCTTTTCGGAGATACTGTATTCTGTCACAAGCATTGCTCTTTTTAAAAGAGATTAATTCACTTGCCACATTTTGCCCATTGGTGAAAATCACAGGGGAGAGCAAGGGTGGCTTTCTCAGGCCTCAAAGGCCCTTTCAGCCGCTGTCAGTGGGCAGCCCGCCCCCTAGCTGGCCCAGGACTTTGAAATGACTGCCCACTGGGCATTCACTTGCAAAGCAACACAGTGAAATGCAGGAGACCTGGTTTGTGAAATCCCAACTTTCTGAGCTGCTCTGCACAGAGGGGAGGCAGGGGAGGCACCTACCCAGCTCTTTCAGAGTTACTTGTGGTTGGGTTCTCTTGTGGTCCTTTCTTTTTTTTTTTTTTTAGGCGGAGTCTCGCCCTGTTACCCAGGCTGGAGTGCAGTGGCACGATCTCAGCTCACTGCAACCTCCACCTCCTGGGTTCAAGTGATTCTCCTGCCTCAGCCTCCTGAGTAGCTGGGATTACAGGTGTGCGCCACCATGCCCAGCTAATTTTTTGTATTTTTTGTAGAGATGGGGTTTCATCATGCTGGCCAGGATGGTCTCGATCTCCTGACCTCGTGATCCACCCACCCTGGCCTCCCAAAGTGTTGGGATTACAGGTGTGAGCTGCTGCACCCAGCCCGGTCCTTTCTTGATCTACCAGGTGCCACCACTCCTTACGAAGTTCTGTTTTAATCCTTAAAACCACCTTGCACAAGAGGGATTAATATCTTCCATTTCATAGCTAGTAAATGACAGAGCTAGAATCTGAACTCCAGCCTTTGGACTCCAGGATTATTGCTTTTTTTCCATTACACCTCAGCCCCAAGAGACTGCAAAGAACGATGCTCAGTCAAGAAGCTGGGCAGGGCTGAAAAACTGGAGTCTCACTGAAGAACATCAAGATTTCCTCCTCTGAATGGCCGCTCAGGTTTGTAGAGTCCTTTCCTTCATGTTTCAGTGCCGCCTCCTAACACTCCTGTGACTCTGGGAGGATTGTGATCCTCAGTGGACCTATGAAGAGACTGATGCTTAGCCAGATGATGTTCCTTCCTTTAGGGCATTAGAATAGTAGGTGGGAGAGCTAGAGCTAGAACCCAGGTCTCCTCACTCTCCTGAGATTCAGTGAATCCCGAGATTCATTGCTGAATGAATGAACAAAGTGCCTGGAGCCAGCCTCGCTGAATTATCCAGGTCATCCTGTGTGATCACATCTTAGAATCCCTGGATATTGGCCAACCTGCCACTACCAGCTTGAGAGTGCAACACTTTGTTCCATCAAAATGATGGAAGTGAGATAGGATAGTAGGATCTGTATTGAATACCTGCTATATGCCCGAGGCTGGGATCTTGTAAATTAGAGATTATTATCCCAAAGGTCAGAAGACTGAAAATTAGAGTTGATTTGCTTAGAGTTATCTAGCTGGATCAGAATTCAAATCAAGGTCTGACTTACTCCAACACCCTGTATTCGTCCACTTCTTTTTATTAGACTGCACTCAGCCCTTGAGGGGTAGTAGGAGGAGGCATTTCAATCTTCTTTCTTCAGCCCTACCTCTAGAGCAGTGCTGCTTCCACAATTTTCTATTGAATTCTAATGAATTTTCTATGTTAAATTTTAATGAAGTTAGCGCGGCTAATTTTTTGTATTTTTAGTAGAGATTGGGTTTCACCATGTTAGCCAGGATGGTCTTGATCTCTTGACCTTGTGATCCACCCACTTCGGCCTCCTAAAGTGCTGGGATTACAGGCGTGAGCCACGGTGCCTGTCCTTGAAGAGGGTTCTGAGGCTCTTTCAAAGGCTCCACAGCAAGAGCTACTGGGAGAGATTTGTGATATCCCTCTTAGACGTGGCAGTACAGGACAGTAGCACGCATGCCAGGAATCTGTCAAACCTTTAGACTGAGCTTTTATCCTAGTCTCCATTACTGATTTCATGGGGGCTGTGAACACCTGATCATTATATGTAAAAAAAAATTTTTTGAGTGTGTGTGCTCCTATGCACTTTTCTGGAAGAAATTCCGTTGTAGTCACAAAAGAGCCCCTAGCTCAAAAAGGTTTATGCCCACTGCCTTGGCCTCCTAATCTGACATTTGAGGCCTTGTGTTGGCTCTGCATACCTCAGCAGCTGTCTGTTTCTTTGCTGTGAACTTCCACCCAGATGGAGCTGCCCGATGGTCTCTGAATGTTCCTTTCCTGCTTTGCAGTCATATCCTGTTTCTTGCCTTGATTGTCGTGCACTTCCTTCCACTTCTCTAAACTCTTCCCCTTCTTCAAGACACAATTCAAGTTTGTTGCCTCAGAAGCCTCTGATTTTCTTCAGCCTATCCTGATTTTCTAGCCTTTTGGACTGAGGGTCAGAGAAGCGAGGCCATCCCATCAGGATCATAGGGTCAGAACCATGCGCTCTCTACCATATCACATGACCTGCTAAACGAGGAGAAGAGGTTTTGTAAATTAGACAGGATTCTTAGCTTCTTTAACATTCTTGGCCATGGAAAATTGTTTCTGCGTAAAAGAAGTTTAACATTATATATAGTAAGAGACCTTCACCAGAATAAATCCTCCAAACTAGAGGTAAGAAAGGAAGGTTTCCTAACCTCTCTTAATACTCCCCCCTCACATGTTGTGCCCCAATCATACCAAACATCTTAGGGGGTCTCATGTACCCCATGTCTGCTCTGGGTGAGGAGGACCGCCTGTACCTGGAATACTCCTTCCCCTCCCTCACCCCCTTTTTTTTGGCCAGTTTCCCTTTATCAGCACCTCCCCAGAGAGGCCTTTTTGGCCACTGAGACTGGGTTAAATTTCCTTGTTGTGCACCTGCAACGCAAAGTCCCATTCATAGCACTCATGAGATGTGCAGTTCTGTGGTCTGTCTTCCCCTTGGGCTTTGACAGTACCTTTGAAAGTATTTGAGAGAAGCCTTAGTACATGATGTTTCCCATCATCCTCTCAAGCCTTAGTTACCTGCTAACATCAGCAACACAGAGATTTTATTTGACCTGGTCTGTAGGGACATTTACTATAGATCGTGGCACAAGAGTGGTGCTAGGACTCAAACCCAAGCCTTTGGACTCTGTGTCCTTTGGCTAGAACCCACTGAAAAACAGCCTCCTAGCTTCCCAAACCCCTTCCTCCCTTTCTTGGCACTGTGTTCTTTGATATACTGTCTTGGGCCGTGTCTTCTCCTCATCCTTATCCAGAATCTAGCACAGGACCAAGTGCATGTCATACCGATTCACTGAAATCAGTGTAGTGTTTGTCTTTCATGTTATCTAGAGCCAGGTTCTGTCTGGAGGAAGGGTGGTGAGGTGAGGAGGAGCCTGGCTTTACAGTCACTGCCAACTGGTCACTGCACTGCCCATTAACTAGCTGTGCGACCTGAAGCAAGTCATTTCATTTCACCTAAGTGAGCCTGTTACCTTATCCCTGAAAAGAGGCAATTACTCTTAGCGCCTTAGATAGTGTCAAGAGTACCTGGAATCATGAATGTAAAGTACCTGGGGTAGTTCCTGCTTGTAGAAGGTACTCAGTTCATTCTATTTAACCACCCCTACATTGTTGGTCCCCCTGTTCCTAGGAGCCAAAATTCAGACTTTTAGTGGGATACTTTAAATTCTGTGTTTGTTAATTTATTTAACAATTATTGAGTTTCTACAATGTGTTAGGCACTGGCATATAGATTCCGGTAGGGGCTGTGTGGACTCTCCTAGGAACCTAATCTATTGTTTCCATCTTTCCTTGGGTTGAAGGATTTTCAATTTCCAAACAACCATAATACAGATAAACTTGAGGAATGTGATAATTTTGTAAACTGAAAACTACCTAGATAAGACATGTCATTAGGCATTCTGTTCCTAGCATTGGGAAATTAAGGAAGAGCTGTGCACTGGATGAGTCAAGGAAGGCTTCCTTCTCAGGAGTCCACCAGCCATAAGGATTGTATTAAATAGCATGAGGGGAGAATTCAAATAGGCAAAGGGGCAGGGAGAGAGCATTCTGGACCAAGGGAGTGAGAGTGTCAGAGTATTAAGATAGGGAGGGACCATTCTTTTCTCAAAGGGTTTGGAAGATAATAAGGGGGACAGACTGACTTAAGGGAAGGAGAAAGGTAGGGGAAGCCTTGATGGGGCAGAATGGCCAGAGGAGCTGAGATTGGGAATGTAGTCCTCAAAGGCCTCTATTTCCCAACTCATTCAGCCTCTCTTTGTTGACTGTCATTTTTTCTATGGTTTTTTCTACTTTTACATCCATAATAAACCATACACTGAAAATATTCCTCTGTCTTGTTTTAGGCTGTTGTCAGAAGGTGCAGATGTCAATGCAAAGCACAGACTTGGCTGGACAGCACTCATGGTGGCAGCCATCAACCGAAACAACAGGTGAGAGACCTCCTTCCACACAGGGCTCCTTTAGGCAGATCTCTGCAGACCTTGCTCCTTAGCACTCTCCCACCTGGTGTGCCTCCCTGCTGTCTTCTCCAGAGGCAGGGAGATGGATTCAGATGGAGGTACTGGACTTCACCTGGTGCATTGGACTGTATAGTAGCTGTGGACAGGAAAGATGTAGCCTTGAATCCCAGCTCCCTCAGTCATTGGCTTTGTGACCTTAGGCAAGTCATTTGCATTATTGTAGCAACCAAATGTTTGGAAGCCTGTTGTAAGTGGTTGTGTGTATAGGTGCAAGTTATTGTCATGTTCTGTTAACCACCGTCTGTTGATCTTGAGAAGTCTGCAGTTACTGTCCCCAGTGAGTGCTCCTCCAGGGGCTTTTTCTTTGGAGGTTCTGATGGAAACTAGGAAGATGGGGGACTTCTTTCCCTCCCATTGGAGGCTGTGCTATTTTCCTGTCCCCTCCCCGATCCTATCAGGGTTGTAGCTATTGTATGAAGATTGTAATAGTTTACTTTGTGTAGTGAGTTATCTAATTCTCACAATCACTCCACAAAATATGTAATGCTCATTTTGTAGCTCAGAAAACTGAAACCCAAAGACATAAAGTGATTTATTTGTGTCACATGGACAGGATTTACAACCTGGTTTGGCTGCCTGTAAGATCCGTGTTTTTGGGTTTTGGGGTTTTTTTGAAGTACGGTCTTGCTTGGTCACCCAGGCTGGAGTGCAGTGGCACGATCAATGGTTCGCTGCAGCCCCGGCCTCCTGGGTTCAAGTGACCCACCCACCTCACCCTCCTGAGTAGCTGGGACTACAGTTATGCATCATCACACTGGGCTAATTTTTTTTTTTTTTTTTTAAAGATAGGGGTCTCACTGTGCTACCCAGGTTGGTCTTGAACTCCTGGCCTTAAAGTGCTCCTGCACCCTCAGCCTACTAAAGTATTGGGATTACAGGCGTGAGCCACCGTACCCAGCCATGGTCTGTGTTTTTTACTTTATCTCACTGCTACCTCCCGATGCCAGATACTAGCCTAGTGCTGATGCTGCCTTTACATTTCAGTCTGTTCTGATTTCTGCCTTGGAGTCTGTATAATTCTGAAAGTGCTGGAATGAAGTACACGTTTGCTCTAGCTATGATTGTTCGAAAGAATTTATTAAATAAGAGCAAAAAGGGATATTTTCAAAGAAAGCAGACTGGGTGCTTTAGTAACAGCCATTAAAATTGATAGTTGGAGGTACCAATTTCAATTCTTTCTGCAAGTAGGTGTTTAAGGTGTACTGGCCACCTGTGAAAAGATTGTAAGTGTGAAAGAACAAATGTAACTGGGATTTTATGATACAGAGATAGTACTGCCTCAGCCTGAATGAGAGTTAGCTGTACATGAGATGGGTCTCTCTTCTCTGCTCCTTTGTTGTGGACTTGTTCTCAGTCACTCAGTTTCCTGATTTGCTCTCTTTAGCTCCAAGCACCTATTCTTTTTTCTTTTTTTTTTGAGACGGAGTCTCACTCTGTTGCCAGGCTGGAGTGCAGTGGCCTGACCTCGGATCACTGCAAGCTCCGCCTCCTGGGTTCAAGCAATTCTGCTGCCTCAGCATCCCGAGTAGCTGGGACTACAGGCGCACTCCACCACGCCCAGCTGATTTTTTTGTATTTTTAGTAGAGATGGGGTTTCACCATGTTGGCCAGGGTGGTCTCGATCTCCCGACCTTGTGATCCGCCTGCCTTGGCCTCCCAAAGTGCTGGGATTACAGGTATGAGCCACCGTGCCTGGCGCATCTATTCTTTAAAAGCAAAATTGATATAAATAGGCTTCGTAGTTGAGACCTAGAGTCCAGTCCTGGTTCCAAGCCTTAATTGAATTTCAGAGCTCCATGGATAGCCTGTTTCTTCATCAGAAATTAATTATTTCTATGAATATTAAGTAAATATCTGCCTTTAGCCAGGCCCTGTGCTAGTGTTTGCAGAATCTGAGACCTTGGGGAGTTTGCAGTCTAATGGGGAAAACAAATGCAAGTAAAGAGACATAGTATAGTATGATCAGTGATTTCAGAGCTGTGTGTATGGGATACTATCAAAGCAAAGGGTGTGAGGGGACTCAATGTGGCAGCATAGTAGATTCTCACCATATTCTTTTGAGAATCAAATAAGGTAATGTATGTGCTACAGATTATAAATGGTGGGTTGTTAGTCCCTGATGCCCCCATTAGATCTCTGTACACAAACACACGTGTTATTCTATGCCACTGGTAGTTCACCACATGCACCAGTCTTTTCCCCCAGCTTGTAGGTGTTTCCCTCTGCAAGAAACAGCCAGTAGTGCTAAAGAAGGAGAGATGAAGAGGTGCGTTCCCTTCTGTGTGTAGTATTTTCAAGGTGGAGACTGAATAGGAAACAACACAATGCTTAAGAATACTGTCAATTAGTGATCAGTTGGCTAGTAGATGTGCTTTTGGGGACACATCTCTTTGAATCTAATGAGTTGTTGGCTTAACTGATTGCTCTGTCTTTATCCAGAGCTGTTAGCAATCAGTGATGCTTGTTGAGAAAAGTGAGAGTGTTGGCTTGTATTTACTTGCTTTGGTTCGTAGGACTAATTAAGTATCCATTTTGTGACCTTCTCTTCCTTCCACTATCCAGGGAGGACAGATTTTTACTGAAAATGGCACACTCTTGGCTTGGATTCATGTGTTCTTATCACAGAATTTTTTTTGGCCCCTACTGTTTGCCACGTACTGTTCTATGTACTTGAAATAACATTGATGAAAAACAAAGATCCCTGCCCACATAGAGCTGCTTTCTGTATTAGTTGTGGTCCTTTGGTAGAGAAAGGCGTGGATAGACAATAAACAATGAGTATAATGGATATGTAAACTATATAATATATTAGAAGATAAGAAGGGCCATGGGAAAAAGGAAAAGTAGAACTTGTTAAAAAGGGAATACCAGGAGTACATTGGTCGGGGTGAGTAGGCCTCATTGTTAAGGTGCGCTGTGAGTAGTCTTGAAGGATTATCATATCCATACCAGCACAATCTGCCAATAAGTTTTTCCTTAGTAGAACTGTACTGGTTTTCATATAATCAATCACCAAATCCTTCCAGAATCATATTGGTCGGGCCTGAAATACTACCACCTTTGAATTAGATTTTGATGAAGGGAAGATAGAGGGGGAGCACCCTTGATTCAAGTCTGAAAACAGAGAACCTTCACCTCCTTTAGGATGCAGGCAGCCACAAGCTCAAGAGAGAGATCCTTAGAGTAGCCCAATCATTTCACGCTAATGCTGCTTAATAATATGTTAAGTCTTTAGGGATATAGAATACAATAGTCTCTATCCTTAAGGAGCTTAACGTCTTACGAATTTCTAGATCTGTATGTTCTTTTTATTTAGTTTTGAATAGGAAATAACAGTGCTGTATAACTACATTTTAAAAATATGTACAATAGTTTAATTTATAATTTATTTTCTCCTTTTATTTCCAAAAAGAGTTTGAAGTGACTTAAATTAAAATACAAATATAAATATACACAGGAGAGGGAAAACTGGATCAAGATCAGAAATCATATTGGTTAAAGGAAAGATAATTGTATAAAGATTGAGCCAGAGATTCTCTTTTCTGAAAATAGATTTATTGTTTTTGTAAAAATCATATAGAAAATAGTAGTCACCTGAATTCCCTCCATCTAGAAATTGTTATATATATGTTTATGTACAAATTTAACATGAATGGGACCATGCTGTATTTATTGTAAATTAAGTAATTAGGGAAATTGAGTATTACTTTAGGTTGAAGTTTCCTGATAGGGCAAAAAAGGGATACAGAGAGTTCTATCTTTGTATATTATATATAT
>NW_012104610.1:718383-732776 GCF_000951045.1 Mandrillus leucophaeus
ATTCTGTATTGCACTCTGACCCAGTCCAGCTAAAGGCTAAGCCACAGAGTCCCAGAATGATCACTGTGACTTAGCATAGTCTTCACCGGCTTGTGCAAATATACACAGCCTTCAGCTAAATTCAATTAGTTTTTCTTTACGAAGGGAAAGAAATCCAATTTTACCAAACATGGACAGACGGTGGAAGGCACTTTGATGTTACAACCTCTCGGTGATGCTTTACTTAGTCACAAGTTCATAAGCAAGAAGGCTTAATTACTTGGGAAAACACAGGATTAAAACTGGACACAATGGCTGAGTATCCGCTCTCGGGCGACTTGATTCGAACCCATGCACCCAGTTCGTGTGTGGTGCAAACTTTGATGTGTGCTATGACAAGCTGAAAGTCATGACCCCCTTGGGGAAGCTCCTTCAGATGGCATTTGCAGGATGTGTAGGCGGAGAGGCAGGGCCTGCCAGGCCTGTTTGCTCAACTTTGATGTCCAAGCAGCCACAGGCCCTGCTATTTGCTCTTCTACTGAGGGATGGATTGGGAGCCTCCTACCTTTCCCAGTGAACAATGATCAGCAATGAAGTGTGACGACTGTTGACCATTCCAGAAGTCTGGCGGACCAGAACAGGGCTTTGGGAGGTGCAGAGCCTGGGGGGCCAAAAGCTGTTCATAGGACAGTCATTTCTCCAGATATAGCTTTCCTTAAAGCTCTAGTGTTGTTAGGTGCTTGCAGTGGAGATAAAAATAGTCTCATGAGTTTTAGCAGGTTTTAAGTACTCCTTGGCCCTCTGTTCCAGCAGCACTAAGATGTTTGTAAATTGGAAGTTTAAGTTGTTCCTAGTCCCTTAATTACAGTATATGTGCAGAGGATAGTGGTTTGGAAGAAAAATTGTATGACTTAGATTCTTATAATTTCTAATTCATAAAAAAAGATGTCAAAACATATATCTTATAAAGCAGTAGTACCCAGAACATATAAAGAAGTCTTACAAATCAATAATTTTAAAAAATCAAATTTTTTTAAATGGGCAAAAGATTTGAGCAGATGCTTCATCAAAAAAGAGATGGGTGGCAAATAAGCACATGAAAACATACTCAGTGCAAACTCAAGTCACAATGAGATACCACTACATACCTAGTACGGTAGCTAAAATTTAGGAAAACTGACAATACCAAGGGCTGACAAGGGTACAGCACAATATTGATAAATCACTGATAGGAATGCATAATGGTATAGCCACATTGGAAAACACTTTGGCAGTTTCTTATAACGGTAAAATATACATTTACCATACCACAAAACAATAGCAACTCCTAGGTATTTGTCTAAGAGAAATAAAAACATACATCTGCAGAAATACCTGTATGTAAATATTTATAGCAGCTTTATTCATGACCACCAAAAACTAGAAATAACGCAAATGTCCATCAACTGGTGAATGGACAAATTGTGGTACATCCATACAGTGAAAACAGCCAAACAAACAATAACAACAACAACAAAAGCACCATGCTAAGCTAAAACCAACACAAAAAACCACCTACTCTGTAATTCCTTGTATATGACATTCTGGAGAAGACAGAACTTTAGGGACAGAAATCAGATTGGTGGTTGCCAGTGTTTGGGAATGGGCGGAGAATATATAGGAACTTTGGGGGATGATGGAGAAGTATTCTGTATCTTGATTATCGTGTAGGTTACATGAGTGTATATAATTATCAAAATTCATTAAATTATATATCTTGAAAAGGATGAATTTTATGATGTGTAAATGCTACTTCGGTAAACTGACTTTAAAAACTTTTTAAAAAGCTGTCATCTATCTCTTAATTTTCATTATTAATTGTGACCAGTGGCATACTGAGAATTTATGTTAGTAGTATCAAAATTAATTCATATTGTTAATGGTCACCTGGAATGTTGTGAATTCTTATTGTTGATGATATCTCACATTAGAGTGATATGCATTCTGATTTTTAGTAGGGAATGAAGATTTGTCAGTTCCTACTATCAGTGATGTAATGAAGTGTAATTACTGATGAATAGTGATAAATTCACTTTATGAGTAGTATACAGTGGACTTGTATAAGTTCATAAAGTATATGATTATTCATTCCAGCAAGGAGAAAGTTGAGGGTACAGACTGGGAGCTTGCCTCTCCCCCACCATTCTTGGGTTCCTTATCTCTGGACTGTCATGCAGGGAGACCACCTATATAGTGAGGCCATTGTGGTGCTTCAGGAACCAAAGATCCTGAAAAGGGAGGCTGGTGTGGGGAGATTTTGATTTGATCCTGCTTGGGCTTGGTGGTGGCTTTTGCAAGCCCCTCCCTCAGAGAAGGTGAGAACTGCAAGGCAGAGCATGAAGCACAGCAGAACTGTTTGAAATTCCCCACAAGAGTCTCCCTCCCTCCTTCTGCCTTTTCTCCCCGAGTGCATTTCATCAGTGTCGGAAGGACTGGTTCCCGGCACTGCCTTCCCTGCTTGGCCAGGGTCCCTGAGGAACTGAGCTAATGAGTGGATAACACGCATTTGCCAAGGCCTTCCTGGATGTGGTACCTGGGCTTTGTTAATTTTAAAGTGCTGCCATCCTTGGCTGAAGACCATTCAATTCCCTCTCACAGCAGTCATTTATTTTAGCATTTGCTTATTTTCCCTCTGCCTTACTAAGGGGAGAAGGTGCATTAAACCCTGTCTTTAAAAAAACAATAGCCTAAGCCAGATTGCTGTCCTACAGAAGAGGTTTTAAAGGCCTTCCTTTGTGGACCCCAACAGCTCCATGGGTGTTCTTAGAGTGAAGAGCAGGTGCTGCTCTTGCAGCTAGACCACTGGCAGCCTCCCTGGGAGGCTGTCCTTCCTTGCTGGCTAGCTGTAGGTGGGGCAGGTAGAGTACCAGTGTACCTGTGCTTGAAAGTAAGTCCTTAGGGAGCCTAACCAACCACGTGGAAGTTGGTCCTTAGGGGCATAGGGCCTTTTCCGTCTTCTGACCTACTCTTGGTCTGGCTTCATGCTGTAGAGTAGGGCTTCCTTCTGCCCAAGGAGGCTGGGCTTTGTGCTGTGTGATCTCCTGACTGTAGTAATGATGATGGCAATAGCTGATTGGGTGCTTTCTGTGTGCCAAGCCTATGTCAAGCACTTCCCATGTTGGGTCTAATCCTCAGGGCAATCTTGAAAGGAAGGAATTATTATTCCTATTTTACAGATAGGGAAAATGAAGCTCAGAGTTGCCCAAGGTTGTCCAGTTAGTAAAAGAAGGAGCCAGGATTTGAAGCTGAGTCTTTCTGAACTCCAAACCCTTGCTCTTTCCACTGAACTACACTGCCTATGGAGGGAAGGGGCAGGGAGCAAGGCCATGGGATGGACCAAAGGATGCTGGGACCAGGAGTCAAGTCGGCTCTATCAGGGTTTCTTGATGCTCCATGATGTATTAGATGGATTTTGAGAAATGTAAAAACAGACAAGCCACTCTCCTTGTTCTCAAAAAGCTGACAGTCAGAAAAGGGATAAAAGTCCCACTTTGGAGAATGAGGCAGAATGTGTTAGTGCCACAGAGAAGAAAACGTAGAGTGCTGTGAAGGAGATGATGCTGTGTAGAGGCAGCATCATGAAAAGAGGCCCTTTCAGAGGAGTCAGTCCTTGAAAGATGGACAGGATTTGATTGGTAACATAGGGAGTAGGGGGAGAGCATTTCCAGAAGGACCATTGTGAGCACAGGCTCACAAAGTTGGAAAGTAGAGATGTGCTAGTAGGGGCAACTAGCAGGGAACCCTAGAACATGGGACGCCTGAGCAGAGTACCTTGATATAGGCTGGCTTTTGTTACAGGTGGCCACCAGCCCAGTGCAGGACAGTAACCAGTATTCCCCAGCAAGGAAGGGTGGGTGAGGGTGCTGGCCAAGTGCCCAGAATGCCAGCACCGTGCCCCTAGAAAAGTGTGCTGGGCTTGACGTTTCTCCCACCCCTACTGCTATGACCGATTATCTCTGAGTAACAAAGAGTCATTTCTAATCCCATTTGGAATCGTTGCTCAAGATAATCCTGTTTTGTGGTAATGATATTCCAATTCCAGCATGCACCCGTAGTTTGGCAGACACATGCCTTAACCCCAGGCTTCTCAAGACACTGCTCCCTGGAAATCAGTGCCAGCTCATTTGCCTAACCTGACAGTCTCAGGGTACACTTCCTGGGCCCAATGCTCTATTCTGTCCTGGGGTTCTGTGTTCAGTGCTGTCTTCATGGAGAGTGGCAGTTGGGGATAGGAGAGCATCCAGTGTTCATTCAGTTCAGCTGCTTAGGGGAGGGTGCTCCATCTCTAGGAACTGTGAGATGGTCTAGTCCTGTACCTCTTCTTCGAGAGACTTCTTTAAAAACAACTGTACCATAAGCTGCTGATTTTAACAGAGCTGCCAGGCTGGTGGGCCAGGGGTTGGCAGTAGATACGATTTCTGGCTTTTAGTAAGATATTTGGATATCTCTAATGACATCTATATGAGTAAAATTATGATGTAAAAAATAGTATAGTCAGACTAATAAATGTAAATGATCTGGTTCATTGTTTATGTATGAATGGACATCAGACTAGAGAGCAGGCTTGAGTGGTGAGCCATGGGGCCTTGTCCTGTTCAGTATTTTATATCACTGATTTCATTGAGGTCGTTGATAAATTCCAACAGAGTAAAGGAAGCTTGAGGAGGTACTAATATATTGGGTGAAAAAATAGGGGACATTAAATAAAACCTCAGTGGGCTAGAGCAATGGTTAAATCTGTGTTGATAAAAACTAACAGGGATAAGTATATGGGTCAACAATTAAAATAAAAACCAACTGTAAAACCCAGCGTGCAAAACTTAGCAATACTAAAAGTAAAGCCTAGAAGCTGACTAAAAACCCATTATGTTGTCTGCTGTGCAACATCAGGCCCCAGAAGTGAATTGATTCAACAAATATTGACTGCCCTGTATAGGCTCTATGTGTGAGGAGATGGAAATAGTCAAGGCACAGTCCCTGCTTTGGGGAGCATCCGGTCTACTTATGTATACTATGGTAGTGAAGAATAGGGGCTCTGGAGTGAAACTGCCTGAGTTGAAGACCTCACTCTGCCTCTTAAAGTTCTTAGCTTCCCCATCTGCAAGATGGGAATAACAGTGGCACCTACCTCAGCATAAGGTGGTTGCAAAGATTAAAGTGCACGTAAAACTATTTAGTGTAGTGCAAAAGTAGGTATCTGCTGCTGTTATTAATATTGTTTTTCTTTTTATTGTTACTTTCACCCGAGTCGAAGAGATATGCCAGCCTGATCATACTGTTCTGGATCATTTGCCTAGAGAGAGCCTAGTCTGGGTCCATACTATAATAAGTCCTAATATCTAGGGCCTGACCACACTGGCCTTAGGTTTGGTGACCATGTATTATGAACCACAAATTGAAAGACATGGAAGTGTATTTAGAACTAGGCTGAGGATGTAAAATTGGGATTATCTTGGAAACCCTGTTGTGGGTGATCTTGATTCCCTGGCCATCTGCTTAACGTGCCATGCCTTCCTTGAGCCTTGCCCCTAATTACATCACCTCTGTCTGGGTTCACCACTGATTTTACCCTTGTCCATCTCAAACAGACTCCTTCTTATCCCAGCTAGCTGCTATGACCTGCTTTGCTTTAACTGCTGTCTGAAAATATCACTGTTCCTGGTACTATGCAGTAAGGGCTTAGTAACTATGGGATAATAAGACAGACTAATGGTCAGCTGGGTGAGAGCCAGTGTGGTTTAGGGGAATGTACACCAAGTTTAGACTCAGACAGACCTGGATTCGAATCTTGGTTCCTGTGCTTATTTAATGTGTACACTTGGGTAACTCATATTATCTTGCTGAGCCTTAGTTTACTTATTTATAAAATAGGACTGGTACCTCATCGCAAGTTGTTATAAGGATCTGAAATAGTGAATATAAGGTGTCTAACACACTGTGGCCGCTTTGTTATAATTATTGATCTTTGCCTTTTGAGGTAAATAAATAAAAATTATCCTCATATGAGGAAACTGGAGCACATTTTCTATACAGGTACCTTATTTCCTACCCAATCTTTAATTCATTTCCTTGGGAATCTGGCTTTAAAAAGAAAACTGTTCTCCCTGCCCTCTTTACTCTCAGCTCATGTCCCATGCCACAGGACTTGTAGATTTAACAAATGCTAGTGCCTTTGGTTGGGCCACCCGGCTTTCCTGACCAGCCAGAGACCAGGTTACTGAATGAGCCACAACTCATTTGACTTTCCAGCAGACCTCCTGAACTGTGACCTCTTCGCTTCCTCCCCTCATCGAGGTGTGCACTGGGTTGAGAAGAGGTCACTCTTTGTCTTCTCCTTGGGACCCGTGACACTCATCACAGTGATCCTATGCTTCAGATGTGGGGGGTGGGGAGGAGGAGGAGTTAGGAGAGCTTCTTCTGAAGCTCAACATTGTGTAGGGATGACCTGGAGCTGAGATCACTGCCCTTCTTGCTTCACCAACTCCAGCTGCTCGCCAGCCGTCTTTGACACGCGCCTGGCCCAACACAAGCCTGAGCTCACACCACAGGTTTTCTGGCTCTTGCCTAAACAATGTGAGCACCCCAACCCCCTCTGGCCACTGAAAGCAGAAAGCCTAAACATCGATCGAAGAAACTGCCCTCCTATTTATTGTGACTCCCCACCACCCTGAAAGCAAGAGCCCATCACGGTCAGTGTGAGCCAACCTTCCTACATGTGCTCCCACTTTTAATCTAATTACAGCCTGATCAGCAAATTAATTTCGCTGTGGCTCCAAAGGGAGTTCCATGAATCTCAGGAACTGCCGCTTAGGGACCACCCTCCTGTTCATTTCCTCAGCTTTGTCTGGGAACTTTCTGTAGCCCAAGAAGGAGCTACTACTCAGAAGAGGAAGATAGAGGTTTTCCACAGCTAAACCACCTGCAGCCTAGTTGGGACCTTCATGTGGGAGAAGGCTGAGCAGGGCAGAGACAGCTGCTGTCCATCTTTCTCTCCCATGTTCCATCAAATAAAATAGTGATTTCATTTATTCATCTTTCATTTATTTATTCATGCACTCATTCAGAAAACATCTATGATCCAGGCACTGGGCAGGGAGCAGGGAAATAAAGTTGAGACATGGCCCTTACCCCCATAGCTAGTGGGAAAGGCAAATAAAAGTAAGCAGGCCATCATGATACAATATGAGGGTCACCTACCATGGGGGTGAGAACTGGGTGCTGTGCAGACACAGAGAAAGAGCATGGACTCAGATTGGGAATCAGAGAAGATTCAGTTGAGTTGGTGATGGCGTCACCAAGGAGCCCTGAAGGTGAATGAACACCAACCAACTGAAGGAGGGGACAGGAGGTGGCATCTTTGATGGCCCTTGGTGTACTTCAGGGAGTTCATTGTTTTCACTGGGTCTTTAATGTTTCAGCCCCAAAGATTACTGGATCATATAGGAATTAGGACTTCTATAATTGAGAGACTCCCTGAAAGGGATTAACTTCTGAAACAAATGGTCAGGTTCAATTAATATATAAATAAAAGAGATAGGACTTCAACCCTTTTTGAAAAAAATCATCCTTCTATGTTGCTGCATGTATATCCAGCCTGTTGCTTCTAACTGCTGCATCGTGTTTCATAGTGTGTGACTACCACATTTACCTTATCCATCCCCCGAGTGGTGGCACTGGATGGCCCGCAACTCCCCACTGCCATAGAATGCTAGGATGAACCATTTCTTGTGTTGCCCTTTATGGACCTGCATAAGAATTTTTCTGGGAATTATATAGTCAGGAGCAGAAGTGCTTGGTCATAGGGTAAGGTGCTTTAATGAAGTCCTACACGATTGGCTTCCAGAATGGCTGTACCAGTCTGTACCCTAACAGTGCATGAAGAGTCCCAGATCCTCATGTCTTCACCAACACTTGCCATTTTTCAGCTGTCTAACATTTGTCAATATGTTGAATTTACAGTGATATCTCATTTTAATTTGCATTTCTGTAATAACAAATGAACTTGAAGATTTTCTTTATATACCTAGTAATAATCTTTTTTTAGTTTCCTCTTCTAGGCTGTTCATATCCTTGCCTCATTTTTGGGGGGCCTTCTTTTTCTTTTTTCTTTTTTTTTTTCTATTTCCTTTTTTTGAGACAAGAGTCTCGCTCTGTTGCCCAGGCTGGAGTGCAGTGGTGTGATCTTGGCTCACTGCAACCTCTGCCTCCTGGGTTGAAGTGATTCTCCTGCCTCAGCCTCCCAGTTAGCTGAGATTACAGGCGCCCGCCACCACACCCAGCTAATTTTTGTATTTTTAGTAGAGACGGGGTTTTACCATGTTGGTCAGGCTGGTCTCCAACTCCTGGCCTCAAGTGATCTGCTTGCCTCAGCATCCCGGAGTGCTGGGATTATAGGCGTGAGCCACTGCGCCTGGCCTGTTGGGCTTTCTGATCCTAGCATTTCTGTCAAAACCTTACTTGGGGCAAAGTGCTCCTACAGACTGTTAACCACCTGAAAGTCAGTATTGGGAAGTGAAGGGAATTTTATTGCCCCCATAGTCTAATGGGAAAGGCAGATAAAAGTAAGCAGGCCATCATGATACAATATGAGGGTCACCTACCACAAGGGTGAGAACTGGGTGCTGTGCAGACAAAGAAAACGAGCATAAAAGAGGGAATAAAAGTCAGTATTGGGAAGTGAATATAACATACTTATGCCATAGACATTCTCTGCTTCCCCAAATTAGTAAGGGTAATAGGGTATCTGGAGATTATCCCTAGCCTTTGAGGGTTGTACTACCATGAGAGGCCAAATCTTTAGCTGGTTGAGAGAATGGCTAATAATTTTTTTTTTTTTTTTTTTTTGCCCAGGCTGGAGTGCGGTGGCACAACCACAGCTCACTGCAGCCTTGACCTCCTGAGCTCAAGCGATCCTCCCGAGTAGCTGGAACTACAGGCATGTGCCACCACACCTGGCTAATTTAAAATTTTTTTTAAGAGATAGGATCTCACTGTGTTGCCCAGGCTGGTCTTAAACTCCTGGGCTCAAACGATCCTCCTGCCTCAGTCTCTCAGAGTGCTGGAATTATAGGTATGAGCCACCATGCCTGCCAGAGAATTGCTGATATTCTTAAGCCTTTACCCAGTGAGTGACTGTGGAGTAATTCCTTTGAGTGAAGATGTTTCCTGATATAGAAAAATGTAATTGAGTGGCCTGGTGTACTCTGCCTCCTTTAATCCAACTGTTAAGACCGTGAAGGCCTAGCCTTATACCACAGCCCATTTGGTACCAGCTACTCAAATTTAAGACAGTAATAGTGAAACCAGAACCTACCATATGGCAGCCAGTATGCCAGCACCAGAACGAAGGAGAAGTTGCTATTATCCTATTGTCCTTTAATGGATCAGCTTCAGTAGCAGTGCCTACCTTCCTCTGTGCCGTCAGATTCGGTTCTTATTGCTCACTCTGTATTCTGTATATCAGCCAGGTGGGCTGACTCACCATCCTCTCCCCACGTAAGTCACCTCCCAAATGCTGTTTTGAGTTGGGGATTTCTTTCTGCTTCAGCAGAAAACAAAAGAGGCAGAAATCATTCCATTTCCATTGTCTCCTTACTGCTGCTCCTGGATGCTGCTGCTTTTGCCTTGCCTTGACTTTTGGTACCGGTGTAATCCTTGGTTTCTGGCTACTCACTTGGTTTATAATCTATTCTACCTCACCCTCTAGTTCTTGACCTCTGCCCTCATATACACCTTTGCTGCCTGGTGTGTGACCCTTGATTTTATTTTGACTGTGAACTTCTTGGCACTCCCTGGTGTTGGCCTACTGCTAAGCCTGTTTTCACCATCCTTGCCTTAGATTTCTCTAACCTGGCTAGCCTCCTACTCTGTTTCTGCCGTACTGTATGCTATATGCTGTAGTTTCAGTGAGGTTCTTTTGGTGATCAAAGCTAGTGGTGAATCATACTCTTGTAGCCCTGTAGGCCGATCTGGGCTGGCTTCTTCAAGAAGGGCCTGACCCCACTGGAGCTCTTGGTTAGATGCTTTGTAAGTACATGAAGGCTGTTGAACAAAAAACCTACTGGCCATATGGCAAGGTGTTTGATGCCACTGTTGGCTACTGAGCAGCCATGGTTTCTTTAGCCCTGTCTATACCCTACAGTGGTGCTGATGCCTTTTGAGTATTATTAAAAGTGAAGGGAGGGCCGGGCGCAGTGGCTCACCCCTGTAATCCCAGCACTTTGGGAGGCTGAGGCAGGCAGATCATGAGGTCAGGAGATTGAGACCACCCTGGCTGACGTAGTGAAACCCCGTCTCTACTAAAAATACAAAAAATTAGCCGGGCGTGGTGGTGGGTGCCTGTAGTCCCAGCTACTCAGGAGGCTGAGGCAGGAGAATGACATGAACCTCGGAGGTGAAGCTTGCAGTGAGCTGAGATAGTGCCACTGCACTCCAGCCTGGGCGACAGAGTGAGATTCTGTCTCAAAAACAAACAAACAAAAAAAAAGTTAAGGGAATCTTCTCTGAGGTTTCAGGATGAGTCACTATCTTGGATGCTTACCCGCTTTGGCCTCCAAGTTTGTGAAGTGAATTGCCCATTCCCTTTGATTGGGTTAGCAGCCATAGGGTCGATCCTAGTCACTCTCTCCACCCCACCCTGCCAGACCACTGTCTGCCCTCCGGGACCAAGGGCAACATACGTGGTTGCTTGGACACGTCCTACAGCCTGCAAATTGGACAGATGGAATCAATACTCATGAACCTGGAGAAGCCCAAGTAGCACAGTTAGTGACACTAGCTGCCTGGAGGGACAGCATGCCATGGGAGGGAGTATGATTGAATGGTGATTGGACACAGCAGCTGAGGATTAACCAAATTACGTCTCTTTGAGTTTAGATAGACACTTGGATTTTAACACACATCAACTTGTGCAGAATATAGAAGAGCTGCCTTCTTAACACAGGAGTATGCCAGCATGAGTGCTGGGGTGGTCAGGTATAGATCTGGTGCCCATCACAGCCCAGATTCATGTGATTATTGCTAAGATTATACAAACAGAGGGTAAAGAGCTTAGATTTGTGGAGCATTTTTTTTTTTTTTTTTTAAAATGTGTCAGGCACTATGGAGTTTTACATACTTATAACCTGCACAGCAGCCATCATTATCTCCATTATGCTGGTAAGGAAATGAAGGCCCAGAGGTGTAGTAACTGGTCCAAGAACACACAATCAGTAAATGATAGAGCTTTGATTTGAACACAGGTCTCTCTGTGCTTGTTATAAAATGTCATGCTGTCTTCCCAGTTTAGCTGTCTTAAATGTCTTAATTCATATGTCTCCTGACTTCTCTCAGTCCAACCATAGGGTCATGTACATAGTAATAATAACTAACATTCATTGAGCAGTTGTTATGTGTCAGACACTGCTCTAAGCTACTTTATGTGTATTAACACAATGATGAGCTAGATACTCTTATTATCCCTAATAATTATTATGAGGCCACAAAATGGTGGTTTTCTAATTTCATCATTCCTTCTACAATTATTAGTTTTCATTCTATAGTAAGACAGAACTTTCCCTTCTCTCCCATTTACCTACTTATTAAATTTCAATGTGGACTTCAATGGAGAATCTTATTTTACTCAGTGCGTTATAATTATATATAATTAATGGGTTATAATCCATTACTGTCATTATTCATTCTGATGCTCTGATCATCCCAGATTTTACAGCCAGTTTTCTTGACTTCTGTGCCATACTACTTCTCTATCAGACATTGTTTTGCAGTGCTTTCAATTAGTTTGCCTATCTGTATCTGCCTTATTATACCCTCTTGGCTTTAAATGTTCTGGGAAATAGGAAGACTGACTAATGCCAATCTTAATGCAAATTGTGTATAAACTGAGAGTAAATAGTCTCCAAATGAGAACCCGACAGACTCTTCTATGAATTAAATATATGAGTTTTAGACAGATTTTAGCTGCTTAGAGACCCTTCTCATTTCTCATTGAAATCTTAATTCATATTCTGGATAAATTACCTTTGAAGGTAATTTTAAAAGTTATTTTAGGTAAGGTGAGTAGGCACAGAAGACTCACTTAACTATGTTAAGTCACATATAGAAGAACCACTGCTACGTAAGAGAGAGAGTCTGGTTTTGGGCTTACCTGTAAGGACTGTATCTTTGTGTGCATGGAAGTTGGTGGAATTTATTCATTCATTCAGCAAGTAATTGAATCAGGTACTGTGCCTGTTGAAGGTAATGAAATTCAAACCAAATGGTACGTGGGAAACCATCAACATTACTGGTTACAAATACTAAAAAACTAACCAGGAAGTGAAAACAAACTATAGTTTGGCTTTTTAATAGTTATGATGAGTAATTAGTTTGAAATGCTTACCACTTCTGCTTGCAGAAGCATTAGCAGTTTTGAAAGTTAGTAAGCAAAAGATAGACACCCTAAGAGAAAGATGGGCAAAGGACCTTAATAAGGGATTTGTGAAGAAGAAGCACAACTGACTGCTAAACATATTTTTTAAAAAATTCATCCTCACTAGTAATCAAGAAATGCAAACTGAAAGAGCAGTGTGATTCTATTTTCTGTTTTCCAGATTGACACATTTCTGGAAAAAAAGAAAAAAAAACACTCTGTTTTGGTAAAGGAAGGCACAGCAGTTACTCTCATACAGCATACTTTGCTAGTGAAAATAAAAATTAATACAATCTTTTTGCAAAACAACTTAGTAATATTTATAAAACCCTTAAAATGCTTATACTTTTTGAAGTAAATTTTATCTCATATGAATTTATCCAAAGGAAATAATCAGAAATATTATGTTATTAATATTTAAAACAATCTTGTTTTATAATAGGGATTGCTTAAATCAAGCATGGAATAGTCTTATAGTGGAATACTGTATAGCCATTTAAAACAATGTGGGTTTTTTTTTTGTTGTTTGAGACGGAGTCTTGCTGTGTTGCCCAGGCTCGATGCAGTGGCGCGATCTCGGCTCACTGCATCCTCCGTCTCCCGGATTCAAGCGATTCTCCTGCCTTAGCCTCCCAAGTAGCTGGGATTACAGACATACACCACCATGCCTGGTTAATTTTTGTATTTTTAGTAGAGACAGGGTTTCACCTTGTTGGCCAGGCTGGTCTCGAACTCCTGACCTCAGGTGATCTGTCTACCTTGGCCTCCCAAAGTGCTGGGATTATAAGCATGAGCTACTGTACCCTGCCAGTAAAACAATGGAATAGACATATAATACATGAAAGGATTTATGTGCATTCAGAGAGAAAGTTTGTACATGATCCCATTTTTATAAATAAAATTATGTATATATCCATTGAAGAAACTGGAAAGATGTTATAGGTTCTAAGACCTTTTCTTCTTTTGATTATCTGTACTTTCTGTTTTTTTTTTTTTTATAGTGAACATGAGCCCTTTTTTTATTAGAAGGGAAAACAATGTATTAGTGGGAATATTACATAAATAGCAGGAAGAAGAAGGGAAGCTAACATATGGAGCCCCTGCCTCTGGTCATACTCCCTCTTCTCACACAGCCACTGGAGTGATTTTTGTAATTGCAAAGGTTTGGAAGGAAACTTACCAATCTGTAAATAGTAGTTAATCTTGGAATTTGGACTAAGGAGATGCATGTAAGGGGAGACCTTTAATGTTCCCATGTGCTTGAGAAGAATGTGTGTTGTACTGCTGTTGGATGGAATGTTCTGTATAGGTCTGTTATATCCATTTAGTCTAAAGTGTAGTTTAAGTCAGACATTTCCTTATTTATTTTCTTTCTGGATGACCTGTCCATTGCTGAAAGTAGGATATTGAAGTCCCTACTGTTTCTGTAGTATAGTCTGTCTTTCCCTTCCCATTGATTAATAGTTGCTTTATATATTTAGGTACTGTGATGTTAGGTGCATATGTATTTACAATTGTTATAGTCTCTTGATTAATTGACCCTTTTATTATTATATTATGACCTTCTTTGTCTCTTTATACAGTTTTGACTTAAAGTCTATTTTATTCCATATGAATCCTGGTACTTCTGCTCTCTGTTGGTTCCCATTTGCATGCCATATTTTTTTCCATTCCTTCATATTCAATCTGTGTGTGTCTTTATAGGTAAAGTGAGTCTCTTGTAGGTAACACACAGTTGGGTCTTCCTCTTTTTAATCCATTTACATTTTAATGCCTTTAGGCAATTATTGCCTTTAGGCAATTATTATTTAATTGCCTTTAGGCAATTATTGATAAGTGAGGACTAACTTCTGACATTTTATTGTTTTCTGGTTGTTTTATAGATCCATCGTTCCTCTCTTCCTCTCTTGCTGTCTTCCTTTGTGATTAGGTGATTTTCTTTCTTTTTTTTTTTTATTATACTTTA
>NW_012104610.1:737746-830856 GCF_000951045.1 Mandrillus leucophaeus
TACATTGGTTATTCTAGTTAGCCATTCGTCAAATCTTTTTTCAAGGTTTTTAGCTTCTTTGTGCTGGGTTCGTACTTCCTCCTTTAGCTCAGAGAAGTTTGATTGTCTGAAGCCTTCTTCTCTCAGCTCATCAAAGTCATTCTCCAAGCAGCTTTGTTCTGTTGCTGGCGAGGAACTGTGTTCCTTTGGAAGGGGAGAGGCGCTCTGATTTTTAGAATTTCCAGCTTTTCTACACTGCTTTTTCCCCATCTTTGTGGTTTTATCTACCTTTGGTCTTTGATGATGGTGACATACAGATGGGGTTTTGGTGTGGATGTCCTTTCTGTTTGTTAGTTTTCCTTCTAACAGTCAGGACCCTCAGCTGCAGGTCTGTTGGAGTTTGCTTGAGGTTCAGTGCAGACCCTGTTTGCCTGGGTATCAGCAGCGGAGGCTGCAGAAAAGTGAATATTGCTGAACGGCTAATGTTGCTGTCTGATCGTTCCTCTGATAGCTTTGTCTCAGAGGTGTACCTGGCCATGTGAGGTGTGAGGTGTGAGGTGTCAGTCTGCCCCTAGTGGAGGATGTCTCCCAGTTAGGCTAATCGGGGATCAGGGACCTACTTGAGCAGGCAGTCTGTCTGTTCTCAGATCTCAGACTCCATGCTGGGAGAACCACTACTCCCTTCAAAGCTGTCAGACAGAGACATTTACATCTGCAGAGGTTTCTGCTGCCTTTTGTTTGCCTATGCCCTGTCCCCAGAGGTGGAGTCTACAGAGGCAGGCAGGTCTCCTTGAGCTGTGGTGGGCTCCACCCAGTTCGAGCTTCCCAGGGACTTTATTTACCTACCTAAGCCTCAGCAATGGCGGGCCCCCCTCCCCCAGCCTTGCTGCTGCCTTACAGTTAGATCTCAGACTGCTGTGCTAGCAATGAGGGAGGCTTCATGGGCATGGGACCCTCTGAGCCAGGCGTAGGATATAATCTCCTGGTGTGCCGTTTGCTAAGACCCTTTGTAAAGCACAGTATTAGGGTGGGAGTGACCCGATTTTCCAGGTGTTGTGTGTCACGGTTTCCCTTGTCTAGGAAAGGGAATTCCCTTCTCCCTTGCGCTTCCTGGTTGAGGCGGTGCCTTGGGCTCTCGCTTGTTGGGCTGCACCCACTGTCCTGCACCCACTGTCTGACACTCCCCAGTGAGATGAATCTGGTACCTCAGTTGGAAATGTAGAAATCACCCGTCTTCTGTGTCACTCACGCTGGGAGCTGGAGGCTGGAGCTCTTCCTATTTGGCCGTCTTGGAACTGCCCCCCATTAGGTGATTTTCTTTAGTAGTATACTTATATTCCTTACTTTTTACCTTTTATGAATCTACTTTAGGCTTTGCTTTGTGGTTACTTTACACTTATTCCACACCCGCCACAAACATATTCTGTATTTTTAGTGTCACAATTTACATATTTTGTATTATATATCCCTTAACAAATTATTGTAGCTATTATTATTTTTAGCAGTTTTGTATTTTGATCTTAATACTAAAGATAAAAGTGATTTACTTACCACCATTTACAGTATCATGGTATTCTGAATTTGACTATGTGCTTACCATTACCAGTGAGGTTTATCGGGTGTTTTGTTTGTTTTGAGATAGAGTCTCATTCTGTCACCCAGGCTGGAGTGCAGTGGTTGATCTTAGCTCACTACAATCTCTGCCCCCCAAGCTCAAGTGATTTTCCTACCTCAGCCTCCCAAGTAGCTGAGACTACTGGCATGTAACACCATGCCTGGCTAATGTTTGTATTTGTCTGTTTTTGGTGGAGATGGGGTTTCAGCATGTTTCTAAGGCTTCCAGTGAGTTTTATACTTTCGTGTTTTTGTGTTGCTAATTAGCATCCTTTTCTTTCAACATGAAGCACTCTCTTTAGCATTTCTTGTAAATTTATCACCATCAGACCTGTCTAAGAAATATAAGACAGGTCTCGTGGTGATAAACCCCCTCGGCTTTTATTTCTCTGGGAAAGTCTTTATCTTTCCTTGATTTCTGAAGAATAGTTTTGCTGGGTATAGTCTTCTTAGTTGACAGGGTTTTTTTTCATTCAACATTTTGAATTTATCATCCTGTTCTCTCCTGGCCTATAAGATTTATAATGTGAAATCCACTGTCAGCCTTATTGGAAGTCCCTTATATATTACTTGCTTTTTTGCTCTCACTGCTTTCACAATCCTTCTTTGTCTTTAATTTTTGATAGTTTGATTATAATATGTCTTGGTGTAGTCTTATTTGGACTGAATCTTATTGGAAGCCATTCGTCTTCCTATTTTCAAATAGCTCATTTTTGAGTTCACATATTCTGTCTTCTGCTTTTCAGTTCTGCTGTTGATGCTCTATATTGCAGTTTCATTTGATTCATTATATTTTTCAGCGCCAGGATTTCTTTTGATGTTTTTTAAAAACATAATTTCAATCTCTTAAATTTGTTTGGAATATTTATTGTTTTCCTGATTTTGTTAAATTGTTTCTCTATATTTTCTTAATGTTTGCTGAACTTTCTTAAAACAATTATTTTGAATTATTTGTGAAGCAGGTCATGAATATCCATTTCTTTAGGGTTGGTTACTGGTCCTTCATTTTGTTCTTTGGGTGGGATCAAGTTTCCCTGATTGTTCTTGATTCTTGTGGCCATACTTTGGTGTCTGAACATGTGAAAAAGTAGGGACTTACTCCAGTCTTTGCAGATTGGTTTTGCCTGGGAAAGCCCTTCATCATTCAGCCTGTCCAGAGATTCGGGACAGGCTGTCTTGTGTGGTTCATGAATGAGCTTGGTGCTAGAGTCCTCAGGCAGGCTGGCCTGGTGCATAGGTCAGCAGGTGAGCTGACCCGGTGCCTGGGTCCTTAGGGTTGAGCTTGGAGCCTGGTGCCATTGGAGTGGACCTGTTGATTGGGACCACAGGGGTGGGCCTAGAGCCTGTATCTGTGGGGGCCAGCCTGAAGCCTAAGTACACAGGGACTGACCTTGTGATGGGATAGACCTTGAGCCTGAATCTGCAGGGAATGGTTAGTCATTGGGATTGACCTGGCACCTGTGTCCAAGTGGATGGGCCTGGAGCCTGAGTCCACAGGGGTTGGTCTGGTATTGGAGCAGACCTGGAGCCTTAGTTTATGGGGATTGGGCCTGGGCCCTGGGTCCACAAGGGCTGGCCTGGAATGTGGGTATATAGGGATGGTCCTGGAGTCTCAGTCCATGGGGGCCAGGCTGTTACTGGCATCTATCGGAGTGGGTCTGGACCTCAGATCTGCTGGAGCAGGCCTAGACTTTGGGTTCACTGAAGTCTGTGGCATGGGACTGGCCTGGAGCCTGGGCTGGCCTGTTCCTGGGCAGGCACGGAGCCTGGGTCTGTGGGTGATGGTCTAGAGCCTGGATATGCAGTACTGCCCCAGAGGGTGTAGGTCTGTGAGGGCTAGCCTGGGTACTAGGGCAATGAGGGCCAGCCTGTGACCTGGGTCCACGGGGGCTATCCTGGAGTCTGGATTTGTGGGAGCCAGCTCAGTACTGGGTCTACTGGGATGGGCCTGGGGGCTGCTAGAGCTGGCCTGAAATGTGGGGCCACAGGGACTGGTGTGAAACCGAGCAGGCCTAGAGCCTGTGTCTGCAGGTGCTGGCCCAGTGCCTGAGGCCAGGGGTACTGACCTGGTGCTAGGGCAGGCCTAAAGCTCTGGGCTGTGTGGACTAACTTAGCTGTGGGCTGGGCTGGAGCCTGGGGTGGACCTGGAGGCTGGGTCTGCTGGTATAGGCCTGATAACTAAGGCTGTCAGGCCGACCTGGTGCTAGGACAGACCTGAAGCCTGGATTCATGCCCCAGCCAGTTCTGGGGGAAGTCTAGAGCCCTGGGCCACCAAGGCTACCCTGGCTCTAGGATGGGCCTAGAGATTGAATCTGCAAGGCGGGCCTGAAGCCTGAGACTGTAGGGGCTGGGCTCGTGTTAGGGTGGGCCCAGAGCCCATGACTGCTGGGGCTGGCCTGGCACTAGGGCCAGAGTCTGGGGCTGCTAAGGTGGGTCTGGCTAGGAGGCAGATCTGGAGCCTGGGGCTGTGGGGTATGTCCTGGCACCAGGGAGGCTAGAGGCTTAGTCTGAGGGTAACCACCAGGAGTTTGGGAGCCTTCCAGGCACTGAGTTTTACTGGGGTGGGCCTGGATTCAGGGTCTAAGGCAAAGTCCAGCCCTCACTTCCCTCTCCTGCCCCCATGAGTGTAACTCTCTCCATGTGTACCGCCTGGAGTTGGGGGAGGGGTGATATGGGTAAGGGGAAACTGTCTTCCTACTCTCTGTAGGTAACCTTTTCTTTACCCCTGTGCTATGCCCAGGTGCTGTAATCTCTCATTTGGTTTACTTAGCTCTTGTGAAGGTATTTTTGCCTGTGGATAATTGTTCAAATTGATGTTTCTGCTGGGGAGCAAGTGCTGGGGAGTCCTGTTCTGCCATCTTGCTGATGCCGTAAGGGTTTTCTTGATCCTGTTTCTTGTTCTGCTGCACGTTTCTCCTGTAGTAACCTTTACCACACTTTGAGCTGTAACTTTATACTTAATTATTGGTTTTCTCAGCAGACTGGCCCTAGCTCCTCGAGGTCACAGACCTCAGCAGCTGGAACAGGGACTAGAACATGGTAGGCATTTGATAAGTAATTGTTGGATAAACAGTTTGTATTTTATAATTGTGGAAACTGGGCCTTAGAAAGATGTTAAGTAACTTGTCCCAAGCTTCTCAGCTGGTAAGTTTCAGAGGCTGCTGCCTTTTTTTTTTTTTTAATGAAGTTTCACTGTGTTGCCCAAACTGGTCTTGAACTCCTAGACTCAAGTAATCCTCCCGTCTTGGCCTCCCAAAGTGCTGGGATTACAGTCATTATTCACTGCATCCAGCTAAGATTTCCTATCGCTGCCTTTCCTATCCTTGTCTTTTACACTCCCAGAGTTCATGGTTTTTTTTCCACTGTATCACTCACATGAGTCCCCAAACATGCTTCCAGATCTAGGTCTGTACCTCCTGGGCCTTTCTTGCTTTTGACACTTCTGTCTTTGTGCTTTCTTCTAGTGTGGTCCAGGTCCTGCTTGCTGCCGGGGCTGATCCAAACCTTGGAGATGATTTCAGCAGTGTTTACAAGACCGCCAAGGAACAGGGAATCCATTCTTTGGAAGGTAAGGGTGGGCTGTCCTGCTTCTCTGAGAGCTCTCCTCTTGTGTCTTTCATGCAGTCTTGCTCTGTGGTGTCAGCTCTACCAGCAACTCAGAGTGAAAGCCTGCAGCATGTTCTTTACCTCTGTGGACTCATGAAGAACTCAAAGGGCTTGGAACAGCTGCTTTTCACAGTCCCTTGGCTCTAACTTTATGTCACTTTAGAAGAAGTCTTGGGGAAAGAAATAGAGGCCTGATTTCATGACCTAATTGGGGGTAGGAAGTACATTTCAACTGATGTTTTCCTGAAAGTGCTTCAGCCTGTAGAGCTGCAGATGAGTGGACAACGGAGCACCTTTCAGTAAAATAATTAAGGCAACTGCGTGGAATGTGGATTTGTTCCTCTCCTATTTCCTGCAGACTTACCTTGCCCCATTCCTGCCCCAGAACTAGACAACAGCCTTACTGGATTCCTCAGCCTCAGAATTCCCTAAATAATACTACTCTGAATACTGCTTTTCCTCCCTCGTAAACGTAAAATGCAATCCTGCCTCTGGGACTATCCCCTCAGCTTGCTCTATGATCTAGGACAAATAGTGAACCTTCTCTGTGCCTTGATGTCTATCCTTATAAAATGAGGTCATCATCAGTGCCTTCTCTGGGATGTCTGGGATGTTGTGTTGGTGGTGGTTTGAACTTCAGAATGAAGAGGCTGTGGGGTGAGTCTTGGAGACTGAATGTGCAAGGTGGATGTTTGAGTTTGCACTAGGGCTTGATCATGTGTCTGTTAGAGGGTACCTCAGCAAGTCAGTCTATGTTGTGTCTGGTGAGTACTTCATCCAAAGTGGGGTTGAAAAAAAAGCTGGTTGCTTTGGCTGCAGTCAGAAATGAGTATTTTACATTTGAGCTTTTGTTTATCCAGACTGTCTCCACTGCTTTCCCCTTGTCCTGGACCATTCACAGAGGCTGAGATCCCTCTGAGATTGCCAGCAACAGGGTGGCTGAGCAGTGGCTGCTTTAGTGTTAGCAGTGATGCCAGGAGGACAGACAGCCTCTCTGACTACCAGAGCCAGAACACTGACCTAGGGGGAAGTTCAGCCAAGGGGAGCAGTGTGCTCAGCCTTCAGAGCTGTAAGGCCGCGAGACTGACATGGTATGTGGTAACTCAGAGTAGCGGTGTTGTTGCTGCCCCAGGGAGAAGGTTTCTCAAATCAGTGGCGTGAGAGGAGTATCCAAGAGCATTAAGGCATTGCTGCCCAGGTAAAGTGTGAAGTTACCCTCTTCCTTCCCTTTCACCTCTCTAAACCTAGTCCTTCTCTTAAGGCTCCATTGCTAACGCTAGATCCTCCACAAAGGCTTCCCTGTCCTTGACAATAGTTGCAACCTGCCCTCAGCTGCTCTTTTGAATGTTCTCTAGATCTTGGCCTTTTGTATGGTTATTTGAACTCTCATCTACCCATATGTCCTTTCTTTCCTCCTCATGTGCAGGCCACAATCTTTGTGTCCTTGGATTCCCCACTGAGCTGGAGGAATTGTGTTTATGTTTTAAACAGAGAATTTCATGAGTACACCCTTGCCCTCTATTTGCAGCCTGATATGTGGGGACTCAGCTTATGGGCCATCCTGTTCTCATTCAGGCGCAGCATTGCAGTGCTCAGCTCTGTCTTCAGTTTAGGTGCTGATATGGTTTGGCTGTGTCTCTATTCACATCTCAACTTGAATTGTATCTCCCAGAATTCCCATGTGTTGTGGGAGGGACCTAGTGGGAGGTAATTGAAACATGGGGGCCAGTCTTTCCCATGCTATTCTTGTGATAGTGAATAAGTCTCTTGAGATCTGATGGGTTTGTTAGGGGTTTCCCCCTTTTGCTTCATCCTCATTTTTCTCCTGCCGCTGCCATGTAAGAAGTGCCTTTTACCTTCTGCCATGATTCTGAGGCCTCCCCGGCCATGTAGGACTGTAAGTCCAATTAAACCTCTTTTTGTTCCCAGTTTCAGGTATGTCTTTATCAGCAGTGTGAAAATGAACTAATACAGGTGCTCTCACCAAAAAGCAAAGTGGAGCATTTGTTGAGAGGGCAGGGCCAGGTAGACAGGAGGGAATTCTTTTGAGTGCCTTCTCATCTGCTGTCAGGATTCTAGCAGGGCTCATTAAACGTTTTTTTTATTTCACAGAATCTCAGAGCTATGAAGCCATCTATCTAGTCCAACTTCTGCTGTCACACTGGTCTCCACGATGTACATTCATGTTTTGTTTTGCTTTTTTGAGACGGAGTCTCGCTCTGTCGCCCAGGCTGGAGTGCAGTGTCGAGATCTCAGCTCACTGCAAGCTCTGCCTCCTGGGTTCACACCATTCTCCTGCCTCAGCCTACCCAGTAGCTGGGACTACAGGCGCCCACCACCACGCCTGGCTAACTTTTTGTATTTTTAGTAGAGACGGGGTTTCACTGTGTTAGCCAGGATGGTCTCGATCTCCTGGCCTCATGATCTGCTCGCCTCGGCCTCCCAAAGTGCTGGGATTACAGGCGTGAACCACCGCGCCCGGCCACATTCATGTTTTATAGCTTTATGTTTTAATAGTAACCTCCAGGGTGATACTCACATTCAACATTCTAGATCAGTAGTCAGCAAACTTTCTAGAAAGAGCCAGATAGTAAACATTTAAGCTTTGTGGGCCAGTTGATCTCAGTTGTGACTACTTACCTTGACCATTGTGATACAAAAGTAGCCATAAACAGTAAACAAATCTATGTGGCTATGTTTCAAGAAAACGTTATTTATAAAAACACACAGCCTGCTGGATTTGGCCCAGAGGCTGTAGTTTGCCAACCCTGCTCCACATGATTTTTTTTTGCATTCCTAGTTCAAGGTTACATAATTTATTTTTCTTAGTTTTTTTTCTTTCTTCTTTTCTTTTCTTTTCTCTTTTCTTTTCTTTTCTTTTCTTTTTCCTGGCCAACCTCTGGATTATTTTTAACTCTTATGCCAGACAGCCTACATTCTGGGTAGGTAGGTAGATAGGGAGAGATAGACAACAAAAATATTTGAAAAGGCTATCATGTCCGCTTATGAAATAACAATTAAAATATTAACCATCTCTTCTTATTTCATATGATCTGCAAATTTAGTAGTAGGCTTTCTGTGGATTCACTTATTTATTCAAAAGTATTTATTGATCACATTCCTGTGTACCAGGTAGTGTTTTAAGCACTGATGAGTTAGACAAGATCCCCTGCCATCATGCTTTTACTTGGATTAAAATGTTTTTAAGGACTTTATTAAATACAGGGTCCTAGAGCACATGATCAAGATAATTTTGATGCATTATTCAGCATTCTCAGGTGTAATTCTGTCAACTTTCATTCTTTTCCATCCTCCGTTCCTCTGCTTTGTTCACAGAATTTTAAGAGCTTTTTCCCCAGATTTCTTGCTAAAATTAAAATGTTTCTAGCATTTGTCTTATTTTCTTGTCTAATAACCCTTTCCAGAAAAGGAAATCAGGTTATTCTGGCATGTTGATTTATTGTTCTTAGGGAACCCATACTGGTACCCAGTAATTACCCAAGTGTTTAAGAACTGGTACAAAATGCTGGGCACTGTGGTTCACGCTTATAGTCCTAGCACTTTGGGAGGCCGAGGCAAGCAGATCACATGAGGCTAGGAGTTCAAGACCAGCCTGGCCAACATGGCAAAACTCCGTTTCTACTAAAAATACAAAACTTAGCCAGGTGTGGTGGTGCATGCCTGTAGTCCCAGCTACTCAGGAGGCTGAGGCACAAGAATCACTTGAACCCAGGACTCAGAGGTTGTAGTGAGCTGAGATCACACCACTGCACTCCAGCCTGGGTGACAGAGCAAGACCCTGTCTCAAAACAAAAACAAAAACAACCAACTGTTAAAAAAATAATAATAACGTCCTAGAAGTTTGTCAGGAATCGTTGATAAACTCACTGTGGCTTGCAAGATCTACCTCTCCACCTTTTTTTTTTTTTTTCTTAATTCTAGATTACTTTTGTCTGCCACAGTTTTCTGGCAGCTGGCTTTATTTTCCTGGGTGTATCGGTTTAGATGTGGTATACTGTCCAACTTGGTGCAGTGAACGTTCTGACTTGGACCTGGATAGTGATAGTCCTTTAGAATCATCTCAGGGCTCTTCTCTCTCATCAGCCTCAGCCTTTAGCATCTTCTTAACCATGTCTTTCCTTTTTCTGTTTAAGGAAACCTCATTTTTTTAGCCATTCAGCCAATATATATTGACTGCCAATTGTATGCAAGACACCATACCCAGCTCTGACTCATTCTCATGGATGAAATGCAAACAAAAGAATCCTGTAGTTCTCTTATTTTTGTATTGGATTGACTTTTTCATGAAAAATTACCTGACTTGTAGGGATGGGTAAGGAAGGTAGAGTAGAACAAGAGCTGTAATTCCCTTTCCCTCGAGTGTGTCTAGGCAAATTCACAGGAAGGTCACAAGCTCAGGAAAGTTGGACAGTCCTTCACTGTTATAGTAGACTATGGAGTCAGTGCTAAGTCCAAGAAGTTCACTAATTTCTAATGGATATTTCTGTGGCCCTTGGCCTGCAGTTAGTACTGAAGAAAGGTATAGTTTGGCTTTGGAAAGACCTCTCTAACCTCCGATGATACATTCCTTTTCTTCTATATTAGTATTGTTGTGAATATCAAGAGATAAAATGTGTGATGTGTGGATTGTAAAGTGCTCTATAGTTGTAATTGCTTATTAGTTTCATTTATGTATAATTCAGCATGTTCTTACTGAATGTCAGGCACTCTGCCAGCTGCTGGGATTATATAAATGATTATACACAGTCTAGCCCCTCAACAGTGCTCCCAGTCATTTACAGAGACAAGCCTGTAAACAAGGAATCACAATGCAGAGTGATAAATGCAGTGGTAGCTGCACAAATATGTAGGCAGCACTGATGTAAGTAGTGGTGAGCTCCACCTGAGAAGTGAGCAGACTGGTGTCTGGGAAGTGTCACAGGGTAAGTGACCTTGAATTGGGTCTTAAGGATGAGTTGGAGATTGCCAGGAAGGCTAAGAGGGATGGACCTTCCAGACAGAGGGAACAGTGTATGCAGAGGCATTGGGTGGGGGTTAGGGAATGACAGCAGATGGAATCATCTGCTGCAGGATTGAGGAGAACAACAAGAAATAAGGCCAGAGAGTGAAGAAGGTTACACATGGGAAGGACCTTGTAAGGCAGTTCTAGGGAGCTCATTCTCTATTCTGAAGGCCGTTAAAGGATTTTAAGCAGGACAATGTCGAATTCACACTTGCATTTTAGATGGACCATTCTGACAGGGTAGAGGAGGAATTGGAGGGGAAAGATTATCAATGGTTCTTGACTTTTTAGGGATAATGGACTCCTTTGGGAATGTGATAAGAAGCTATGCTCCTGTCCTCCAAAAATACATTTAAAATATCTGGAGATTCCTAAAGGTGATCTTTGGGAATACAGTAAATAGATGTTAGCAGAATATTAGAAGATTGAGTACTCAGTGGATTGTGAGAATTGATGGAAAAGGAGGTATGCATGGTGACACCTCAGTTTCTAGTTTGGGTGAATAGTTAGATATGTGGGTCTGGAGAGCTCAAAGGAGTAGTTTGGCAGGAGACAGGGATTTAGGAGTATTTTCCATTTGCTTGGGAGTTAAAACAATGGATGTGACCGAAATTGCCCAATGAAAGTATTTAAAGTGAGGGGGTGGTAGGAGAACAAGTCCTTTACTCAGGATACCAGCATTTAAGGTGTGAGCAGGAAAGAGGATCCAGGCAAGAAAACTAAAAGGTATCAAAGATGCTTTGTGTCCGTTTTACCTGCTGAGAACAGACACAGCCTAGGGAGGAAAGAAACTTCTTTGCCATCCTTGCTGAGACTTTGTCATTGGTTATGCCATTCCTAGTTTCACTCTTCTCCTGTGTCATGTGAGCATTGCTCTTTAGCAAGAAGCCTACTCAGCTGGGTCCACTTTTGTCAACGTTGGTGTTTCTGGGTAGAGGGCAGTCTTACTGGTTCAGGTAGCCCAAGGGTGCTTGGTATGGAAATCTTGTTGGCCTGATTGTTCTTTCCTTTCTCTCCAGCCCTCAGAGTGCCATCTTCAGAGGCACATTGGTGTCCTAGAGAAAGTTTGGGCTTCAGTACCAGATATCTGAATGATTCATCTAAGCTCTGTTACTCACTAGATATGTGATCTTGAGTAAATGACTTAAAGTCTCTGAATTTCAGTTTTCTCATCTGTAACGTAGTAATAACAATACCCATCTTATAGGGTTGTTAGGATGATTAGAGATAATCATATATATATTTAAAGCACGGTGACATTTAATGCAGAATTTCTCTATGGAGATGGCTTTTGGCAAAGTGTAAAGCAGGAAGCCTGCCTGGGAGGTATTGAGCAACTCACCACTCAAGGGATGCTAACAGCTGAGATATCTGCCCATCATGGATTCTGTAAAGGGGATTCTTGCCATGGGTCATTGGATTATCTGGCCTCCAGTGCCCCTGTCTACCGTGTGATTTCTAATGTTCTTAAAGCTCTAGGCTTACTATCAGAGCAAGTAATGTTCTTTTGTTTTGTTTTGTTTTTTTGTTTTTGAGACAGAGTTTCGCTCTTATTGCCCAGACTGGAGTGCAATGGCACGATCTTGGCTCATTGTAACCTCTGCCTCCTGGGTTCAAGTGATTCTCCTGCCTCAGCCTCCCAAGTAGCTGGGATTATAGGTACCACCACCATGCCTGGCTAATTTTTATTTTTATTTTTATTTTACTAGTATCTTTAGTAGAGATGGAGTTTCACCATGTTGGCCAGGCTGGATTCTAACTCCAGACCTCAGGTGATCCACCCGCCTCAGCCTCCCAAAGTGCTGGGATTACAGGCGTAAGCCACTGCACCCAACGTAATATTCTTAAAAGAAGTGGAATTTGAGTTGGGCTTTGGAGGATGAAAATGACGGGGAAGAAGAAAAAAGCAGAGGGCGTGGCTTAGAATGTCTGTGAGATGAAATAAATGTGGAGAGAAGTATGAGGATCATAGCTGTTCCTCTGCCAACCTATTCCCTGATCTCGACCACATTCCATTCAGTGCCTTGAGCCCTACCCATGCCCACTCCAGGAGTGTTCCACTTGTGGCTGGCTGATGGGTGGGGGCCCTAATCCTCAGATGGAGGAGGTAATAAATTAGTGGTAACAGTAAACAAGTCACCCAGCCCGGGATGCCGCTGGCTGCTTATAAGTAACTGTTATAAACATTGGGTGTCTGGGGCTGTCAGAAATGCAAGCAAGCATTTTGAGTGCCTCTCATATGTACAATTAAAACAATAAAACACGGCAGAAACGCAGCCAGAGCGGGCTATAAATCAGCTTCTCTTCTCAGCTCCAAGTGGCAGCTGAATAAAGATGAGTGGGGCAGAAGCTGGGTTGGCATAGGGCCCTTCTGGGGGTAGAGGACTTGGACCAACTCCACCAGCCTGAGTGCCCCGTTCCCACAGCTCCAGGGTCTGCAGGGCCTGGCCTGCTCCAGCTGACCTTCCCATCTCTGTGTCTTCAGATGGGCGACAGGACGGTGCAAGCCGGCACATCACAAACCAGTGGACAAGTGCCCTGGAGTTCAGGAGATGGCTAGGACTCCCTGCTGGCGGTAATGGAACTGCTCTGTATAATATTTCTCCCCCTCCCCAGTACATGCCAAGGATGGTCTCATCTGACTATCTTTTTTACTCAGTATAAGTTAACTACCCAGCACCCACTGTGTGCCCAGCCTAACCCAAGCATAGCAGAGAGAATGCATGCCCTCGGAAAGCAAAAACTCAGCTGAGAACAATAAGGCTCCTAAGGAAATAAGAATCCCCTAGAGAGCTTGTTAACACAGGTTCCTGGACCCTACCCTCAGATTCTGATTGAGTATGTCTGGGGTGGGACCCGAGGTTTTGCATTTCTAATAGGCTCCGACCCTTTGGAAAGCATGATCTAGACTACAGGTGTTAGTTGTGGTCTTGTGCTTGAACTGCTTAAAAAACTCATCTGGGCCTTCACCTCCCTACTAGAGATCTTATTTTGCCACTTTAAGCTTCACTCCTAGAGAGGCTGTGTGTTTAAGCTATGGTATTATGTGTGTGCAGAACACTAAATAGCTCTGACACCTGGAGCGATTTTCTATACCTGCCAGAGGCACTGTCTCCTTATTTGTAAAAGAAAGGTTATTGGGAGAGTTAGAGGTAGTATGGTACATTTACCCCTAACCTAAACCCTAGAACATAGAAGAAATTCTGTGAATGTAAACCTCTGTTTCTACATCCTCCTCCTCATTATACTCTTAACGGAATGTCAGTCTTTGACACTGCCTTCCAAACGCTTTTCTCTGGTAGCAAACTATTACCCTCAAAGAGCCAAATAGTATTTAGAGTCCAAGGAATGGCTTAGCCATTACCTAATTGTGTGATCTTGGCAATTCTTTTTTGCTCTCTGAGCTTGATTTTCTCATCTGTAGAGAATAATAGTTCCTACACCATAGGCTTATTGTAAGGCCCAAATTGGAGGACTTATGAAAGCGCTTGAGAAAATACAAGGCATTATGCAAATATAAGGTGCTTGCAAGAACAGTAATTAGTAATAATAAAGACTTAAGACATTACCAAGACAATATTTGACAAAGGGTCCAGTCAGAGGTACAGATAGCAAGGACCGCAAGAGCTTAGAGAAGAGAATCTCTGGCTGAAGAAGTCAAGGAAATAAAATGACATTTGAGCCTCAAAGTATCGGAAGGTTTTGGACAGCTGTATGGAGGGTTGACAGGTGGGTGCAATTGAATGTGAGTAGAGAAGGGGTGTGCTATGTTCAAAACATACAGAGTGGTCGAGTGTAGTGGCTCATGCCTGTAATCCCAAGACTTTGGGAGGCTGAAGCAGAAGGATTGCTTGAACCCAGGAGTTCAAGACCAGCCTGGGCAACATTGTGAAACCCCGTCTCTACACAACTTTTATTTTATTTTATTTTATTTTATTTTATTTTATTTTATTTTATTTTTTTATTTTTGAGACAGAGTCTTGCTGTGCCGCCCAGGCTGGAGTACAATGGCATGATCCCAGCTCAGTGCAACCTCCACCTCCTGGGTTCAAGCAGTTCCCATGCCTCAACCTCCTGAGTAGTTGGGATTACAGGCATGTGCCACCATGCCCGGCAACTTTTTTGTGTTTTAGTAGAGATGGGGTTTCACCATGTTGCCCAGGCTGGTCTTAAACTCCTGAGCTCAGGTGATCTTTCTGCCTCGGCCTCCCAAAGTGTCAGGATTAGTAATGAGCCACCATGCCCTGCCCAATATATTTTTTTTAATTAGCCAGGTATGTGCCTGTGGTCCCAACTACTCAGGAGGCTGAGACAGGAGGATTGCCTGAGCCCAGGAGATCAAGGCTGTAGTAAGCCATGGTCACGCCACTGCACTCCAGCCTGGGTGATAGAGCAAAACCCTGTCTCAAAAAACAAAAAAACCACTCAGATATGAGAAACAGAAAAATTATGTTTCACGCTGGTAGGTGAACATGTTAGGGTGAAGCATGCACACAGCAGAAGATTCATCTTAGAGAGTGATGAGCAATAAAGATGCAACATTAGTAGAGTAGGGCCAGATCAAGACTCTTGGACTTTATCCTTTAGACAGAGAAGAGCCTTGAAGGTCCTGAAGGAGAGGGCACTGCAGGAATTGATGCCTTTCAGGATAGAGAAACAGAGGGAGGTGATAATGAGATGACGATGGTGATAGCTGCAAGAGTAGCAGATAATATTGATTGATACTTACTTTGTATTCACAGTAACCCTATAATATAGGTAGTAACCCTATAATAAAGGAAACTGAGGCAGAGTGAGGCTGTCAAATGCCAGCAGAACTATCTCCTACTCTTATATAAGACCCAACAACCATATCAGCCTGCATGTGCCCACAGCTTAGTCAGCTCAGATCTCTGGCTTGTCCAAAGGCTTGGGAATCTGCCAGGCCAAAAGCTGTGTGGGCAATTTATTATTTTTAATAATGTCACAGCCCCTTCCTCATCCTTGTCCAGGCTCACTCAGAGCCTTGTCACACTCCGTGGCCAATGTTTCTACATGTCATTTCTCCATAGTTCTGGTTCTGGCCACCGTAGAGTTACCAGGATACATTTTGGCCAACTGCATGATTAAATGAATCAGCCAGTTAGGTTGATTATTTCCATCCTTTTAGCCCTCCAAACTCTGTGTGTGTGTGTGTGTGTGTGTGTGTGTGTATCTGTCTGTGTCCTAGGAGAGAGAGATAGACTAGTTGACATGTTTTATTAAACAGAATAAATTTGATGCATTTATAAAAATAAGAAAAAACAGAATTGGGTGGCAAAGAACTAGTCTTATGATTTTTAACCGATTTACATATTTTGTGTATAAATATTTTTTCATCAAAAGTTCCAAATCAGGGATGGGTCCCACACACCACACAAAATATATTAGAGACATTTATATGGATAGCAGGAAGGGAGACAGAGGGCTGAAATTTTCCAGGCACCTAGTGATTGATAGGGGCTGAGGCTCCCCCTGACGCTTTATTGAGTTTCCGATGATTATCTCTCGCTGAGACATTTTTTACAGATGACGGTCGAGCTGTCACAATGGACCATGGGGGAAAAAAACCCAACAATAATAACACTTTAATCTTTTTACTGCACTGCTCCCTAGTATCTCAGATTCATCTTCCCTGACGCACGCAGTTCATTATTCTGCCCCTCCCTGGATGGGAAATAAAGGAAAAAATATATATATGTAGACACACTTACCCACATACATACACACACAGACTATATAAAAGAGACCACCTCAGAACCAGAGAGGGGCAGAATTTATTGTTCTTTTTGCAAGTATTGAGGTTTATTAGTAGAGATGCTGGGTTGGCTTGGAATTGGCTATTAATTACAGCATTTTGTATTTGTTTTTTATTGCGAGTTTTTAACATCTTGAAGAAAAGGCAGAGGAGAGGCAAGCAGGTGTACAGATGGGTAACACAGAGGAACCAAGTTTGACCAACCAAGTAGCATATCTGCCGAGAGGCAAAGAGCCGCCACCTTCTTCTTGTTGCCAGCCCTGCCCCAGAGAATCCGTGGAGCTCGAAGAATGCTGCTTTGGATAGGATGAGGGTGGGAGAGGAGAGGGAAGAGGGTGACCTCAGGGTACTTATAGGACAAATCTAAGGGAATCTAGATACTTGTGAGCATGTCACTACTCTGAGAGTGAGGAGAGGTAGGAAATAGAGAAGGTTAAAACAGAGTTTTGATGGGTCTGTAGATAACCGAGTAACAGATTCTTAAGTTTGCCCCACTTTATGAATTTGGTGATGGGAAGGTGAGATGTGGGCTCTGGAAAGCACTCCCTGGGTCTGCACTAAAAAGAAGGGTCCTGAGCTAGAGAGGATGCTGCACTGACTGTCATGGCCACAGGCAGGGACGATAGCCTGTCTTCTTCAAGTTCCTTGCCATCCTTCCTGGTCTACCCCTTCCCTTTCATGGAGGTGAGAGAGAATGGGTTTGGGGTCACTGTGGGAAGGCTGCCCTTGAGGTGTCTCCAGTGGAATAAGTATTGTTGACCCAGTCTTTAATTCATCAACTCTATTCTGAGCCCCGATGCTACACTAGAATGGGTTGACAATGAGGTGAGGTCCTATTCCTAAGGAGAAAACTTCCAGTCCATGGACAGAAACCATGTCTGTGAGAATCATTTTCAAGTAGGGGATAGTCCTCCAGCCATCGGCCAGCCTAGGTGACCATGAGTGCCTTCTCTATATAAAGGATAAAGACGTGTTGAAGACACAGTGTGTGTCCATCAGGAACCTGTTTCCTGCCTGGGGAGACAAGCTTAACATCCGTTTACTAAAGAAGTGTTTGTTAAGCAACCTGCCATGCTTAACAGAATACACATGAAACAATCTGAGAACACACAAGACTATGTAAAAGGAAATGTTGACTAATTTGATGTAAACAGAAAGCATAGAGGAAAGGGAGATCAGTGAAAATCAAGATGCTTGAATTGTAAAGTGTGGGTAAAGTGTACATAAATAAGAGAAAGCGTAATAAAACCATGTAATCACTTAGAGAAAAAGAGTTATAAGCCTTGGAGTTGAACTCTCCAGCTCAGTCAGTGACTGCCAGTGTGACTTTATAAGATACAAAACTTCTCTAAGTGCCAGTTTCTTCATTTATTGTATAGGAATAATAATGTAACAGCCTAGTAGGGTTCTTGTGAGAATAGTCGTAAAGTTCCTGGCACAGTACCTGGGCACATAGTGCGTGTTCAATAAATGGAACCATTATTTTCTTACTGTTCTGTTGTATATTTACTTATCTGAGTATTGGAGGAAGACTCTTAGTTGTGGGATGTTAGCCTTCAGGACTCACCTGTGACTCTCCACTAGTATGAAATGGGCCGCACTAGTATGGAATGAGCCTGAAAGATTCTACAGTGTTAGTGTTAGAGGTGATTCTGGCCAGTATTGGAATGACATCAGTAAGAGGAAAGGATACAATAATAAATTTATTACCATTTATTGAGTCCTTACTACATGCCAGGCAATATGCTCATCTTCTTACATATATTTTTTAACCTAACAGCTTTATTAAGATTTAATTTACATACTATACAATTCACCATTTGTTTTTATGGAATGTGAATTATATATCAATAAAAAAAAGAAAGAAAATGAATGATACAAGAGCTTTAAATAGAAAAGCTTCTCTTCCCCTCCTCTCATACCTCACTAGATTTCCTGCCTCATTTCTTTTTTTAAAACATTTTGTATCAAATCTATTTTAATTTCAACTTTTATTTTAGATTCAGGGCCTACATGTGCAGGTTTGTTACCTGGGTATATTGCATGATGCTGGGGTTTGGGGTGTAATTGATCCCATCACCCAGGTACTAGACATAGTATCCAATAGTTTTTCAACCCTTGCCCCCCTTCATCCCTCCCTGCTCTAAGAGTCCCTGGTGTCTATTGTTGCCATCTTTATGTCCATGAGTACCCATTGTTTAGCTTCCACTTACAAGTGAGAACATGTCGGCCGGGCAGAATGGCTCATGCCTGTAATCCCAGCACTTTGGGAGAACATACAGGCTGGACACAGTGGCTCATGCCTGTAATCCGAAAACTTTGGTAGGCCGAAGCAGGTGGATCACTTGAGGTCAGGAGTTCAAGACCAGCCTGGCCAACATGGCAAAACTCCGACTCTACTAAAAGTATAAAAATTATGCGGTTGTGGTGGTGCGAGTAGCCTATAGTTCCAGCTACTCGGGAGGCTGAGGCACGAGAATTGCTTGAATCCAGGGGGCAGAGGTTGCAGTGAGCCTAGATTGTGTCACTGCACTCCATCCTGGGCGACAGAGAGAGACTCCATCTCAAAAAATTAATAATAATAAGTGAGAACATGCAGTATTTGGTTTTCTGTTCTTGTGTTAATTTGCTTAGGATGATGGCTTCCAGCTGCATCCATGTTGCTGCAAAGGACATGATTTCATTCTTTTTTGTGGCTGTGTAGTATGCCATGTAGTATCACATGGAATAGTACCATGTTTTCCTTATTCCGTCCACCATGGATGGGCACCTAGATTGATTCTGTGTCTTTGCTATTGTGAATAGTGCTGTGATGAACATATGAGTGCATGTTTCTTTTTGGTAGAACAATTTGTTTTCTTTTGGATATATACCCAGTAATGATATTGCTGGGTCGAATGGTAGTTCTAAGTTCTCTGGGAGATCTCCAAACTGCTTTCCATAGTGGCTGAACTAATTTACATTCCCTCCAACAGTGTATAAGCATTCTCTTTTCTCTACAGCCTCACCAATAAGAGCCATTCTGACTGGCGTGAGATGGTATCTCATTGTGGTTTTGATTTGCATTTCTCTGATGATTAATGATGTTGAACATTTTTTCATATGTTTGTTGGTTGCTTGTATGTCTTCTTTTGAGAAATGTCCTTGTCTTTTGCCCATTTTGTAAATGGGATTTATTTTTTGCTTGTTGAGTTAACTTCCTTATAGCTTCTTGGCCAGGTGTGGTGGTTCGCACCTGTAAGCCCAGCACTTTGGGAGGCCGAGGCAGGTGGATCACCTGTGATCAGAAGTTCAAGACCAGCCTAGCCAACATGGTGAAACCCTGTTTTAGAAAACAGGATTTTCTAAAAATACAAAAATTAGCCTCGTGTGGTGGTGCATGCCTGTAATCCCAGCTATGTGGGAGGCTGAGGCAGAAGACTCACTTGAGCCTGGGAGGCGGAAGTTGCAGTGAGCCAAGGTCACACCATTGTACTCCAGCCTGGGTGACAAAGTGAGACTCTATCTCAAAACAAAACAAAACAGACAAAAATCCCACATAAGTTCCTTATAGATTCTGGATATTAGACCATTGTCAGATGCATAGTTTGCAAATATTTTCTCCCATTCTATAAGTTGTCTGTTTACTCTGTTGATAGTTCGTTTTGCTATGCAGAAGCTCTTTCATTTAATTAGGTCCCATTTGTCAATTTTTGTTCTTGTGACAGTTGCTTTTGAGGACCTAGTAATAAATTCTTTGCCAAGGCTGATGTCCCAAAGGGTATTTCCTAGGTTTTCTTCTAGGATTTTTATAGTTTTAGGTTTTGCACTTAAATCTTTAATCCATCTTGAGTTGATTTTTGTGTGTGGTGAGAGGTAGAGGTCCAGCTTCATTCTTCTGCATGTGAATAGCCAGTTATCCCAGCACTATTTATTGAATAGGGAACCCTTTCCCCGTTGCTTATATTTGTTGACCTTGTTGAAGATCAGTTGGGTATAGGTGTGTGGCTTTATTTCTGGGTTCTCTATTCTGTTCCATTGGTGTGTGTGTCTGTTTTTGTACAGTACCATGCTGTTTTGGTTACTGTAGCCTTGTAGTATAGTTCGAAGTCAGGTAATCCGATACCTTTGGCTTTGTTCTTTTTGCTTAGGATTGCTGTGGCTGTTTAGGCTCTTTTTTGGTTCTATATGCACTTCACCATTTAGAGTATATAACTCAATGGTTTATATAGTATATTCACAAGAGTTGTGCAAACTATCATGACAATTAATTTTAGAACATTTTTATCATGCCATAAAAAGACCTCATATTCATTATCAGTCACTCTCCATTTCTCCTCAACTATTACCAGCCCCTGGCAACCAGTAATTACTTTCTGTCTCCATAGATTTGCCTGATCTGGACATTAAATATAAATTGAATCTTATTTTATTTTTTGAGACAGGGTCTTGCTCTGTCCTCCAGGCTGGAGTGCAATGGTGTGATCATGGCTCACTACAGCATTGACTTCCTGGGTTTAAGGGATCCTCCACCTCAGCCTCCTGAGTTGCTGGAACCACAGGCATGTGCCACCACAGCCCCCGGCTAATTTTTAAAATTTTTTGTAGAGATGTGGTCTCTCCACGTTGCCCAGCCTAGTGTTGAACTCCTGGGCTCAAGCAATCCTCCTGCCTCAGCCTCACAAAGTGCTGGGATTACAGGTATGAGCCACCATGCCCAGCCTCATTGTGGTTTTGATTTGCACTTTCCTGATGGCCAGTGATATTGAGCATCTATTGATGTGCTCTTTGGCCATTTGCATGTCTTATTTGGAGAAATGTCTATTCCAATCCTTTGTCCATTTTTTAAGTTAGGTTTGCCATTGACTCTTGTGAGGTAGGTGATATTATCTCTGTTTTGGAGATGAAGAAACTGAATCTCACAGATGTTAATAAAGTCACACAGTCAGTTTTGCTTTCCAGACTTGCAGACTCCAGCCCCCATGGTCTTTCTAATACACGTTGCTGCCTGCTGAGAATTCACACTGGGGTCACCAGGGTCCTCTATGTGGCAGGAATGGAGGGGGAAAGGAAAAAGGTGGGAAGGAAAATCTGTTTGAAGGCTGGGTGCAGTGAGTGGCTTATGCATGTTACCTTAGCACTTTGGGAGACTGTGGCAGGAGGACCACTTGAGCCCAGGAGTTTGAGACTAGCCTAGGCAACATAGAGAGACTCCATCTCTCTATATATTTTATTTAATTAAAAAATGTTTTTTGGCCAGGCACAGTGGCTCACACCTGTAATCCCAGCATTTTGGGAAGCCGAGGCAGGTGGATCATCTGAGGTTGGGAGTTCAAGACCAGCCTGGCTAATGTGGTGAAACCCCATCTCTACTCAAAATACAAAATTAGCTGGGCATGGTGGCACTTGCCTGTAATCCCAGCTACTCAGGAGGCTGAGGCAGGAGAATCACTTGAACCCGGGAGGCGGAGGTTGGTGAGCCAAATTGTGCCATTGCACTCCAGCCTGGGTGTCAAGAGTGAGACTCCATCTCAAAAAAATAAATAAAGTAATTGTAATACACTTCATGCTGAAGCTCTTTACGCTTTTTTTTAGTTTGAATGGTGGTGGAAAAGATGAAAATGATGAGATGAAGTAACTGATCCAAGTTGGAAAGTCGGAGACCTTTCTGGTGGGTTGTAGACAACTCCCTCACATACATACACGTTGTAGATGCCATTCCTGAGCAGTGGCAAGAAGGGGCAAGTGCTCTGCTTCTAACTGGTTCTGTGATGTCTCAGCAGGGTTTTAATTTGTGTAGAGTCTTCAGTGAGAGGAAGCTGAGAGACCAGAGGCTTCTTCCTAGAGACTCTTGATAAGAAGTTTGCTTAGTCCCTGAGCTTCACGTTGTATCATTCGACCCTGAGTTATGTGAGGCTTGGGCCTGTGGGCATTGGCAGAAGCTGCACAGTACAGAAGATAGAGCAGAGGCCATGGAGCCACTCAGACTTAGGGTCTAGTCCTAGCCTACCACTGACCAGCATTGCAAGTTGAGCAGGCCATCTAACTTCTTTAAGCCCGTGTTTCCTCATCTGTTCATTAGAAATGATAGTACTTGAACTGTCGGCCCTACATGGATTGTCATGAGGATGAGGGAGTGATTGCCTTGAAGTGCTCCCTACACTTTAAAACATGATACAAACATAAGGGGTTATTCTCTTATTTGTCTTATTAGTCATAGAGGTTCCCTCTCATGAAAACATGTTCACATCTTTAAAGACAAGGGCACTGCCAGACATTCCATAACATTAGACGGCACCGGCTCCTGGGAGTGGCCAGTAGAGACCAAGAGGGACTCAAAGCTAGGATTGCCTTCCCCTGCAGAAGTGAACAGTAAATAAAGCTTTTGTTATCTAGAGACCACTGCAGGATTTTAACGAGGGTTCGGCTGTCAAAAAGAAACTGCTGAGTGACACCCAGTGAAACTATTCTCATGCTCACTGTGCCCTCCCTCCCTCCCTCTCCTCCCCTCACTCTCCTCCCCTCCCCTCCCTCCCTTCCTTCCTTTTTTCTTTTTCTTTTTCTTTTTTCTTTTTTTTTTTTTTGGAGACAGGGTCTGGCTCTGTCGCCCAGGCAGAGTGCAGTGGCATGATCTTGGCTCGCTGCAACTTCTGCCTCCCTGGCTCAAGTGATCCTCCCACCTCAGCCTCCTGAGTAGTTGGGACTACAGGCATGAGCCACCACGCCCAGCTAATTTTTGTATTTTTTGTAGAGTTGGTGTTTCGCCATGTTGCCCAAGGTGGTCTCAAACTTCTGAGCTCAAGTGATCTGCCCCCCTCGGCCTCCTAAAGTTCTGGGATTACAGGCGTGAGCCACTGTGCCCACCTCACTGTGCCTTTCTGACAGGAAAAGTATATACAGGATTCCTCAAATGAAGCCTTTTTTCACAGAAAAAATACACTTTTGGAAGCCCATGATGAGGTAATAACGAACATTTATTGAGAGCTACTATATGCTAGGCACTGTACCCAGCCCCTTTATTCATAGTGTCTCATTTAATCCTTACAACCTCCCATGAAGGCGCTACTGTTATTATCCCCACATATAGATAAAGGAGCCTGGCACAGAGAGGTTCGGTAAATTGCCCAAGATTACACAGTCAGTAAGTTCAGAACTGGGATTGAAACGTAAGTGGTCTGACTCCAGAGCCCCACCAAATACTGCTGACTGGTACTACTTTTATTTTTATTATTCTAAAACCGAAGATAATATTAAGACCTTGTTTATGTTTTATGTATTTATTTGTTGATTCAACAAGTATTTGTCGAGCACATACTTACGGCCATACGCTGCTGGCCAATGGAGAAGGTAGTCACACTTACTGTCTTCATTGAGTTTTTTGTCTAGTGGGGAATTGTCAAGTAAGCAGATGCTTGCAATAGAATGTAATAAATACTAGATTTAGGAGATGCCTAAGGTGCTAGAGGAGCTCTTAGGAGCAATAACTACCTCAAACATAGGAGGAATCACTGGAGAAAGTGACTTCTAATCAGAGGCCTTCTAATCAGAGGCCTAGCGGTGTACTGGAGTTAGCCAACTGAAGTAATGGGAGAGGGGAAGATGTTCCAGGTAGTAGAATAGTATTTACAAAAGCTCAGAGGCAAGAAAGAGCATTAGAAGGGTGATGATGAGAGATGAGACCTAGGTGAGCAGTGAGCCTCCTCTGGACATTCCCTATTAGCTGGGCTATGACACCAGCACTCTCCTGACGTTTGCACCAGAATAGCCCCAGCTGTGTTCCTGAAGTTCGTCTGCTGTTTATGGTAAGCACCCTGGGTATAGCTCTGTCATTGCACGTGTGAAATTGTATTATCATTTGTCTGCTCAGTGGTCTGATTCTTGCATTAGGATGTTAGCTTCTGAAAGTCAGGAACTGTGTCTTATTTATTATTATATCTCCAGGAACTACCACCATGCATTGGTGCTCATTAAATGTTGTTTGTTGAATAAGTGATGTGTTTTCTTTGTAAAATGGATTACACTTTTCTTGCTTCCTTGAGCCAACTATCACTTTTTGTCAGGTTCATCATTATATCCAGCAGTTAATGTCCTATGTGGCAGTTCAGTGATGCCCTTAGGGGCTTTTGAGGTGCTGTACTCTGAATTCCTTTTTCAGCTTTTCATTGTCCTGTTCTTTTCCCTGCCTGCCTGGCCAATGCTTGATTGTAATCAATCTGCTTGGTTCTGTAGCATCCTCCCTGGCCTTCTTATTTCCTTCTCCCAATCTGCAGTGGACTGGAATGATTTGATAAGACTGTAACTAAGGGCTAGTACTCTCTGACTGAGGTCCTAAAGGGATCTCTTATGGGAAAAGTGTAGATGCCATTGCATATGGGACTTGTATGTTAGAGGCCTTTTAACTTCCTGTTCTTCCTGCTCCAGGAAAGGTCAGATAACACCCGTGGGGCAGGAGCAGGGGGTTCATCAGTCTGGAGAGGCCATGGCAGGAGTAGAAGGCTCATTGACCACTGATTCTATAAACCACAAGAAACTGTTGTCTGTTTTCCAGCTGCACATTCCGCCAACTTTATTTTGGCCAAATATTTGAAATGCTTCCATCCACACTAGCTTATTTGAGTGCTAGCTACAAACCTTAGACCATTTTCTATTAAGGGCAAATTCTGCAGAGACTGTGTTTGCACCTTCACCCAAACAGGAAAACAGGATGGAATAAGAGCCAAGGCTGGGACCAGGATATCTGGGCTCTACTTCTTTCTTGGTCTCTGATTTCCTCATTTGGAAACTGAGGGTGACATTATGATATGTGAGAAAGAGTGAGGACAACCACTTATTAGCTATGTGACCTCTGAGCCTCCATTTCCTCATCTATAAAATGAGAATAATAATTACCTACTATGTAAGGTAATTATGAGAATTAAGTAAGATTAACTGTGTCAAGTGACCATGTCAGGTATAGAGTAGAAGGTCAGTGAGTGAAAGCTATTAGTGGCCAGGTGCAGTGGCTCATGCCTGTAATCCCGGCTCTTTGGGAGGCTGAGGCGAGTAGATCACTTGAGGTCAGGATTTCGAGACGAGCCTGGCCAACATGGCGAAACCCCATCTCTACTAAAAATACAAAAATTAGCCGGGTGTCGTGTCAGGTACCTGTAATCCCAGCTACTCAGGAGGCTAAGGCAGAGAAACGCTTGAACCCAGGTAGGGGCTGCGGTAAGCCAGATGGTGCCACTGCCCTCCAGCCTGGGTGACAGATCAAAACTCCATTAAAAAAAAAATCTATTAGTATTAGGAAGAGGCATGGCAGTCTTCTGGCTTTTGGAACTTTGTATAGGATGTTGAGTATTGTGCAGTGGGGAGAAGCATAGACTCCATTCCAAGACCACTTGAAAAAGAATGGTTTAGGAATTGTCTGATACTTTTGACTACATAGGTAAGGTCGCCTCTTGACTGAGTGTACCCCTTTATCCAGTGAGAGGTAAGAGGAACCTGTCCTCTGCAGATCCTGTGCTGTGGACTCAAGGAGAAGAGAAGTACAGGTAGTCAGGACCCAAATTCTACCCCTACAAACTCAGCTCAGGAGGGAATGTAAGACAGTTGCCTGGATAACTTCCACGTGGGGGCTAGAAAGAAGCTCCGTCGCCTGAGCAGGGGAGAGAGTGCTCTGTGGGGTCTCATTTCCCAAGGGAGGGCCCCAGAGGTGGGGTAACGTTCTAATTTATTGTCCAAACTGGAACTGTCTATAACAACAGACGAAAACCAGGACCACCCTGGGTAAACAGGGTGTGTGAAGTCACCCAACCCAGAGAGTCTTGGAAAAGTGATGGACTGGTTTTATATTGTTTTATATCAAATCAGAGTGAGAAAATCACAAATATTAGCACTAGAGTGAGCCTGGGGGATTTTGGTTCTTTGACCACATGAAACGCTTGTTCTTCTTTCAAAAAAAATGTTTACAGGTAATTATTAAGGGTAAAAATGCAGATTACAAAATTGCATTTACAGTAAATTCCAATTTTGTAGGGGATACACACACACATGAAATTTGGAAGAACATATATCAAAATCTGACATGTGGTTTCTCAAGTCACTGAGATATCAGTCCCTTTTCTTCTTTGTACTTTTCTTTGATTTTAAAAATTTAATTGCTTTTATACATTTTTTAAGTTTTAAAAAATTAAGACCACTTACTTACTAGAATGTAAACATTTTCAGAGCAGAGAGATGTATTAATCTTCTGCTAAAACAGCCTCTGTCTGCTGCCCCACTCTTCCCTTATCCTACCCCAACCTATTTTCTTTACCTGCATAACTTCTCTTCATCCTTTAAGACTCCTGTCTTCTGGGATCCTCTCTTCATGTCCAAGTTGAGCTAAACTCTCCTGTGGCATTCTGGTATATTTTTCTGTTATACCTGTAACAGAGCATTTATCTCAAACAGTTCTATAAACATCTGGTTATTGTCTGCCTCCCTCATCAGTTAGGTCAGGGACCTTATCTGATCTATTTCATGTCCCCAGGATGAATCCTAACACATAACAGATGTCAGTAAACACTGTGGAACTAACTGGCCTCTGTTTTGCCTCTTCTTACCCAGCACAGATGGCCAGGAACATAGTAGGTGCCATTTTATGCTTAGTGAGTAGGTAGATGAGTGAGTGAGTGAGTGAATTAAAATGCCACGAGAAAACAGGTGATATTGGTGACTCATGCTGTCATTGCTAATGGAAGGGTTTGTGTTGCTGTCTCCCCAGTCCTGATCACCCGAGAGGATGACTTCAACAACCGGCTGAACAACCGCGCCAGTTTCAAGGGCTGCACGGCCTTGCACTATGCTGTCCTTGCTGATGACTACCGCACTGTCAAGGAGCTGCTTGATGGAGGTGAGAACAGAGGTGGAGGAAGGGTGGGGTGGGGGAGGTGGAGGAGGAGTGGAGTGGGGTTTGGCAGGGGCAGAGAGTACTTGGCAGCCTCTCTATTCTGGAAATAACATACTTCCCCAGAGCCCTGGTATCCTCCCAGAGCTAGGGATGCCTCGAGAGCAACTTTGCTTGCTGAGAATGGCAGTGCACACATGTAGTTTGCCCTCCTGTGGCTGATGTGTGTTCTCTGCCTACATGTGTGTGTGATGCACCATGCCATCCTGCCTGTCTGTGTATGCTGTGAGAGTTTTCTGGATTGCTGCTACCCCTAAAAGTGTTCTCTCTTCTCCCCCGTGACCTCCAAAGCAGAGCTAATGAAACAAAGGAGAGGCTCTTTAAATCCCTACTAACCCAGGTCACAAAGACACCTTCTTTGGTCCCACCCCAGTCTCAGGCCCCTTTCATTACTCTGGGTCATGGCACCCTATTCTTTTCCGTCATTACACTTGTCACAACCTGAAATTGTTTTTGTTTGTTCAATAGTCTTCTCCCTAACTTGTCTCTGAGCTTCTAAAAGGCGAGAACCATGGCTGACTGGTTCAAGTGTCCCCAGCATCTACTATAGTACTTGGCACTTAGTAATCACTGAATAAATATTTGTTGAATAATGAATACCCTCTCTTTGGAGAACATCAGTTAATTGGAGCGACAATATATGCCATCCCCAGACTCAGGCTGGGCAAGTGTGTTACCTTCCAGACACATCCTAGTCACTTTGTTTCCCACTTCCCCATGTCCCACGCCGGCCTCTCCTTGGGAGGGGGTGGGAAGCAACTTGCCAGGATGTGTGGGGCACAGACCCCTGAGTGAGTGCATAGTACATGACTGCCTGTTCATGCCCCCTCTGCTGCTTTTTGAGGGCCAGGGATCCTCTCTTGGGGCTGGACCCCAGGGTCTTCCTTGTTGGGATCATTCTTCATAGAACCTGAGCACTGGAAAGGTCCTCAGAGGTCTCTGGGCCACTCTGATGATTGCCTGCCTCTCTGCGAGCAGAACCCTCTCCAACAGCTGGCTAGCTGACATTTTTCAGAGACAGAAGGAACCCTCCTTCTTCCCCAGAGAGTTAATCCCATTTTACTTCATCCTTGACTGGTTGAAACATCTTTTTTTTTTTTTTTTTTTTTTTTTTTGACACGGAGTTTTGCTTTTGTTGCCCAGGCTGGAGTGCAATGGCACAATCTCGGCTCACCACAACCTCTGCCTCCCGGGTTCAAGCAATTCTCCTACCTCAGTCTCCCAAGTAGCTGGGATTACAGGCATGTGCCACCACACTTGGCTAATTTTGTATTTTTAGTAGAGACAGGGTTTCTCCATGTTGGTCTCGAACTCCCAACCTCAGGTGATCCACCCACCTCAGCCTCCCAAAGTGCTGAGTTTACAGGCGTGAGCCACTGCGCCCGGCGTGGTTGAAACATCTTTTTAATGAGCTGTGGTCTTCTTCGTAACTTATGCCAACTGTCTTTTGCTACCTAATCACTTTTCCAAATACCAGTCTTCAAAGAAAGTTCTTTTAGTCCCAGAGCTTTTGCCTTCGCAGGCCCAGCATCCCCAGATCATCTTCTGATTGGCTTCTGGGGACTTCCCAGGAACATGTAATCTTGCCACTTTCTGTCAGCCACAGCCATGCTAGCTTAAAACCCAGGCCTGGCCTGTATCCCCAAGCCTGCAAGGGACCTGCCCCAGAGCAGCCAGCATATGCTTTGGTCTGGGGCACAGCCACTGAAGGGCAGGACTACTTGTGGATGTGGCAGCAGTGCTTGGGATGACTGATGCTTCTGCAGAAAGAACTTGCTGCTCTCAGAAGCAGAGACTTAGAAAACGTCCCCAAGCAGAATGCTTCTTCCTTTGTCCATTGGAAAGCTCTGTGGCAAGACATTTGTAGCTAAGATTTGGAGTGTTCACCAAGGACATTCTCTCTGCCGTGCCTTAAAATCAATCAATACTCCCAGCTATTGTCCAGTAGTTTACATTCTCTGCTTCCCCCAACCCCCAGACAGAGAATGCACTTTATAAGGAGCCCCTCTTCCTAGCCTTCTAGATCGAACACCTTTGAAATGAAAAGACAAGGGCCTTTTATGAAACTCCCTCTGTCCTCACCCCCCAGGCCAAGGCTGGCCCTTTGAGCCGTTCCAGGGCCATGGTTCCTGCCTGTTGACTTGGAACAGATGCCCTTAGCCCCCACCTTTACATTTCTCCCACCTGCCTTTTTAGCCAGCATCCATTTACACCCCCTGCCCTAGCCTCCCAGCCTCAAGGGCCAAAACCGTTAACCCACTATTTCTCCCTCCCAACCCTGAACAAGTTGCCATCACTCAGGGCCGGAGGCTGCCAACTTCTGACCTCCCTTCCCCCTGACCTCCCTTCGTCTGCCTGTGTGTGTGACCAGCCAACCGAGAGGCAGGATCCTGCTCTATCATTCTAGGGGCTGTTGCCAGTAATATTTCCAGAGTCTCTTGACCTCAGCTGACCCTCTCCAAAGGGTTTCAGGAAAGGCAAGGGAGCCTACCTTCCCGTCCATCCGGCTGGATTTTTTTTTTTTTTTTTTTTTTTTTTTGAGACAGAGTTTCGCTCTTACTGCCCAGGCTGGAGTGCGGTGGCACAATCTTCGGCTCACTGCAACCTCCACCTTCAAGCGATTCTCTTACCTCCAGCCTCCCAAGTAGCTGAGATTACAGGCGTGTGCCACCACACCCAGCTAATTTTGTATTTTTTTAGTGGATGTGGGGTTTCTCCATGTTGGTCAGGCTGGTCTCAAACTCCCAGCCTCAGGTGATCCGCCTGCCTGGGCCTCCCAAAGTGCTGGGATTACAGGCATGAGCCACCGCGCCCAGCCCCATCTGGTTTTCTTGGGCTGTGCTTGCCACCAGCCTTGCTGCAGTAACTAAAGGGAGATTCTGTGAGATCCAAAGCAGGCCTAAATACAGAGGCCAGCCTGTGCTCACAGGGCCCACACAGAACAGTTTCCTTGAAATTACTTAGTCCTCTGGGATTTAGGGTCCCCAGACCTTAGAGGGTTAGAGCTAGAAGAGTCAGCTGCTCTTGCTGTCTGACCAGAAGTCCCCATTTGAGCTGGGAGGAGGTTCAGACAGAAGCATCAGGCTGATAATGTGGAAAGCTCTCTGGCCCATTAGAAGGTGGCATGGAGTAATAGAAAGGGAACCTTAGGCTTCAGAATCATGCCAACCTAGGTTTGAATCCCAGGTCACCCACCTATTAGCTGTGTTGCCTTGGACGTGTTTCTTTAATTCTCTAAGCCTCAGTTTTCGTACATCTAAAATAACACCTGTTTCACAAGGATAGCATGAGGATTGGTGGTATTTTTTATGAAAGCCCCTGGCAGGCACATGGTAGGTGCCCTGTTATAAGTAGTTATCATTGTGACATGTGTAAAGAACTCAAACTCTCATTCTGGCAGCTGTAATTCCATTCCTCCCCAATATGGAACCTTTAAGGCCTCTTAATTTTGTCTCTACCTACAACATTCCTATCCTGCCTAAAGTGCCGTCATGTTCCCTCTTTTCTTATCTGAATCCTCAGACTCTTCAAGGCCTCCCTCTCTTAGGAAGCCTTTCTTGGTCGTCTGGTCTACTCTGATACTTCCTCCTCCAAACTTGTATAGCATTGTACAGCTTAGCACAGACTGCTTAACATCGCCTCATTTTCAGGAGATGCTGTGGCCTAGTGAAAAAGAAACAAGCTTTGAAGTCAGACCTGGGTTTAAATCTCAGCCCTGTCAAGTGACCCTCGGCAAGACACTTGCCATCTCTGAGACCATGGGCCTCAGGGGATCCTAAGACAGATCAGGCAAACTGTCACTGACCCTGAGAGGCTCTCACACTGTCAGAGGAGACAGATGTGGAAACAGGCCATGATAATGGGGTAGGTGCTCTGACAGGCGACTGGACAAGGGACTCTGGGGACAAACAGGGGGAAATGCTGTATTCTGCCTGGTAATCAGAGAGGTGGAATCAGTTACAGAAAGCTTCCCAGAGGAGGGCGTGCTTAAGCCTTATCAGGAGGGATAATGGGAGTTTGCTCGAGTTCTCCAAAAGGGTTTTGAGTTAACTAGTGCCAGTCTTCTACTCTCAACCGCCACAGAAAAGTACAGAGACCCTCGTGTTTTTTACCTTGAAAGATGCTGCTTTTGCCTGTGTTGATGGCTTATCAGCAGGAAGGCTCTGCTTCAGCACTTGAATGCAGGTGTGGTTGGAGGGAGGGAGGAAGGTGGGGAAGAGGCAGTAGGACTAGAAAGAGGAGTGATCAGGGAAGGTGGCTGGAGTCTCATACTTCAAGTTTCCTGAAGATGACTCATCTTGATATTTCCAGGACCGTTAAGTTGCTTTGACAACCAGGTCCTTTCAGGAATGTGATCCCACTGGCAGATCCTTCTTCCTAAAAATATCTGTAATCATGGCAGTTTTTCTTGACCAGGGTTCTTCCAGAGAATTGAGCCCTCATTCTCCAAGGCATCCATTGTACACAGGAATTAACATCTCTTCCAGGCATCTAAAATGGTACTAGCTATATATATACACCTTTGGAAGCATTGAGAAAATCACTAGTAAAATATTTTTTTGTATATGCTTCAAAGGAGAACCCCCAGCTAAGAGAGGTTGCAAGGGAAGGGCATGAATATTGGAGTCAGGATTTTGGGACCAGCCCTGCCGTTTAATAGGTATGTGATCCAGGGCAAATTACTGACTGTTCTGAAGTTCTTTTTCCTCATCTGGAATTGGGGGTGTTGCCACCTACCTCCTAAGGATTTGTAAGGATTAGGACATATGTACTTCTACAGAGTAGGTACTTTTTATAAAATAGTCTCTGTTATTAACTTCAGAAACACTCAGTGCTCACTCATTTAAAAAAAAAAAAATCCTAACCATACTAATGTTTTTAACTGGTTTTAGAGTTGCTCTAGTCTGACCCTTGCCTACTTTTTCCCCCTATTGGAGCCCTAATACTCCAGCTACACTGTGTTCCCACCTTGGTGCCTTTATTCTCACAGTTCATTCAGCCTGTCTTTTCCCTTTAAGACCATTTCTCATGCTGGTGGAGTTCTTTTTACCAGTCAGTCCCCAGCCTCATGCCACCTTCCTTCTGAAGTCTTTCCTGTTCTCTGGATTTGGGTCCAGTCTCACTTACTAGACCAAGGTAGATGAAGGCCAGGCCTGTGTCTTTTTTTATCTCCATCTCCTTTGCTACAATGCCCTGCATGTGGTTTAGTATGTTTTTGGATTGGATGCACTGACAAATCTCCAAAACCACTGTAGGTTTTCTTTTGGGAGTTGTGGTGCTTTACTTTTTGGTCTACCCTTTGCTGATCCCCTTCCCCGACTCTTAATTTCCTAATGTGTCTGACTTTTTAGAGCTTCACTTATGAGCCACCTCCTCCTGGCTACCTTCCTTCTCCTTATAGTCATAATACCACTTCCTTTTCAGTCACTGGTGCTCTCATTTCAGAAACACTTGGGCTTTAACAAAACCTAATACTTTCCCTGGGGCCTCTCTCAGCCTCCTTCACACCTACTTTAGTGAATCCTCCTTGCCCCTATCTCCAAGTCTGTGCTCAGTTATCAATGTTAACCAGCCGTCATCAAATGACTCCTTAAGTTCCCCACCATCCCTGCCGGAGGAAAAGATCCTTTCCAGTGGGGCCATCACCTTTAACAGCCTCTTGGCTTGTTGTCAGGACCCAGAACTTAAGAGTTCCGCTTCTTGTTCCACTTCACTGTCTGTCCATCTGGTGGCACTGCCTGATGTGGAGGGAATCAGCTCTGCCTCAGGCTGTCTGTCTGTGGAGTTGAAGCTCCACACTCTGATTCCCTCCAGCAAAACAGAGAAGGGGAATGAGCACTGGGTGAAGTATCAGATGTTCTGGCTCTGCCACCAATAAATCCTTTCACCTTTAGGCATATCCTTTCTCCTCCTCAGTAAAATAAAGAAGTTAGGATAGCAGATCCCAAGGACCCCTTCCAGCTCCAGCATTCTTTCACTTACCAAACACTTACTGAGCATCTCTGCTGCCACAAGGCCTGCCCTAGGCACCAGGGAAACAAAGATGATCCAGACATGATTTTTGCACTTAAGTAACTCACAGTTCGGTGAGAAAACCAGACATTTTAACCAAGAATTGCTATCTGGTGTATTAATGGAGATCTGTAGAAGGTGCTGTGAGATCACAAAGAAAAGACCTTTTAGATCTTGAAGAGGGCAGGGAAAGCATGATGTAGGAGATGGTGTTCACAACAAGTCTTGAGGGATGAACGCCAAGTATACAGGTGGCTGAGGTAGGAAGGCGGAGGGAGCAGTGTGTTCAAAGGCATGGAGAATGAAGCAGCATACTTTACTCAGAATATTGCGGATAGTTCAGAAGAGCTGGAGGGTATCAGAGGGCAAGAAAGCTGGAGCTGATATTGAAGGTCACTAATGTAAGCTATGCTGAGAAGACTGGACTTACCCTGCAATGGAAAATCATTAAGATTTAGAGGAGGACTAGGATAGGCTTTATGTTTAATGTGAAAGATGATTTAGGCATTTCTAAAATGTTTATCAGTAGCTGAATGGATGAATAAATTGTGGGATGGTCACACAATGGAATAATATATAATGGGATTGAGTGAACTCTTGCTCTGTACTACAGCACAAACTCACATCAGGTCACAAGCCAAACATAGAAGAGTGCTTACTGTATGCCTGCATTTAAAGTCCAAAACAGAGAAAACTAATCAATGGCATAAGAAGTCAAGGTAGTGCTTAACCTTGAGAGTGTGGGTAGTGACTGGGAGAGGCCATGAGGGGTCTCTGGGATGCTGTAATGTTATTTCTTTATGTAGATGCTGGTTATGTGGGTGTGTCCATTTTGTGAAAATTGAGTTGTATCTTTATGTACTTTTTGCGCTTTTCTTTATGTGTTACACTTGAAACAGGTTTAAAAAAATGAGGCGAGGGTGGGCTCAGTGTCTCATGTCTGTAATCCCAGCACTTTGGGAGGCTGAGGTGGGTGGATCACCTGAGGTCAGGAGTTCAAGACCAGCCCGGCCAACGTGGTGAAACTGCATCTCTACTGAAAATACAAAAATTAGCCACGCATGATAGCAGGTGCCTGTAATCCCAGCTACTTGCGAGGCTGAGGCAGGAGAATCACTTGAACCTAAGAGGTGGAGGTTTCAGTGAGCCGAGATCATGCCATTGCACTCCAGCCTGGGCAACAAGAGCAAAACTCCGATTCAAAAAGGAAAAGAAAAAATTATATTTTTAAAGGCATGCAAAATATAGCCCCAAATTTGTCATTAATGTCTATAGACATAAAATTACTCTAGTTGCTATAAAAGTTTCCAGATACTTACTGTTTGTATTTATCCCATCAAAAACTGGTGGCAAATTCACTGTCTGGCACCAATACACAGACCACCCTTAAAACATCACTGCTCTGCTGGTACTCCCAGGCAGAAAGGGGAGACAAATGAGCAAAATAGAGCCTCTGCCCTCAACTAGCTTGAAGTCCAGTGGTAAAGACATTCTGACACAAATATAGTCACACTATGTGGCAGAGAGGTCAGAGCACTGCCATTATGATGTAGACATCAGGGACTGTGATCCACCCCAGTTCTGCCACATCTCACCCTTCTCTAACATGGCACTTCTCTAACATCACTTTTTTCCTCTATAAAATGAAGAAATTGTGTCAGGTGATTGAATACTAAAGGTTTCTTCTTGTTTGGATTCAAATGTTAAAGGCCCTCCATGTTAGCAGTTATCTGGGGGAGGGATGGGGAGAGATTGCTAATGGGTACAAGGTTTCTTTTGGAGATGATGAAAATATTCTAAAATTAGATTATGGTGATGGTGCACAACTCTCTAAGTATACGAGAAACCTCCTCTAAATTGTATACTTTAAATGGGTGAACTTTATGGTATGTAAATTACATCTCAGTAAAGCTATTAAAAAAGAAAAGAAGAAAAAAATCCTCCATGCCTCTCAAAACCAGAAAATCTTGTCTTGGATGTCTGACTTGTTGCCTGAAAGCAGGCTGGAAAGCCAGGAGGACCGGATCGACCCCACAGCTAGTGTGGTAGAGGAGATGAGCCCTTCTGTTGTATAAAACAGTTTCCTTTTAAAGAGTATCATTTAAAAATCTGTAAACCTCTCTCTTCCCTTCCTTTTTATTGATTTCCTGTTATTATTTTAACAAATATTTATTGCATCCTTGTAAAGCTTAAAAGTCTGGTAGAATATAGATGTTAGGCAAATAGTTACAAAATTACCAGCTAATTATTAGCTAAATTGATAGCTAATAATAAAAGTATTATTAAGGAAGAATAGAGGGTACTATAAGAGCATAATGAGACCTAATCTAGTCTGAAAAGGAATGGAGGTAGTCTTCCCTGAGCATGTGGCATTTACATTGAGACTCAAAATGTGGGTGTTAGGCTGTGATTTAGCTTGAGAAAATCCTGTGGAGAGGGATGGCCATTAGTCATCCAAAGGGATCCAGCAGTCTAGTCCGGAGCATTTTGGGGAGTGGAGTTCTGTGGTATTGTATTTGTAGCCCATGTGGAAGACCAGGCCTACAAGAGGCCCTCAGTGACCTGAATCGTATCCTTAGCCCCTTACCCAGTATAGAATGAGGAACTGTCCTTGCTCACCCCAGGGAAAAGTATTTCTGTATCCTGGCTCCTGTGGACATCAAGGAGCCACTGCATAGTTGAGCTGGAGATGAGCCTGGTCACCAGAGCCCATGCTGTCCAGAGCTACTTGCCATCCAGGCCCCCGCATTTCATCAAGGCTTTAATCGGCTCCAAGCAGTCCTCATATGAGCCTGGCTGGTATCCGGCATGACCTCATCACCGCCAGTAGTGGCAGCTGGAGGCCAAGGCTCCCTTGGGTGAGGGAGAGGTCAACATCAGCTGGGCGAGGTCTGTTTCGTGTCCTACACTCTCCTCCACCTGCACTGAGCCTGGAAACAGCGCTGAGTCAGAATCAGATTTTCCAGCTGCCCTTTGCCAGCCCACTCATGCCCCCTCCAGCACACGTGCTATTGGGCAGAATGCACAGATAAAGGACCACACTGCAGCTTTAAGAAAGGAGAAAGTCAGGACCTGCAAAATAGCAGCAAAAACCCCTTCCAAGGCTGAGACTGGGAATGACCAGAACCAAGTTTCCCTTCCCAAAAGGAGTTTGCTTCTAGCATTCATGTGCTGTCTTCCTTGATACAGAAGCCAGGCAGTATCCAAGGAAGAACACAGCAGGGATGTTCTCTATAGGTTTGGACCACAGACTCCTTCCTGCATTTTGGAAATGAGTATTATTTAAATGTAGCCGAAGAAAGGAGCTTGCCACTTGAGAAATCCTTCAGGGACCCCTTTGAAGTAATAGAAGCCTGTGTGGTAAAGTGCTGACTGGGGGTCAAGGGACCTGGCACGTGGTTCTGGCACTAACTCTACCTTGCTGTCAAGCAAGTCCTTCCCCCAACCTGAGCTTCAGTTTCCTCATCTGTGAAATAATATAATTGGACTACAATCTGAGACTTTCTTTCACTGTAATATTTTGTGATTCTGAATACTTGCCCAGTGATCTAATTGTCTAAGTATTTGTATTTATTCAGCAACTATTAATTGTTTTCTTACAACTAACCACCATCATCCCTGTTCTTGGTTCCTCTGATACATGTTCTTAAAGCATCTTGTATGATTTATCACTCTTAACCATAACATGTAGTTCTATAGTTATTTGGTTAATATATCTCTCCTTCACTTAACAGTGGGTTCACAGAAGGTAGGATCTGGATCTGAGGTATTGTGTTCCCAGCACCTTGCACTGTCCTTAACACATGATAGGTGCCTAGCAAACATTTGTTGAATTAATGGGTACTACGCATGTCAGGAAATAAGAGAGAAAAAGATATAGGCACTTCCTTGAGACTGCACCCTGTAGAGTGATAATTTGGTGAAAATGCCCATATGCAAAGCACACTGACAACAGTGCAGGACAGTAGATAACAGGACTTTCAATTAAACATAAGCAAGGGCCAGAATTAACAGCTGTCATGGGGAATGAGGAGGAGAGAGACCAGTGTGGCATTATAGAAGGCTTAATGGAGGAGGTGGGACCAGAGCCAGACCCAGAAGGACAGGTAAAATTCAAACAGAGAGAGAAGGAAGGAAGCTTTTCAGGTGAAGCAGCAACAGGAGCTGTCCACAGGAGCCAGGATCCACAAATACTGTGTATTATTTAGAGACCTGGAGGAAACTGGCCATGTGCTGGATTAAGGGGTAGGGAGATGGGTGTGGAAGATCTTGGGGGAAGAGACAGAGGACTTGTACTTAGTTTTGTAGTCCATAGAGAGCTCCTGAAGTGATTGTCTGTTGTTTGTGTGTTTGTTTAGTGGCCATTGTGACTTTTACTTTAAAAATTGCACAAGATAAAAATTTAGAGTAGTACCAGAAGACATGTAGTAGAAAGGAAGTCTCCCTTTCATAGCCCTGGTCCTCCTCAGAGGCAACCACCTTACTCTTCTCATGTATCATCCCTATTGCTGCTGTAACAAGTTATCAAAAACTTAGTAGCTTAAAACAACACGCATTTATCTTCTGGTTCTGGAGAGAAGTCTGAAATGGGTTTTGCTGGACTGAAAACGGTGTTGGCAGAGCTGTCTTCCTTTCTGGAGACTCCAGGAGAGAATCATTCCTGTCTTCCCAGCTTCTAGTGGCTGCCCACATTTTATGTCTTCATGTAGTCGCCATCCATCCTCAAAGCCAGCAATGACCGGTTGAATCTTTCTCACATTTCCTCACTCTGACACTGGCTCTTCTGCCTTCCTCTTTTACTTCTAGAAACCTTTGTGATTATATTGGGCCCACTCAGATAGTCCAGAGTAATCTCCCCATCTCAAAGTCAGCTAATTAGCAACATTAATTCTATCTGCAACCTTCGTATTCCTCTAACATATTCACAGGTTCCAGGGTTCATGGACATCTTGGGCAGGGGTGGGGGAGTTATTCTGTATATCACACTCTCAGAGATATTTTATAAATGCTTTATTTTGAATCCTCTTTTTGAATAGTTAATGCTTGTACATAGTACAAAATTCACAAGAATTTTCAGAGAAAAGTCTACTGTCACCCCATCTCCAGTCAAAGAATTGTCCAGTTTCTCCACTGTATTGTTACTATCTTTTCCCTTGACATTAGTTAGCACCCTGTAAAGAGATAGCTTTTGGTTTTCGAAATAGGATCTTGTTCTACCACCCAAGCTGGAGTGCAGTGACACAATTACAGCACACTCTAATCTCTAATTCCTGGGCTCAAGTGATCCTCCCACCTCAGGCTCCCACGTAGCTGGAGTTACAGGCATAAGCCACCTTGCCCAGCTGAGTTTTTTTTAAAAAAAATTGTTTAGAGACAGAGTCTTGCTATGTTGTCCAGGCTGTGAGGAGATACTTTTTTTTTTTTTTTTTTTGGAGATGGAGTCTCACTCTGTTGCCCAGGCTAGAGTGCAGTGGCGCCATCTCTGCTCACTGCAAGCTCCACCTCCCAGGTTCAAGCAATTCTCCTGCCTTAGCCTCCAGAGTAGCTGGGATTACAGGCTGCCGCCACCACGCCCAGCTAAGTTTTTTTGTATTTTTAGTAGAGACGGGGTTTCACCATGTTGGCCAGACTGGTCTTGAACTCCTGACCTCAGGTGATCCACCCACCTCAACCTCCCAAAGTGCTGGGATTACAGGCGTGAGCCACCATGCCTGGCGGGTACTTACCATTTTAATGTTGTAAAATTTATTATAGGCTTAGTTATGTTGGGGCTACTATTGCCTCATATTTGGCCAGTATGGCATACCTGCATCTTTTTTTTTTTTTTAATATGTAGCATTTTCTTATTTTTCTACATAACGAAATGTCTCAGGCTCATCTTGTATCCCCCTTGCTGCTGCCCTGAAATCAGCTATTTCTTGAGGAGCCCTCGGATTTTTTTTGTTGATAATTGTACTAGAGAGTGAAATCTGTGTACCAAGTGTGCTCATTGCTCCTCTGTTGACAGAGCCAAGAACTATTTATATAGGTATATACGCATGTATATACACATATCTATTAAAATATACACATACATGTATATACATATGCACACGGATATTCTATATTGTTTACTTTTTTCTTTATAACGTAAATGCACCAAGGATGATTGTTTTCGTTTGTTTTAAGAAACAGCATCTAACTATGTTGCCCAGGCTGCTCTCAAACTCCTGGCCCCAAGTGATCTCACCTCAGCCTCCCGTGTAGCTGGGACTGTAAGCACAAGCTATTCTTATGCACATACATATGTTAGAAATCCTGAGAACGCCAATGCTGCCCGCCCCCTGACCCGCCGCACATTCCAGTTAATCCTAACAGGGTTCTTTCTTGTCTTCACACATTTCATATTTGTACGTCCTTCTTCCTTAGTGACAATGCTAGCTACAAATAGTGTTGATACATTTATTTATTTACTCATTTGCTCAATCCTATAATACATCTAAAAAAGCTTCAGAACTGCTTTACCCATATGCCACTATAGAAAACAAACCTCCTTAAAAGTTCAGGTCAGGATTTGTTTGCAATTCTCACCGCTAGTCTATCCAAGGCCGAGAGTACATAGTCAAATACTGGGTTCCTAAGTTACTGGGGTTCTTTTTTCCCTCTTCAGTGTGTTTATGCTATTCATTTGAAGTACAGTTGGGTTAATTTTTCAATTTGCTTTCAGTTTTAGGGTTTTTCTCCCCTATCTATCCTGACTGATTTAATTGTATTGTTTGAATGTGTAGAGCACTATCTCATTTCTAAAAGTCAAAGGTACCAAAAGGTATACTCAGAGAAGTAAGCCTCCCTCCTGTATCCCTTTCAACCGTCTTCTGTCCCTCTCAGTGAGTCCTGGCCCCTTGTAAATAAATAGCTTTGTTGTCTTCTGGTTTGTCCTCCCTGTATTTCTTTGTATAAGCAAATATTTGTACGTCCTCTTATTTCACTTTTCTACCCACACAAAAGGTAGCATACTGTATATGTCTCTCTGCAGTTTGCTTTTTTAACTTAACAATATTTCTTTAAAATCACTTCATGTAAATTCATAGATATTCCTCATTTTTAACAGCTGCATAATACTTCATTGTATGTATATTCCATGTATTCTATACTTGGACCTTGAGATTTCTAATATTTTGCAGTTACAAATAATGCCACAATGAATAACCTTATGCATATGTATTTTGGTCTTGTTGGAGGTATGCCTTTACAATAAAGTCTGAGAAGTGGTATTGCTGGGTCAGAGGGTAAATACATATGTCCTCTGGTTAGCTATTACCAAGCTTCTCCTCCGTACGAGTTGTACCGTGTTACACTTCTATTAGCATCGTATGAGAGGGCTTGTTTCCTTGTAGCCTCTCCAACAGATTGTATTGTCAAGCTTTTGGATTTTTGCCAATCTGAAGGTGAGAAATAGTACCTCATTGTAATTTTAGTTTGATTCTCTTATCATAAGTGAACTTGAACATCAATTCATATGTTTGACAGTCATTTTATATCTCCTTTTGTGAATTGTCTATTTGTGTCTTTTACCTACTTTTCTATAGGACTTTTGGTCTTGTTTTTCTCTTGATTTTTAAAATTTCTGTTTATTAGCCCTTTATCTGTAATGTATAGAAATATTTTCTCCTACTTTGGATTGATATGGTTTTAACACTTCCCATGTGATTCTATTATATAGCCAGGAGTGAGAACCACTAGAGTTGTTTATACAAATCGGAGCTGTCTTTTAAAGGAGAATGCATAGAGAGAGAAAGGAATAAGGGCTGAGGACTCGGGCTTGGTTGACACTCAGTAACTTAGAGAAGAAAAATGAAGTGCAAAGGAGATAAAGTCATAGATATTGTATATCATGGAAATCAAGGTAGAAAAGAAGGCCAGGCGTGGTGGCTCTTACCCCTGCAATCCCAGCACTTTGGGAGGCTGAGGTGGATGAATGGCTTAAGCCCAGGAGTTTGATACCAGCCTGGACAACATGGCAAAACCCTGTCTCTACAAAAAAATACAAAAATTGGCTGGGTGTGGTGACATGCCTGTGGTCCCATCTACTCAGGAGGCTGAGTGGGGAGGATTGCTTGAGTCTGGGATGTGGAGGTTGCAATAAGCCAAGATTGCACCACTGCACTCCAGCCTGGGTGACAGAGTGAGACCCTGCCTCAAAAAAAATTCTTTTTAAAGGTAGAAAGAATTAAAAGGAGGCAAGATGGGTCAGCAGTATTGATTACTGCACCCATGGAGAAGAGGAAAAAGAGGTTGCTGGATGTCATAATGACATTCATAGCCCTACCTCTCAGCACAACTTTATCTGTGCTCATTCAGGCTGAAGGAAGACTCCTGATCCGTGGGCAGTGGTTTTGTCGAGTGGTATTGCCCATGACCATAGGAGGCCTCTCCTGACAAACAGAAATGGAAGGAGCATAGCCCAGCTGTGTCATAATGGGGCTATAATTATTCAGTCAGCAAGTATTTATTAAACTCCTACTGAGTGCCAATTACTATTCTGGGCACAGGGTATCACAATAAAGACCTCATTTTTAATCTTTGCTTCTCTCTCACTACTTTCTAGTAAGTTGGAAGTTTCTCTTACCCAAGACCATTCATCTGTTTTGTCATGCATCCTCAACTCTGGGACAAACTTGGTGAAGTCTTCAGAATTAATGAGGGAAAAGCATCTTGAGAAAAATGGAATCACTAGCAACAGCAAGGAGCCCTGGGTCAAAGTGGTCTTCCCGGTGTTTGTGGTCTATCCCTGTCCTCTCTCCTTCCTCCTAATCTCCCACCACCTTTCCACTTTTATTTTTGGTGATGGTTGCCTGGTGACTGTGATTGGACATAAAAGAAGGTGCATAAACTGGAAGAGTCCTTGTTGGCAGAAGCTTCTGGTTTTTCAAAAAAGCAAATGTTTTATGAGGGAGATGAGTAATTCCTTCAGCCTTGAATGAAGTAGATAATCAGCAGATAAAACAGTTTCTATTCCCAGAACCATAGCCTATAACATTTGATATTATAGTTAAAGATACTAGCTCCCCCACCCCCACATTTCTGATTCTCTCCATATAGAGAAGTGCAATTAGCAAAAAATATTTCATTGGTTTCTATTGCTGTGAGTGTTCACAAAGGCAACTGTAAATAAGGCTTCCTATCTTCCTTAAGTTCAGAGTGAAAGTCTGTATATTTGAGTGCACCTCATTCCAGTGAGCCTGGCTCAACAACTACTTTAATGTGCTGATACTTCTCATCCAAGCAGAGGGCTCTACTTAGCTTTGGGAATAGATGTATAAGTGGAAGCGAAAGTCATCTCTTGATAACCCCTCTTCTCTGCCCTGCACATTAGGCTAGGATTGGTCAACAGAAGCTTAAACATCTGGTCAGCTCAGTCCTTTGGGGTGGTTGGGGTTTCATAGACAACCCATCAAGATTGATTGGCCTCATAACTGAATTAGCCAGATGTGTGGGCATTGTGTGCCCTTTCTTCAGCTCCTTTCAATGTTGTTAGATGGAAGCAGACATGCGATTAGCATGTTTGAAGATGATGTGTTTTTAGTACATGAACAGAAGCTGCCACCTTCTACGAAGACTGTGGCTGTGCCCCAGATGTCAGCAGTATGATTATGACTGCTAAATTCAGCCCAGACCCCAGGCTTGGATGCCTTGGTCTCAGCTGTCATTTGCAGGAGGCAAGACTGCAGAAGCCTAAGGACTCTGGCTCTGATAGTGCACTTTGAACTCTGCTTTATGCAGAGCCTTTCCCTCCCCACTGACAGTTGCTCCCAGCTGCTCTCTGGCCATAGAACCTGCTGCCACCTCTGAGGAGAGTCTGTGCTATACTGTGGGGATAAGGAGGAGTAGGGCTGGCCTCTTGAAAGCCCACAACTTCCACGAAAGTCATGAACATTTTCAGTTTGGGTCTTGTCCAAAATGAAAATAGGCTAAGGATCCTCACTTCCTATGCCTGTGTCACATGCTATTCAGAGCATTATCCACCGTCTAGAAAACCTCTACGTTAGGTTTGCTTTGACCAGAAATGCTTGGCGGGAGTTTTTGCTTTTGTCGTTTTCCTTGCCTAACTCTGTATGTGAAGTATGTTTGAATATTCATTTCCATGGTTTTTATACCACCTCTTTCTAACCACACTGATCTACATATCTTCCTTAGAGCAAGCCAGGCATTTTCACGTCTTCCACAGCTTTGTTGATGCTTAATATTCCAAAGACATCTCATCCTCAATGCGTCCAAACCCATCCCTCCTCACACTTTCTTCCATGTTCTCTTTGATGAATAGTATGGTTGTCTACTGGTTGCTCAAACTAGAAAGTGTTATGTCTGATGACTTCTCCCTCATTTTCCACCAAGTCCTGTCTTTCTTAGAATTTCATCTTTAGCCCATTCTCTCCTCTGTCCCCACTTCTTTAATTCAGGCTTCATTACTCTCACCTGGACTATTATAACAGCCTTGTTGGTCTTCCTACCTCTGGGATCCCATCAAACCAGCCTCTACCTCACAAAACCATGTCACTTTCCTGCTTTAAAACCTTCAGCAGTTCCCACTGCCTATAAATTAAGCTCAGATGTTTAACCCAGCATGCAGTCACTCTGAAGTCCACCATGAATCTTCTGCCACCAGTTTCCAAGAGAGGATGAGGATGATGGTTTGCTTCAGGATTGGGATCATCCTGTGGGCCTACCAGGAGGATGCCTGCAGCCAAGTAGGCCTGGGAGACAAGAACTGTCTCTGCCTGTGGCCCACTAAAGTGTTCACTACCTTGCATAGCTTTTCCTGCCTCCAAACCTGTCCTCATTCACTTTGCCTGGAATGTCTTTCCCCGCTTCTCCACCTATCAGACTCCTACTTAGCCTTCAAGATCCAACTCATTTATATCTTTAATGTGTAACTTTCCATGGTTTGCCCACATGAAGTGAATCACTTCTTACTCTGTTCCCTCACAGCAATTTTAGAAGACTATTTTATTGTTTTAAAGATTGCAATTGAAGCGTCAAAAAACAGAGCTTAACATGTATCTCCTCCTTACACACCCTCTTCCTCCTGCTCCTCAGATTCTGCTGCTGGTGGCCCCGACCAGATCTCTAACCTGGGATGGCCATCCAGTCTCCCTTCTGTCTACTAAGGAGGTAGGGTAGCCGGCTCCCTGTTCAACACCCCATCCACTGTCGGAAGGAATGGTTAGTAACAGCAATTGAAGGAAAAATAACAATAGTTACCATTTTTTGATAAAAGCTCTGGACCAAGGCTTTTATCTCTTTTAATACTTAAAATAACTTGCCGGGTGTGGTGGCTCACACCTGTAATCCCAGCACTTTGGGAGGCCAAGGCAGGCAGATCACGAAGTCAGGAGATCGAGACCATCCTGGCTAACACGGTGAAACCCCATCTCTACTAAAAATACAAGAAATTAGCTGGGCGTGGTGGCGGGCGCCTGTAGTCCCAGCTACTGGGGAGGCTGAGGCAGAAGAATGGCGTGAACTCGGGAGGCGGAGCTTGAGTGAGCCGAGATCGCACCGCTGCAGTCCAGCCTGGGTAACAGAGTGAGACTCCGTCTCAAAAAATAATAATAATAAAATAAAAATAACTCTGCAAGTTAGGAACTCTTATTAGCTACATTTTCCATATGCATAAACAAGGGCACCAAGCAGTTCAGTAACTCAACCAAGGTTCACCAGTGAGTGGCAGAGCCATTGTGTTATTGTATCTATGATTAGGATCTCATAAGCAGAATTCCAGTGTATGTCCCCAGAGCCTATAGGGTCTACCCTGTCCTCTGTAGGGTCTGGCATAAAATAGGTGCTCTAGTATGTTGGTTGGTTGGCTGAATGAATGAATGAATCAGCATTCTTCCCATTGAACTTGCCTTCAGGCTTAAGAGGCTGAATGTCTGTAGGTTATGCCAAGAAGTATGGATTTTGTCTCATCTCGTAATGCCCAGCTGTACACAGACATGTTCCCTCCCACTCAGTAACAAACTGCCTGGAACTCTTTCCTGGCTCATATTTACAAGAGAATGTGATAAATTCCGTATTGATCCCTCCTGTTCCACTGTAAATTTTGCAAAAGATGATTAAATAGAGCAATAGAGTCTGCAGGCATTGTGGCTCAATATGTTGTGGACTGGTGTATCGACCTCCTCCATCCAAAGGCAGCCAGCGCCTATCTCTGCTGCCCCAAACCAGTAATTAAAATCCTGTGAGACTGGGATTTAAAATCCAATCATATCCCTGAATCAAGCCTTCTAGCCTCCCCGTGTGACGAGTGCAATAAGGTAACGACAGGAGCATGTTTATGTCTGTGTTGAAGCAATCCCCATAGGGTGGGTAAGAAATGGAGACTTAGGTAGCCCTGCTGGCTAAATCATTTCACCCTGACACCACAGCCACTTGTAAGACAATCTGTAGGTACATAAACAAGTCCCAGCCAAAGACCAAAACTCAAGGTATAAGAGCAAAATGTCATGCACAAAAATCCACAAATTGTGTTTCACTATACACTTATATTCCCACAGCCAGTAGTAATTTTAAGCAAGTAATTTGGCCTTGATTACACGGTTACTGGCCTTTAGTAACCAAACGCATTTTTGAATGTCCACAGGAATTCTGACTTAATCTAAAGCCAGCTTTCCCTTTGCTGAGGCCTGTAATCAAAGCACAAGATACTACTGAAATAAACTTGTCCATCTCCCCTCAGCTGGATGAGGAGCTCCTTAAAAGCAAGAACAGTATCTTCTTACTCACTTTTGTATCCCTAGCACCTACCATGGTGCCAAACATATAGAAGACTCAAAAAGTATCTTTGAATGAATGGATAAGTGCATGTTAACAATTAATCTTGAAAAAAAATACCTGTAAACCAGTATATAAGTAGGAAACCACCTAAGCGGTTGTCCATTTAATGCTTGAACACTTCCAGTGCTGGAGAACTCAGTTGCTCTTGAGGCTGTTCATATTCTATTTTTAGATGTTCCAGTGGTTAGAAATTTAGCCAAAATCTGCTTCTAAGCGTTTTAATATTACCCTTGATTCATGTAGAATGAATCTAATCCCACTTTAACACGATGGCCCTTGAAATGTCTGAAAACGTCAGGCAGGTTCTCCTGAGCTCTTTTCTCCAGCCTAAACCCCCTACTTCCTTAAACTATTTTTCTCATGTGGCCTGTAAACCCTTTCCTGTCTCAATCACGTTTCCCAAAACAATCCTCACTTTCCCTTCCAAACCTATGACTCCCTATTTATTTTCACTAACTTTCATCACATTTGCTTTAGCTCTTAATGTCAATCTTCCATCGCATGTATTTGGTACCCTTCCAACCTTAATTACATCTGCAGATTTGATGAGGAAGATGTCCCTGTGATATCCATGTCATAGGTAAACATGCTGAACAAGGACCAAGTGTTTGCTGCCACTGGAAACTCCTTCCAGACCTCTGATCCACCTGCTTGGGTCTGGTTAGTCCATCAGTCTTTTACTAGCATTCCATGTGGTACTGGCATCCAGTACCATTTCTCCATTGTGACCACAGGATTATCCTGAGATATCTCATCAGATGTCTCATGAAGTCCACATTTGGCCTAATTGTACCTGATTGAGCAAACAGGTCATCCTGATAAAGAAAGGAGAGGTTAGTCTGGCATGACTTGGCTTCTGCGAACCCATCCTGATGCCTAGCGATCATCATCATTCCTTTTCTAGCCATTCACAAAGCATTCTTAGTCGTTCATCTGATTGTGGAGACAAGGCATATGTGTGAAAGTCTGTGATCAGATAATAACTCTAGTGGTTCAAAGGAAGAAGTGATCTGTAGGCTTGAGTGGCCTGGAAAAGCTTCAGGGCAGGGAAGATGAACCCGAGTCTGCAGAACATAAAGTCTGGGTGGTGGGCAAAGACGATTTTGGCACCACAGAAGAGAACAGTGGTAGTCCAGTGTAAGCCAGTCCTTCCAGTCAGTGCTGAGGAAGTGCAAGCTACGGGGTGGGCAGAGGCCGAAACGGTGTAGGTGGAAAGAGCCCTGAACTAGTAGGCATGGGTTCTAGCTCCCACTCTCCTACTCGTAGTCTCTGTGACCTTGAGCTCTAATTTCCCTTCCCCAGGCTTCTCCACTTCTCTGGTCCTTTTTTCTTTAGTGCTCAGTGTAGTATCTTCTGCTCTTCTCCAGCTGGTGCTGTGGTTTCCCACCTCCTAAGCTGCACAGTGCCTAGCTCCCTGGTACCAGGGGCGTAGGGGGAAGAATCATCATCCTCATCTCAGTCCCCTGAGATCCTCATCTTCTCACTCCCCTGTTACATAATGATGTTATTTCTATCCCTGTTTGTCTTTCACTAGTCTGAGTTCTGCCCAAGGGCAAGAACAAGTCTGATTCCATACAGTGGAATGGGGAATGTCTGGATCCATTCCATTAAAAGTCTCTCTGTTCCCTGAACGTTAGAAATCTGCCTCCCTGAAGGCAAGGGATCACATCAGAGCATATCTACTGGGGGGTTGGGACTTGTGGATGACCTTCTGGGAGGTCAGTTAACGTGTGTCACCATTCCCCTGGCCCCCAGACAGGGAAGTCCTGAATGGGAGGAAAGGGAGCCTCATTTTGTCCCCTTTCTACAAAGCTGTCTATCCTAAATCTACCTCTAGAAATGCCCCTATCTTGGCTTTGGAGCATCTGAGCACACTGGAAGGGAGGAAAAAAGATGATTTTTCTCTCTTTTTGAGTCATCAGGCCTTTGGAAGGTAGCACTTGGTAGTGGAAAACCAGACCTGGCTTCCTTTCCTAAAAAAATACTTTTCATTATATAAAATATCAAACATGTACAAAAGAGAGAATAGTATAATAAATCCCCATGTTAAATCCCAGCTTTACTATTTATCTGCTCTATGACCATGGGTAAATTATTTTAGTTTTCTGAGCCTCTGCTTTCTCAGACTCTTTGTTTGATGAATAATTCAGACACTGTATATAAAAGCATTATACCCAACAAATGTTAGCCTGTCACCTTTCCCCTTGCTCTTCTGTTAGATTCAGTTAAATCATCTGTAAACTAGAAAAAATTATACATCTCCTGCTGTCTTCATCAAATTGTTAAATCCATGGCCATTGTCAGCACAGGATATGGCACATAACAAGTGCCCAGTAAGTATTTTTCATTACAGGGGCGGGGTGGGGGGGCACATCTGCAAGTGTGAATGTCTGTGTACATATGTATGTTGAGCAGGGCTCAGTGGTGTGGTTTAGGGAAAAAGCTCAAGAGACCAGAGCTCTATTCCCAGTTCTTCTGTGCTTCCTGCAGCATTCTCAACAAGTCTTTTCTCTCTCACCTTCAGCTTCTGGGAAAGTAGAGGAGAATTGGCTCTGACTTGAGGGAGCCCCGTACATACTGGATATGAAAACTAAACCAAGATATGAAAGTGGCAGGCCAGGACCCTGAGACTGAGGGCCAGGGAAAGGAGTGAGTAGGGAGGACACTAGGAGCCCAGAAGGGAGAGCACTGATCACTGGAGGAGAAGAGAACTGGGCCTTGAAGAATGGGCAGGATCTGGGTAATCGGAGAGACCACAGGTGGGGACAGAGTGGAGCTGAGCGTGGAGACAGGGAAGGTGCATGGCTTTTCATATGTGGTCATCCTCTCACTCTCTCTCTGAATGTTTCCTTGATGGGGAGCTCATAACTGAAAAGAATAGATCAGTCCACATTGACATGCCTCTGATCATGGGAAGGATTTCCCGTAATTAGAAGTTTCAACAAAAACTTCTAATTTGAGATAGTCAACAGACTGCTGAAATAGTGACAGTGAGGACGAAGGTGGTAAAGCCACTAGCAGTAAATATGGAAAACAAGAGTGAATGTAAAAGTTATTACAAAGAACATTGTACACCTGTCTAATCCTTCTTTCCAATCATTTTTGAACTTGTTAATCTAATTAGTCCTCACAAAGCCCTTAGAGGTAGGTAGGGCAACAGTCATTACCACCAGAGAAGTAGAACAAGTGCCCTGGTGGATCACACAGCTGGGAGAGGCAGCCCGTCACTGGCTCCCCAGCCCAGTGCTCTTTCAGAGGGAAGGGCTGAGTCATGGGAATTGCAGTGGAATCGTATCACTAGAAGGGCAGTGTGCTGACAGAACCAGGGGTGGGGAGCGGCGTGAATTTCAATGTTATTGATAATAATAGGCCAACACATTTGTATAGGACATTTACTGTTGTTACTGTTGTTGTTGTTAAGCCGTCTTATACACATTATCTTATTTGAGGTAGGCAAGGGCCAGGACAGAGTAGTGTCAAGGGAGGAGGGAGTGACAAGCCTCCTGCCACCCTCTCAGCTTATGAGCTTTTTGCCACCAGCACAGAGAAGATCTGAATCCCACCTCCACCCTAATTTCAGCACTCTCCCTAGGAAAGGCAGGTGGGCCTCTCTCTCCAACCATTTCCTCCCCACTTCCCACCTACAGAGCATAGAGGGTACCGGGGCCTGACCTGACCTCTTCTGCCAACCAGGCAGAGAGGCTTCTGGGACCAGCAAAGAAACTGGGGACTTTGGTCTACAGGAAAAAGGTACCTGGTTTTGTACTTGCTATCAGAAAGGTTCTCCTGGGGCAGAAAGAACAGCCATATTCTGTGTGGCCTCAGAAGATGGCACCTGGAGAGAATATGGTTCAGTCGTCTGGCAAATATTATTGAGTTCCCATCCCATGCAAGGATATATAGCAGTGTATCAAACACAGTGGCTGGCTTGTAAGAACTCTCAGTCTTAGATGAGACAGACTTTAATGCAGGGTGACCAATGCAGTAAGATGGAAGCCAAAAGACCTATGGGAGCAGAGAGGATGGTACTCAACTTACGGTGGAAGGAAAACAAGGCTTCCTGGAGGAGAAGCCTGGACTGAGTCTTAAAAGATGAACAGATGTTTTCAGAACCAAGATGGAAGTGGAGTTGGTGAGAGAATCTGGGGCTCATATGTGAAAAATATGCCTTCAGTTAAATGGGGGACACCCCTGGGAGAGCCATGAGCTTGGGGCTGGGTACTGGGGACATTCAGAGGAGCCAGAGTGACCACCCGTTTGAGATATAGTAGAAGGAAGTATCTTCTTAGGGAATTAGAAGAACTCACCATTTTTCCACTTGGAGAGTCAATAATTGTGTCAAATCAAAGGCAGGTACTGAAACAGAGAAGAGGAGTGGGCTCTCTCAGCACCAGTGAGCCAGGCCTTCACTCTCACCAACAGCATTGCCACTGGGTGATGAGGTCCAAACCAGCCATAGTGGCACCAATCAGCATCAGCCCCACGACCACCCACCCCCCGCCCCAACACGACTTTCCTGGCCCAGGCCCTATTGACAGATCCCCCAGAATCTGAAGGAATTCAAGACAAATGGTTAAGAGGATGGAGTTAATAAAATTTGAAAAATTGAGGCCTGTCACTCCACTAAACTTTTTTCAATACCACTGACAGAAACATATTTCCCCAATGAGTGACCTTCCACAGCTGTAGCGGGCAGGCGCAGCCGCAGCAGTGCTGCCAGGAAGCCAGTCTGCTATTTATCAAATATTATAAGCTGGGACACACTAATCTGAAGAGGGAGAGGAGGGGAGGGGTCCTGTACCACACTGCCTGGGGTGCTCCAGGTGTTTGCCCCAGCCCCAGACAGCCAGTGGGAAGTGACGGATGGCCTGCGATTAGCACTCCCCACCTCCATCCAGCCCTTTCACTTGCTCCCGGAGGCCTGGCCCTCTAGACCAGCTGCTCGGCCCGAAGGGGCCCTGGGTGGGAGGCAAGGGGAGGTCAGGCCAGGGCATGGGCCATCCTGATGCCCCTGGAGAGGGCAGGCGGGTGAGGCCCAACGTGGTTATTTATTGGAGTGTAATGGTTTGTGGCCATGAAGGTGAAATCGATCAGTGGTAGAAGTCAGGTTCTATCAATTATTACAGCAATTAGTCAAGTCAGAGCGAGGGTGAAGGGCTGGGGTCCTAATATTAGATGGACACTATCCATGGTACCCCTGCCTCAGCCTGCCTAAAGTGGGGGCAGACATGCTGCCCTGAGGCTCTAGAACCTTGGGGAGCCTTCCCCATGAGTGGTCAGGTGGAGCCTGACCTGAGAGCCTTCTGGGCTGGAGACAGGTGCAGTACTACTTTAAAAGGAGCCCCTGTGCTGGCTGGCCCAGGTGCAGAGATGTCCTACCTGTCCCCATCCCATCCTTTATGAGAAGTGACACGACTCCTACTAGAAATTACTCAGTGGCCAATGTTTATGGCACACATTTTTCATTCTGTAAGCAAATATAGATCACTGACAGCACTTGTTTGAAGAGGCTAATCTCACTCTCTGTTCATTCTTCCACTGTCTTCCTCTGTCACCTTGTCTCCTCTTCCCCCTCCTCTTCTCTCTGCCATTTCTTTCCTCCTAACCATTTTTCTACTCTTCTCTTTGCCATTCTTCCCCTTCCAGAGGTCTCTTCCTAACCCTCCCTTCCACCGCAGCTCATGTCTAGTGACAAAGCTCCCCTTGAGGCTGTCTAAGAAAGGAGAGACCTTTCCACTGCTTCTTTGCAGCTCCCTTTCTGCCTCTGCTGTGGTTTAGCTCTCGGGGGAGGGGAGGATGCTGTCTGCCACTGGCCCCTCAGCCCTTGCAGAGCCCCTCAGTGTTGAGTGCCAGAGAAAGCAGCTCAGCGGGGCTGGGCCAGGAAGGCTGGGCTAGGCGAACAAGTCCCTGAGCACTTTGTTCCTTCCTGAGCCCCACAGTGCTGCCTGTCCCTCCTTCAGCACACTGATGACACTCAGCCTGTGATCTCTTGTCCCCATGAGCTCCTGGAAAGGTGGAATTGTGCTGGACTCGAACTCTAGGTAGCACCTAATAATCTTAAAGACAGGAAGTCTTTAAGGTTATTAAAGAGTCTGCAAAAGAGACAGAAGAAATGGTCACAAGAGCGGAAAGAAAACCTGAAAAGTGGTTTTATAGAACTCACAGGAGAGAGTGGCCAAGGTATCAGTTGCTATAGAACAGTCGTGAAATGTAAAGAAGGAAACTGTTCATTGGCTCTGCCAGTCCTTCATTATCCTGCACACAGAAGCTTGCAGATAGAAAGTGCCCAGTAAGTGCCAACAAAATTGAAAGAAAGGATGAGGCTCTGACGGAGCTTCTGAGGACTTGCCCAGTAGTTAGGAAGACCACAGGCACACTGCTTCCTAGGGAGGTTGCACTTTGTCCTGAAAGCAAAGGCCAGCTGAAGGCTTTTTCGTCAGGGGTATATTGTGGTCACCCTCATGAGAGTAGAGAATTGGAGTTAGGAAAACCTGGGGGTGGTTTTTACTCCTAGTTCAAGCAAATAAAGCTAGCTTTGTGGCCTTGGGCTAGTTATTTCACTTTTCTGAGCCTGTAGCTTGAGGATTTTAATTCCTATCCCTCAGGGTAGTTGTGAGGATTAACTGATAAAATATATAGAAAATACTGAGCACAGTGTCTGGCACAGAGTAATTGCTCAATAAATAGCAGTGTTACTATTATTACATCATGACTCCAATGATCTGCCCAGGAGACATGAAAACATACATCTACACGAAGACTCGTGTATGAATGTTCATGGCACTGTTTATATCATAGCCAAAAAGGGGAAATAGCTTAAATGTCCATCATCACCTGATAGATAAACAAAACGTAGTATATCCACAGAATGGAGTACTATTCAGCCATGCTACCACATGGATGAACCTTGAAAACATTCTGGTAAGCTTGAAGAAGTCAGACACAAAAGGCCACATATTATACAACTCCATTCATAGGAAGTGTCCAGAATAGGCAAATCCATAGACAGAAAGTAAACTAATGTTTGCCAGGGCTAGGGGTAGGGGGAGTGTCTGATAATAGATAGGGGATTTCTTTTGGAGGAGGGTGAAAATGTTCTGGAATGGTATATTTTAAACTACTGAATTGTATACCTCATTTCCTTTCCTTTTTCCTTTCCTTTCCATTTTTTAGACAAGTCTGTTGCCCAGGCTGGAGTGCAGCGGCATGATCCCAGGTCACTGCTACCTCTGCCTCCTGGGTTCATGCAGTTCTCATGCTTCAGCCTTCCAAATAGCTGGGATTACCAGCATGTGCCCCCATGCCCGGCTAATTTTTTTTTTTTTTTAGTAGAGATGGGGTTTCACCATGTTGGCCAGGCTGGTCTCGAACTCCTGGCCTGAAGTGATCTGCCCACCTCGGCCTCCCAAAGTGCTGGGATTACAGGCATGAACTACTGTGCCTGGCCTTGAATTGTATACTTTGAAAGGTTTAATTTTATGGTGTGTGAATTGTATCTTAATAAAAAACAATGTATTTGTCAATATTCTGCACTAAATTCCTGTTAGAAGATAATACTGTGTAAAAAAAATTATTTTTTTCTTATTGATAATAAAAGTTTCCTTCACCTGGATTGTATTTCCTATGGCCTGCCCCTTCCCCCTCTACCTCCCACATCTCTATAGAGCTTTATCCACTTCCTCTGCCACTCAGGCAGACAGCCACATGTAAATGCTTAATAAATTGTTACTGTTGTTCATAAGTTGATAGGGTCTTTTAAGAAGTAGAGACTGTGGCTGGGCATGGTAGCTCACACCTGTAATCCCAGCACTTTGGGAGGCCAAAGTGGAAGGATTACCTGAGGTCAGGGGTTTGAGACCAGCCTGGCCAACATGGTGAAACCCCCATCTCTACTAAAAATACAAAAATTAGCCAGACATCATGGCACATGCCTGTGATCAGGAGGCTGAGGTGGAGAATTGCTTGATCCCAGGAGGTGGAGGTTGCAGTGAGCAGAGATCGCGCCACTGCACTCTAGCTTGGGCAACAGAGTGAGACCCTGTCTCAAAAAAAAATAAAAATAAAAAAGTAAGAAAAGAAGAAGTAGAGACTTGTGGCTGGGTGTGGTGGCCCCACGCCTGTAATTCCAGCACTTTGGGAGGCCAAGGCAGGAGGATTGCTTGAGCCCGGGAATTCAAGACTAGCCTGGGCAACATAGTGAGACCCTGTCTCCTAAACATTTGTTTTTTTTGTTTTTGTTTTTGTTTTTGAGACGGAGTCTCGCTCTGTCACCCAGGCTGGAGTGCAGTGGTGCAATCTCCGCTCACTGCAAGTTCTGCCTCCCAGGTTCACGCCATTCTCCCGCCTCAGCCTCCCGAGTAGCTGGGACTACAGGCACCCACCACCACGCCCAGCTAATTTTTTGGAAAGACAGGGTTTCACCGTGTTAGCCAGGATGGTCTCAATCTCCTGACCTTGTGATCTGCCTGCCTCGGCCTCCCAAAGTGCTGAGATTATGGGCGTGAGCCACTGAACCCGGCCAAAAAATTTTTTTTCAATTAAAAAAACTTTTTCTTTTTAAGTAGAATAGGAATACTTCTGTATCATGATATAAATGTTTTCACATACTGGATTGAGAAACACTGGTTTTTACTGTCCATCAACAGTGGTTGGACACCCACCCTGAGCCATACCCTGTGCTAGTTGGTTTCCCAGCCAGCCCATTATATCCTTTGGCAGGGACTGAGTCTTAACCTTCTATTATGCAGATAGTACTTCCTGAGCAAGAGAGAAGCTCAAAAAATACTAGATAATTATTACCTTAATGTTCTGTGTAACACACATTTATTGAGCATCTGCTGTGTACAAAGCAGTTTTCTAATTATGTTTCTGTCTTCCTGCCATGAGAGGAGTACCTTTAGGGCAGGGCCAGATCTAATTCTTCTGCATCCTCAGGCCCCATTCATTCAGGGTCTGCCGACTTGAATAGAATGGGTGGTTTCTGAAGAAGAGAGTGAGGTGCTTAGATGTGGGCTTTGGGAAGGCTGTGACAGCACAGAGAGTCAGAGTGACCTTTCCTCCATAACTGCCAGGGCTGGCACAAGGTAGACACTTTATACAGGCTTGTCAGCTGCCAGTACTTAGAGACAAGGTAGATACATGGCCCCAAGCTAACCCCTTCTTTTTGTCATACTTAAAGTCTTTGTCCTTAAGTCACAGGAACTAATGATTGGAGGAAATGCTCAGCCACACACACTCAACCACCAACAGCTAGAGTGGCATAGACAGGTTGCTGGTGGTGCCCATGCCCTTCCAGAGGTCTTAGCTGACTCAGACAGATAGGAAATGCCCACAGGTAAGAGCGCATAAAAGGAGAGCAGGAGAAAACAGAAAGAAGGGGAACCATTTAATTGTTATTTGGGATATTCTCTGCTTTAGAAAGGAACCCTTTGTATGGCTTCATGAATGAACGTTTATCTGTACGCTGATAGGGGCAGCTTCCTATTCTTGAGGAGACTGGGGGCTGGATTTGTATTTAAACAGATAATAATCACCTAAGGAGAAGTGGTCTTTGGTGTAAAGCCTGACATAATTTAATGAGTGAAGGATTAAATGATGCGTGGAGTGTCCACAGGCCTCCTCCCTTCCCTGAGACTTACCTTGGCTTCAGGCGGGCAGATCATGAGGTCAGGAGATTGAGACCATCCTGGCTAACATGGTGAAATCCCATCTCTCCAAAAAATTAGCCGGGCGTGGTGGTGGGTGCCTGTACTCCCAGCGACTCGGGAGGCTGAGGCAGGAGAATGGCGTGAACCCGGAAAATAGGGACATTTTAATGAATACATGTATGAAATTGTGTGTTTACATGTATTTGTGCTGGAGTATATTAACCTGTGTAGTTGTTTGGCATACTGTGTTAGCATGTTCAGCTGTGTGTATTTGTGTATTTACAATGCATCTATGTGTATGGAGTATGTTATGGAACATGTGTGCATGCACGTGTAGGAGCCCCAGTCCCATGTTTTTCCACCATTTGTAGGTGTCCATGGACATTCCCAACATAGAAATCAGAGCCCTAAGCCACCTCCAAGGGAAGGTTGAGGTTCCACTGATCATTCATAGAGCCTCTGACTATTTATCCTTCTTCTCTTGCCAGGAGCCAACCCCCTGCAGAGGAATGAAATGGGACACACGCCCTTGGATTATGCCCGAGAAGGGGAAGTGATGAAGCTTCTGAGGACTTCTGAAACCAAGGTAAGTCTCAGGGAAGGGAGGAGGCCTGTGGACACTCCACGCATCATTTAATCCTTCACTCATTAAATTATGTCAGGCTTTACACCAAAGGCCACTTCTCCTTAGGTGATTATTATCTGTTTAAATACAAATCCAGCCCCCAGTCTCATCAAGAATAGGAAGCTGCGCCTGTCATGACCAGGGAGTGGCCTTGGCCACTTCTGGCTGCTGAGCATTACCTTTAAATTTGGTTTATGAAGTGATGGGTCTCCCAGGTCCTTTTCAGAGGAGGGGGTGCTAGCCAGACAAAATCTTTAGCCCAAGCAAAGATTTTAGTCGTATTTTTCCTAGGCCTCATGTATTCTACAGCCTCATCAAACCATCTTTTCCCAGCATCACTCTTGAACTATTCCTTCACCCCTCCCCTCCCCTCCACGCAAACTCCAGAAAGCCTAGTATAGAATCTGAGCCAAAAAATCCTCCATTCTAATTCTGTCTTCCCAACCAAACTTTTGAACTCCCTGAAAACAGGGCTAAGTAACTCAGGAACTACTGGACAGAACTAGAACTAGAATCACAAAATCTCAGAGCTAGCAGGGACTTTAGAAATCAAGTCCAGTGATGGGAAATCTTACAAAAGCATAAGCCAATAAATCAGAGGAAAATTGAGTTGTTCGAGTAGAAGGAGAGAGACGGACTAGAGCACTGCCCATGTGGCCTGCCCTTCCCTCCTGGGGAAGTCTCTGAGGGGACTCTGTTGTTGCCACAAGTTTCAATCTCTGAAACCTAAATCAGCTGACTTATTTTACTCCTGGAGAAACTGGAGCCTAGGGCTGTAATGTGGCTTGCCTTTGGTCCCAGAGTGAGTTAGCATCAAAACTGAACATAATAGGCTTGACTACAGGTCATGTGGTAGGTTCAGTGGCAGGACAGGGACTGCAAAGACCAGGTTTTTTACTTTTACTCTTGTGCCCTTTCCAGCATCAAGGAGTCTGTTATCCACAAATTGGCCGAAGTACCTTGAGATGATTCAGTGTGGCAGGTCCCACCTAGTGGCAAATATTCTCTGTCTTAAGTCCAAGCACTTAGCTCCCTGGAATGAGACTGAAGAGATGTGGGTTCTGATCCTAGCTTCACCACTCACTGCCCATGTGAGCTTGGGCTAGCACTTCCCCTCATTAAAGCTCAGTCTTCTGTGATATGAAAACATTGTACTAAATGGTTTCTAAGGTTCTAGGCAACGTATGATTATATATGGATCAGTCAGGATAAGCTAGATTATGCTATTGTAACAACCCCAAATTTCAGTGGTTTAAAATGAAACAAAATAATATTTATTTTTGCCTTATGTTGCATGTTCCTTGTGGTTGTGGATGAGGGCAGGCTCTATTCATCCTAGGCACTTAGAAATCCCAGCAGGCAGAGCAGCCACCCACTGGAATGTTGCTGGTTGCTTGCCAGAGGGAAAAGGATGCTCTGAAGGGTCTTACATCCACAGTTAAATGCTCAGCCTAGAAGGAGGATCCTTTCCGTCCACTCACTATTCATTGGCCAGAACCATGTTCCAAACCAATCATAAGGGGACCAGGAAGAGTAATCCTACCATATGCGTAGAACGGGAGAGCTGGAAATATTTGATAATCAACATCAACCATACAGAGTTTGCCTCCCTGGTAATTTTAGTAACTGTCTTGCAGTAGTTTCTCCTGGAGAAAGGAAGGAATTAGGAAGGGTGACTAGTTTTTCACAACCCATCCCCAGGGGCCCTTGTGACCAGAAAGAACTACTAAATTTCAGAGGGCAAGTGCTTCTCTCCTTTTGTTCAGATTTTTCTATCCTAGGAGCAGGTCGGGAGATTGGGTCAACTTCCCCAAGTGCCTTAAGGAAATCCCTTAGCACTGTTGCGCCTAACCTTAGGGACTGCACTCTCATCCTCAGCTCCCCTTTCAAGCCCAGTGCCTTTCCCCCTGAGAGACCAGCCCTGGACTTGGCCAAGAGTACCTGTGGCTTTTGAACTTGTGTGACAGAGCAGGCAGTGATCTGGCCACTGAAGCAAGAGAACAGGCCCCCTTAGTGCCAGTGCTGGTGGAGGGTTAGGCCCACTGAAGGACCCTTCACAAAATTTAGCTACCCAAGGGAAGTGGCTTGATGTTGGCCACATTGTTACAGGGCTAATGTCCAGAGTGAACAAATGGCAGCTGCAATCCCCTGTGCCAGTCAGACCCTTCTGGAGCATGGAGAGCAATTATAGATACCATATTCGAAGTAGACATTGATCTCTTAGAATCTGTGCAGAGAAGGGCAGTAGGGTGGCAAGAGGAACTGTGCCACGAGAGAAAGCTGATGGTAATAGGACATCTGGCCAGAAGAGGAAGAGCACAGGAACAGCTCTGAGTGAGAGGGAATGAGATTTGTTCCATGGCAGAGCCACAGTGGGTAGGCTTATTGGGCAGCAGCTTCAGGGAAGAGCCCTAACACAGCTGTCCCACCATGGAGGCGCTGCCTTAGAGGCTAAGAAAACCACTTGGAGCCAGTCCAGGGATTCCGTAGCTCTCAGCTGGAAGACCATTTCATCTGTTGTCACCTCTGTGCATCCAGTCTGGACTTTCTCCATTCTGAATGTGTCCACTGAGCATCTCCACCTAATTGCTTTGCTGTCCCATCAAATTCTACGTATGTGAAGCACCCCTCAGCCCTCCCTGGATGTCAGCAGCATTGGCTTTCTCTCAGTTATTCAGCATCTACTTGGTCACCCATTCATTCTGTTCTGCATTTTTCCTCCAAACTGCAAAAAGCTTCCTCTTCAAAATTGTGAGGCAGGCTTTTGTGGGAAGAACACCATTTTATACCTGGTTTCTTCTCCCTCTGCCAGTAAGTAAGAAGCAGCTGCCTCTGAGTTCAGGCCCTGCATCTGTAACATAATGACTCAGGCCTGGAGGCTGCTGAAGCTCCAGCCTGGGCTTCATCTCCTGGCTCTTTGTCTAGACATGGGTTGCTATCACTCTGATCTTATCTGGCTCCCCTTCTGTCCGCTCACAATCCCCCTGCCACCCAGCTCAGCCTCCTCCACCTCCACCTACCACTCTGTAGTCAAATTATGCTCATAGAAAACTTGTATTAAAGTTATATGTCCCATTATAGAAGTTTTAGAGATACAGAAAAGTAAAATAAAGAGAAATAATATAGTACATATTTATGAATGACATCTATGTGCCAGACTCTGGGCTAGATGGGAAGAAGACTGATGAGTAAAACACTCAAGGAGCTACAGTGAGTAAAACACTGAAGGGGCTACAGTCTGATAGGGAGACAGGCAAGTAAACCATGACACCACTGAGTCATCAGTGGTATAACTTATCAAGGAAGACCTCCTGGAAGAGATGACAACTGAGCTGAATTTAATTCAAAGACTGTAGCCCTTCTACCAAGACATAACTACTATTAATATTTTTAATTAATTATAACAATAATAGGTACTGTTTTTATCAAATGCATCTAGGTACTGTGCCACGTGCTCAAATATATATTTTTTCTAATCCTGTAGCAAATCTGTGAAATAGTTCTTGTTACCCCTGTTTCACAGATGGGAAAACTGAAGCTGCAGGAAAGCAAGCAGATGATTTACAGAAAACCAAGTTGTTATAAGTGACTATTAGGAATTGAACAATAGGTTTCCTCTTACGATATGGTATTAGCCTTCTCTGGATCATATCTATGTATAGTTATATAGATGGCCTTTTAAAAAAAATTGTGGTTGACAGTCCACCATATATACCAGGAGTTCTCAAACTGGCAGCCACATTTCATATAGCCACCCAGAGTTTTCCAAAAATGTGATTGTAATGCCTTGGAGATTGGGCGTGTGCACTGTCCAGCCACAGGGCCCCCCATTCCCTCTTATATTATTATGTCCTTGATTATCAGACACTTTTGTTTCCTACTTGGCCCGAAGGAGTTACGATCCTATTCTATATTTGGAATTTGCTTTTTATTCACTTAATATTATTGGTGATTTTTCCATTTAAAATTATCCATAAGCCTAATTTTTTATTTAATTCTGCCCTTTAAAATGCGTCATTTACCCTAGAATCTCTGTCACATTAAGTGGTCTGAATGATGTGTCCCTCACTGTTGGCTTCCTCAGTTCTTTCAGCATTCTCTGCGCCGAAGCCTCCTTAGACCCCCTGAGAATATCTAGAGGTGACGAGGCCCAGCCCTGTCCCTGAGTTTGCCATCTGCGGCGGGGAGAGGCAGGCACTCTTAACTCTGATACCTGCAGACTGATTTGTCTTAGGAGGGTTCGCAGAGTTGGTAGAGTTTCCAAGAAAGCGTGGATCACCTCCTGGCAGAGAGAGCAGGGCAAGCTTCAAAGAGGAGGTATCCTGTAATCTCACTTTGAAGGATTTTAATAGATGGAGAGTTTAATACTTAAAGCCAGGACCATTTTCATGTCTTAACTAAGAGACGAAGGAGAGGTAGAAATACATCTCTGTTGACATGATAGCAGATAAAACAAAAATATGTGGAGCTATGCCATGATAAATATTCAGCTGAAGGGAATGTGCTCGTGCCAGCCTGCATCTCCACTCCCAATCCTCACTGCACTGAGACTCACGAGGAATTTATTACTCGTTTTAATCACACCCAAAGAATGCATTGGCAGGAATATTAGGCAGATAGGCCTATCCTATATATTTTATTTGCATATCCCAGTGACAGCATCACAAGCACATTTCCTATCTCTATATTTTTTCATTTGCTTCAGGGGCAGCTAGGGATGTGATGCTCCCCTGGGCCCGCATTCCAGGCTGAGAGCCTGGGTGCTCCTCTCAGAGCTGAGTGCAGCCCTGCAGGAGGGGAGAGGAGGAGCACACAGGAGGGTAGGAGGGTTATGTTCTTCCTCCCCTCGGCCTTGCTCAACCTATTCCGTGCTTTGCCTCTCATTACAGGTGCCAGCTTGCCATGTGTCTGGCTCTGTACTTGGCCCTGTGGCTTACTATGGTATGGGCCAGACAGTGCTAAGTGCTTTTTAGGGACCAACTTTCTCTTTCCCTTTTTTTTTAACTTTTATTTATTTTTATTTTTTTCTTTTTTTGAGATGGAGTCCTGCTGCGTCGCCCAGGCTCGAGTGCAGTGGCGCAGTCTCAGCTCACTGCAACCTCTGCCTTCCAGGTTCAAGCGATTCTCCTGCCTCAGCCTCCCCAGTAGCTGGGATTATAGGGGGCCACACCACAACCGGCTAATTTTTGTATTTTTAGTAGAGATGAGGTTTCACCATGTTGGCCAGGCTGGTCTCAAACTCCTGGCCTCAAGTGATCCACCCGCCTTGGCCTCCCAAAGTGCTGGGATTATAGGCATGAGCCACCATGCCTGGCCTTTTTTTTAACTTTTAAAAGCTTTTTATTGAAGTATACTTGTATAAGATACACATATCAGGAATGTACAGCTCACTTTATTTTCACAAACAAGACATACCTTATCGAGAAATAGACTGTTAGAAGTACCCCAAAAGCCTGCCTCAGGCTCTCTTCCTGACTCATCCCCCAAGGGTAGGCATTATCCTGATATTTTTAACTTTTATTTTTGCATAATTTTAGAGATAGTACAATTAATTCCTATAAATCCTTCACTTAGATTCCCAACTGTTAACATCTTATCATACTTGCTTTATTTTTATGTACATAACTAATACTTATAAGGATATATATATAATTTTCTTCTGAATGATTTAAGTTTACACATGATGTCCCTTTACCCCTAAATATTTGTATGCATCTCCTAAAAAAACGAGGACATTTTCTTATAGAACCTCAGTATAATCATCAAAATCAGGGCATTAATATTGATATTAACTAATCTACAGATGTTATTCCGATCTCACAAGTTGTCCTAATAATTCTCCTTACAAGAAAAGACGGTTTCAAAATCCAAGTTGCATTCGGTTGTCATGTCTCTTTAACCTTCTTTAATCTAGAATGATCCAAACGTTATGATGTGGAAATCAAAAAGAAAAATAAAACATAATAATCTGGAATGGTTCCTCAGTCTTTCCTTGACTTTTATGACCTTGACTTTTTCTTTTTTTTTTTTTTTTGAGATGGGGTGTCGCCCTGTCACCAAGCTGGAGTGCGGTGGTGTGATCTCAGTTCACTGCAACGTCCGCCTTCTGGGTTCAAGAAATTCTCCTGCCTCAGCCTCCAGAGTAGCTGGGACTACAGGCGCCCACTACCACGCCTAGCTAATTTTTGTATTTTTAGTAAAGACGAGGTTTCACCATGTTGGCCAGAATGGTCTTGATCTCTTGACCTCGTGATCTGCCCGCCTCGGTCTCCCAAAGTGCTGGGATTACTGGTGTGAGCCACTGCGCCCGGCTGACCTTGACATTTTAACAAGTGCAGGTTTGTTATTTTGTAGAATGTCCCTCAATTTGGGTTTATCTGCTGTTTCATTGTGATTAAACTCAAGATTATGCATTTCTGGCAAGAACACCCTGTGGGGTTTATTTTCAGTAAATGTATCAAGTTGCCCTTTACTAGAAGCATTAATACTTCTAACAGATAGAAAATTTCTGTTTTAAGTCTCATCTTCTTAAACAGACTGAACTCCCTGAAGGCAAGTCTCTCCTTATCTCCAAGTGGATGGTGCAGGCTTTGGAATCAGACTGCAAGGGTTAGTGTTCTGTCTCTACACTTGCTGCCAGTGGAACCTTGCTTGAATTTACTTCATCTCTGTATAATGGGGATGATGATACTATCAACTTAATAGGGCTATGAGGATTAAAACAGCCAGTCCCAATGTGAAAGCTAAAATTAATGAGTTGAAGTTTGACGAGTAACAGGATATTTACACAGTGTCAAAGTCTCTCCCCACAAGATACTTTTTAATTACAAAGGGAAAAATAACAGTGAAGAAACCTGGCAGCTGCCACCTTAACCTAGTGATCGAAGTTAAGACTACCAGTTATGAGATAAATCAACATCACATCCCTTTGATATGATGCCTGTAGTAGCCTGTATTTGTAGAGCCCTTACCAAGCTCCTCCCATCCTTCTTTCTCCTCTGCTCCAAATAGAATATATACATATCAAGTATTTTTCTTCTCTAGTTTACTCCACTGGCTAGCCTTTCACAAGGCTGGGCACATAGCTCATGTCTTTAAAAGTCAATCATTGCTGGGCATGGTGGCTCACGCCTGTAATCCCAACACTTTGGGAGGCCAAGACGGGTGGATCACCTGAGGTCAGGAGTTCCACCTGAGATGAGCACAAACTCATTTTCTCACTTTAGCCACTCTTCGCCCTTCTTAACCTTCTCTCATCAGTCTTGTCTCTGATCCACCTAGCTATTTGCAGAGGAGTGACATGATCAGATTTACATGTTTAAAATATTGGCTTTAGCAGCAAAAGGAGGATGGACTGGAAGAGAGGAGAATGGAATCTGGGATGCCGACCTAGTGATTACCAAATGTGAAGGGGCTGACACCTGCTTTGTGTTCAGCCTTCCTCTACAGGGATGTGTACTTTGTGGGCTTGTTTAAGAGACTTTCAAATTCCTTAGGTGCCTCTCTCATCTCCCAGTCTTGTGTTCCCATGTGCTCTACATCCCCTAGACTTCTTTGTTGGCACTCCTGGGCTCCTGTTTTATCATTCCCCTCCTCCAGGCTTTCTCCATCATCATCCCTGCCCCGACCATCTCATCTGTTATCCCCTCATTCCCTTTGTTGACCTCCCTTCCCAGGCCTCTATGTCATACCATTTCAGGGCATGGTAGAAGCCCCGACTATGATGTGAGTTACCATCTGAGTCAGGGACTCAGGAACATGGGGCATACCTGAGTTTATTTATGAGTAGCAGGTGGACTGTATAGACCTGACCTCCCCTTGAGAGGCAAACTGCAGCTTGGCCTCTCTTCTCTTCCCCCTCCATACCTACCTTCCCATTCTTGCCCAGGGTTTTGTTCTGCCTACCCCCCACCCCTACCACAGCTGCCCCCTCAGTGAACACACTGCCAGGTTCACTGTCAGACCTCTGCCCTGAGGGATGCCCAACAGTTGGGACGCCTGCCATATCCCTTCTGTAACCCTCCCCCGCAGAGCCACTCAGCCCAGCCACCTACCTCTAAGCAGAGCGAGCCCAGCTAGGCTTCGCCTCGGCCTCCCAGCCCTTTCCTGTAAATGCACTCACAGCCAGGAGGGGTGCCATATTAAATCAAGACTGATGGAAACCAGTGACTGCGATTATCCAGCCAAGATGCAGCATGGGAAGCTGGTCGCTGATGGCTCCAGGTGAGGGCTTCTGAGGCTAATTGTGTGTGGCTTTTATTAAGAAGATGCTCTCTCTCCCACTCCTGCTCTCCTGGGTGGCTCCTTTACAGTACCTCTCTCAGCTCAGTGCCCTCTGCTTCTGCAGGCTGAATTCCTGCCTTCTCTTCTCCTCTAGTGGATCCCTATCAGAGCAGAGCCTTGAACTCGGTTTTGTAGCCTTCCTCCCCATCTCCCCAAAGACAGGAACAATAGTAGCCTGTATTTATAGAGCCCTTACCAAGCTCCTCCCATCCTTCTTTCTCCTCTCCTTCAAATAGAATATATACATATCAAATATTTTTCCTTCTCTAGTTTACTCCACTGGCTAGCCTTTCATAAGGCTGGGCACATGGCTCATGTCTTTAAAAGTCAATCATTGCTGGGTGCGGTGGCTCACGCCTGTAATCTCAGCACTTTGGGAGGCCAAGATGGGTGGATCACCTGAGGTCAGGAGTTCAAGACCAGCCTGGCCAACATGGGGAAAACCAATCTCTACTAAAAATATAAAAACTAGCCGGGCGTGGTGGCGGGCGCCTATAATCCCAGCTACTTGGGAGGCTGAGGCAAGAGAATTGCTTGAACCCGGGAGACGGAGGTTGCAGTGAGCCAACACAGTGCCACTGTACTCCAGCCTTGGAGTACTCCAGCCTTGGCGACAGAGTGAGACTCTGTCTCTCTCTCTCTCTCTCTCTCTCTCTCTCTCTATATATATATATATATATGAAAAGTCAATCATTCATTTCATGTTTTTTAGCACAAACTCTATGTTAAGCATTGGTAAAGCAACATGAAGCTGTGATCTTCTGCCTGCCTGGCTTAATCTCAGTGTCCTTTACATTTTTATCAAGAAGTCTGATCCATTTTCCGAGGTTTTTCTGAATTGGCGTAGATATTTGGGACACCAGGCTGGGGAGAATCAGAATGTGCTGAGATTTAGGCCATGGTTTGAATCTTTCCCAAGACCATCTAGAAACATCCTGGAAAACTAACCAGTTCACGGTATAACTTTCCCCACCCCACCTGTCATCTCCATAGAAGTCAAGAGTCATTTCCTTTGCCCAAGAAATAAACAGGAATACCAAACAACCTAAAACCATGATGCTGAAGAAGAGTCACAGGAAGTAGAAGTGTTTCCCCACAGAAGACTTAGGGAGGCCACACTGGTCATACCCAAATCAACAAAGTGGAAAGAAAAGTTATGTTAGACTTTGCCTATGGCAAAGGGAAAAGATACGTTCTGTGAGGCCCCACAGACCAATGGGTGGAAAGTACCCAGAGGTGGAATTCTCTATCATGTCAGGAAAGCTGACAGCAAAGATGAGCCGCCTCAGGCAGTGGAGGCACCTCTAGAGCCGGGTGAGTGTTGAGACTGCACGCTGCAGACCTAGGGTTCCTAGAGATGGAGCCTTGAGAGCTGCCTCTGGGGCAGTGGTAGCAACCAAGTGGACTTGGCTTCTGGCTTCTGCTTGAGCCAGAGTAACTCTTCCTTTCATCTGTGGAATTCCACCTACAATTACATTAGTTAAAGGATTCCAGTACCAAAAACAAAAAAGGCACTAGATTAGACAGTCTGTTATCAAAATGCAGTGAAGGAGAAGAGGAGTCACATTTATCAAAGGCTTAATAAGGGTTAGGTAGAAGGTAGCCATTTTGGTCACTCAGACTACCTCTTAATGCTATGTGCCAGAGACTCTGCTAAGAACTTATATATTAATGCATTATCTCATTTAATCCTCACCTTGTGGCATTCCACAAGAATCCTACAAGCCAAAACTATCAATACTATCCTGTGTTTTAATGAGGAAAACTAAGATTCTGGGAGCTTAACTTCCCCAAGGTCAGCTAGCTAGGAAGTAGATGAAGTTGAGGGGTGAACTCAGGTCTGTCTGGAGCAAAGCGTGCTTTTCTGCACAACTTGCCTCACTGTGAGCCAAAAGAAGAGCCAAACCTCAGATGGAGACAGCTGAAATAATTAAAGCAGACGCTGTGTGTAAGGTGCTGAGTACAGTGCCTGGCATACAGCAGCCATTCTGCAAACGGTAGTCACCTTTATTCAGTTAGCAACACAAATTGACGCCTGCTGTGAGCCAGGCCCTTTGCTAGGCGCTGGAACTATAGAGATGAATAAACATGGTCTTGTAACCAGTGACCTCATGGTCCAGGAAGGAGAGACAAACAGGAAGTTATTTCAGTGCACCAGAGGTCCCAGGGCCTGGGGTAGGCACAAAGCCTTACAACAGACTCCCTAGACGGTACCACCTTGGAGGTTGGTGGGAAGAGAGAAGACCTTTGTAATGGGGTAATAGTGTCAGCGAAGGCCCAGAGGCAGGCATACTCTGGGACTCATCACTGAAGGGAAGTGAGGAAACTGACCCAACAAACCCTTGCAAGCCAGCTTCTGTCCCTTCAGGCTCCTTCCATGGTCTGCCTGACTGCAAGTCAGCACTGTCCCAGCCAGTATGTATGCATCTCACCATCAGAGCCTCCAGCCCAGTGGACCTAGTGCTGAATGGGGCTGAGTGGGCAGGGAGGAGGAAAAAGGAGATCTATGGCTGAAGTCGGCAGAGCCAAGTGATGTATGTGGCGCCTGAGGGAGCTGCACAGTGACACTCTGGATTCCAGCCGGCAAGTGTCACTCCGCTGGGATTGGTGCCGAATTACTGCTCCGTATGAAACCCCAGGACTGATGGGAGCTTTCAGTTATAGACTGATAGCAACAGCCAAAATTGGATTGTTTGCTATTTATTTTTTTTAACTTCTGTCAAGGTCACTACTGTAACAGGAAAACACTGCCCAAGCAGTAGGTATTTTTTATCCTCTCTGCCTGCAAGAGCAATCTGCAACCACAACTTTTGTGACAGGGCCTGACTTTGACAGCTGTCTTTCCAGAAAGATGTTAGTGTTACAGGCTTGGGGAAAAGGAGCCTCCTGAAGACCTGGTCATTCCTTTCCAGTTCAAGATCTGCTTCCTTCCCCTCCAGCTCCCAACCTCCACAAATACTCTACCATCAGGACCCTGCCCTCACTCCTCCCTGCCTGTCCTCCAGACAGTCCCATGGCTCCCTCCTGGCCCAGTCCTTCTCCAGCTTCTTCAAGCCTCCTGTTCCCCAGAAAGCCCCCCAATAGATGTTCCACACTTATGTGTCCTTCCTTTCTCTACTCCTGCACCACTCCATCTAGCTGTTAATTCTCTCCTCTTTGTATCTGTCATTTTTGCAAACACTCACCAGATGCCCCACTATTGCCAGGACGCATGCTAGAAATAGCAGTGAGTCAAACATAGGGCCTGTCCTTGGGGAGCTCATAGTTGATTTAGGGGACAGACTTACAGACATTCACCAAACTTGTTTTCAAATAGGTTTTTGTGTTTTTTAGTGAAAGATGCAGTGCTGGAGATTCATGCTTTGCACCCTTGAGGAAGATGGTTGGGAAGTATTTTTGTGCAGGCCATGCCTCATCTCCTGACTTTGAGCTGCCTGAGGGCAAGCCCGGGTCTCCTCTTCTGCACGGGTAACCAAGCTTAGGCTGCTTCTGCTGCCTTTTGTGAAGTGGATGAAGCTCAGGGCCAGACATGGCAGACCTTCAGCATCAACTGGAACCTCCCAGGGGACAGGGCATAGTCCTGCTTCTTCCCCTGCCCCACCCTTTCATCATGGCCATGCACAAGGCTGGGCATGCAGCAATTGCTGAATAATTATGTTTAATAGAAATACAGCATCATTGAAATGGGGGGTATTCATAGCTGTCTTTTGAACATCAAAACGTTTTTCAAGAGGAAAGAGGAATTTATACTTATTAAGCACTTATTCCATGCCAAGCATGATGCTAGGCCTGTTACATACATCGTCATATTAATATTTAATCCCCAATTTGCTAATGAGAAAACTGAGGTGAAACAACTTGCTCCAGGTGATAAGCACATCTTGTCAGTGATAAAGCTGGGATTGGACCCAGGTCTTCTGTCAGACTCCAGAGCCAGGGTAATCTGCTAGCAGTACTTACTCTACCAGCAGAGTGAGCTGAGAGCCCTGAGTGGCAGCCACCTGAGTGGAAAGTAGAAAGGGCTGGACCAGCCTCCAGTGACCATGAACCAAAGCTATGAAGCAGGACCGCTGGAGACCCAGACCTGGTTTTCCCCGAGTTGGGGGATAGAATGAAGCTATGGTGCTATGGTTCCAGCAGCCCTCAACCATTTGCCCTCTCTCCACACAGTACCAAGAGAAGCAGCGGAAGCGTGAGGCCGAGGAGCGGCGCCGCTTTCCCCTGGAGCAGCGGCTGAAGGAGCATATCATTGGCCAGGAGAGCGCCATCGCCACAGTGGGTGCTGGTGAGTATGTGGGATGCCAGAAAGGACAGAGTGGTTCATGCTCTGCTGCAGTGAGGTGTACATCCTGTCATCACCAAACTGGATAGGCGCTGTTAATAATATTAAAAGTTAGCATTTGTTGAGTACTATGTATATGCCAGACATTGTTTTAAGTTCTCTGCGTGTCATGTGTCATTTAATCTTTATAGCAATCCTCTGAGGTTGGTGCCGCTCAATCCCATTTTACTGATGAGGAAGCTGAGATACAAAATACCTAAATCACTTGCTCCAGGCTGCTTTCCTATACATAGAATTTAACTCTGACCGTCATCTGGTCCGCTACCCTCAACCCCATTTTTCAAGTGGGAGAATTGAGACCCAGAGAGGGATAGGAGCTTGTCTGTCACTAACAATGTAGCAGCTGAGCCAGAACTTATGTCCCCATCTGACAACCTGGGACTCTTCTATCACTTCCGGATAATTTGTCAACAGCTGGCCTAAATTTATAGAAAATATCCTGAACAACTTTTGAGTGTCTTCTCCACCACTGAAGCTCTTATTTCCATACTTTGATCCTTGGGAGGCAGACTGCCCTCTGGTGTAACCCCTAATGTAATGGCCCTCCAGCCTGTGCAGACCCCACGAGCAGATAATTAAGGTTCTGCTGAACACAGTGGCCTCATCTTTGTTCTCCAACTCTGAAACACCACTCCTTGGGCTTGATTTCAGATAGATGAGGCAAGGGAAGAGGAACCCCAGGCCAGGCCAAGACAAAGGTGTATCCCCCAACACAGTGGTTCTCAAAGCATGGTCTCTGGACCAGCAGCATCACTATCATCTGGGAACCTGTTAAAACTCAGATCTCAGGCTGATTCCACACCTGTGGAATAAAAATTTCTGGGATCTGTATGTTAACAGGCTCTTCAGGTGATTCTGACACTCAGCTGAAGTTTAAAATACCACTGCCCCAGGAAGGCCCTACCTGGTCGTGTGGTATGCCTGGATTGTGGGGTTGGTGCTTTTTAACCTCCATTTGTAAGGAAGTTACTGTATCCACCTTGCTGAGAAGCCCTGCAGCTGGGGATCACAGTGATAATGTTCAGAGCCATGTTCAGTCCTTGTGACCAGCTCCCAGAGGCTTCTAAACCCAAGCATGAGGGAATAAGGCAGCCTGGTGGTTGCAGCTGCTAGCCCAGCTGAAGCATGAAGCATTCTCTGGGTCAGAACTTATGGTAGGCAAGCAGCACCCAACACCTCGAGACCTCAAACTGAAGCAGGTCCAGGAGAGGAAGGCAGATCTAGAGGCTAGGCCAGGCCTCCCTGAGTTCTCCAAGCTAGCGTCACATGTGTGGTAGGGACTGGCTGGATGGAGCCTGGCACCCCATGGGTACCATGAGGATGGGCAGCCAGAGAAGTGCCGCAGAATGAATTGATTTGATAAATGGCCATTTATTACCCTCACGAATTGGCTGAAACCAATTTTGGTCACATCAACCCCTGGTAAGTGCTGGGATATTGATTTGTGCAAAGTAATACAGTGAATTTATCAGTGTGATCCCCAGCTGCAGGGCCTCTAGCAAGGCTGGTGCACAGTTACCACCTTACAAATGGAGGAGATAAAGCGTCAGCCCCACAGCTCAGGCCCCCATGGCCTGTCTGGTCTAGGGCCACTGGAACCAAACCAGGACAACCTGCAAGCCAGAGCCTTGGCATTGAAAGTGAGGCTTTTCTTCCAGAATCCAGAGCTGCTCTCGATCCTGAGGATGGGAGGCTGCCTGCCCTGTTGGGCAGACCTCCTGGGAGCTCAGCACCTCCACGCCCCACTATGCTCCTCAGAAAAGCAACCAGCTCTCTATTCAGCACATTCAGAACCAGACTCCCTCCCCTCCCCAGCCTGCCCATCTCCTGTGTTCTGATCTGTGTAGAGACCACCATTCACTGATCTCTTAAATAGAAACTCAGATGCTTCCTTGGCCCCTCCCTTCCCCTCACCCCTTACAACCCATGAAGGATCAAACACCGGGCCTTGCCACTGTCTTCCTAATATCACTGCCCTAACTCAGGGTGTCCGTGTCTCCCATCTGAACCAGGCAGCTCCTTCACTGGTGTCCCTGCCTCCCTTCCTTCCCCTAGAATCAGTTCTCCTCACCAGCTGGAGTAATCTTTGCAAAACACGTATCTTAACAGTGCCACTCCCGTTTAAAACCTTTGCATGTTCCTTGCTGCCCTAACCTGGCATGCAGGCCTGCTCCTGCTGCTCCCTGCTTTGTGCTGCATGCACCAGCCACAACAGCCTGCCTCTGCCTCCCTGCACATACTCTTGATTTCCTGCCTGCATTTGTCTGCCACCCTCTCTGCCTGCAATCCTTCCCTTCCGGCCCTTCCCCCACCCCACCCCAACCCATTGCTCACACACTGGCTGGTTTTTACTTAGCCTGACTCAGTTCAGGAGCAATTGACTGCAGGCTCCTTGAGGGGAGATAACATGACTTAATCATTTTTGTACTCCCAATTCCTGACACAGCACCCTGCTCAAAGTAGATGCTTAGCGCAGCTTGTCAAATTAAAGAATTTGGTCTGGCCCCTTGTCCATCTCTAGGGAATAGCCCCATAGGCCAGGCCCTAATGGGCTCTAGGATGTGCCCTGAAGTAAAACAGGAAAGCTGCAGCACCTGCTCTCTGGTAGCCCACAGCATACTAGGAATACAACTATAGAATAGCTCATTACAGCCATACTCTTTGACCTTTGACCCCTGGGGTGGGCAGGCCATTCCCCAGACCTGCTCTAAGAAGCCCCTCCTGGGCACAGGTCAGTCTGCCCATACCCGGCAGCTTTCTCAGAGCTCCTTCTGACCAGGAACCTGTCCCCAGCTTCTGTCCACCTGGTCCCAGTTGACCCTCTGAAGCCACATACTCCCCTGGGGAAGCTCTGCCACCTCACGTGTTTGGCTCTGCCCGAGTATGGCACATATTTCTTGTTACAGAAGGATTGCGTATGGCCACCAGGGCACACCACCAGATCTCATGCTTCACTTCCCTCTTTGACCAGCCCAAAAACGTAATCTTCCCAAGCTTTGTACCTTTCTGGACCCTCCCTTTGAATCCTCATCTGAGAAATACATCCATGTCATCCCTGGGTTGTGGAGTTGTAGTGATTAACTTACAAAACTGCTTGCAGTTCCACCCCACATCATGTTACTTCTGAAGTCACTTGCTGTGCTTTCTCGTTGCCTGGACTGCCCTGCCCTTCCACGTTGCCTGCTGAGATATTCAAGACCTAGGCCCTTTATTGTATATTTAAAACAACTGAAAGAGTGTAATTGGAATGTTTGTAACACAAAGAAATAATAGGCACCTGTCCAGTACTTACCATGTTCCTCGAACCTACAAGCAGTCGTCAGGAAATTGCTGATAAACATTTTTATGACTCAACCATGAGAGTCCCTCTGAAGGACTGGTTCCCCTAGGAGATGCCACAGATGTGACAAGCTTGTTCCAGATTAGGTTATAAAAAACCTCCCACACTATATCCCTGGCACCTATCAAGAAAGGTGAGTCAGCCCACCCAGACTGCCCTAGAACCCTAAGCTGGACAGAAACAAAGGCCTGGGGTGGAAGGAGGAGGCCGCTTTTGCCTTTTTGGTTTTGCACACACTGGGGCCTTCTTCCTGGAGTGTCCCATCATACCTGCAACTGGCTGGCAATCTCCCTCTCACCCTTCAAGCATAAATGTCAGGCTGGCACAAATGGCTCTTCCCATACTTCCCTCTGTGCACCTATCCTGTTTGGAGCCCACAGTTTTCATAGCAGCCTTTACCTCTATGGCACACACCTTGTTTGAGGCCCCTTTATGGGTGCCCCTGCACCTAGTACAGAACTTTTTTGCTAAACAAATGCATAAGGCTTCCTGGAGAGGGATTTAGAAGAAAGTGGAAGCCTTCTTCACCCAAGAATGGTAGTAGCCACCTGGGGCACTAAGAGACTCAAGTCTAGGCCTTACTTTTCTCTTCTCTGTAAAATGAGAGTTGAAGTTCCTGTTCTTTCCCATTTGCGATTCGAGAAAGACTAGTAATTCATTTAGTTAGCGAGTATTAAACCAGTGTTGGGCTAGTCTCAAGGGTCCTCAGAAAATAGGACACCCAGGACACCCAGCACCTGCTCCCATGGAATACAGTCAGATTGGGGGCACACCCTCTCCCCCAGATACAAGGCCACAGGTAGATGAAACACCTTACACTGCCTGTCTCTGAGCCTCAGTGTACTGTGTAAAATGGAGATAACACCTACTTATCAGATTATTAGGAGGATGAAAGAGTTACTGTAAAATACAAAAGCTAATGGTAACTGCCATTGCTGCTGCTATGACTACCATTATTTTTACTCTTATTGGTATCCCACTCCTTGCCACTTACAAATTGCTTTCATCACCATTAACTTGTTTGATCTGCATGTGGGGCTGACACAGCATATGTGACTGTTCCCATTTTATAGAGGAAGAAACTGAGGCTCTAAAGGAATAAGTGCTTTATTCAAAGTCAGTCAGCTGGTAAGTGACAGAGGCGGGACTCCATGCTGGATTCTGTAACTCCTGCCCTCTCCACTATACCACCCTGTAGATGAATGCATGCCAGAGAATACAGACCTGCAAGTTAATGGCTAGATGTGGTGTGGTGGAGTGAATCAAAAAGGGCTGCTTTAGGTGAGTTTTCAGATGTTCCAGTAGTGACAAGCATGGTCAGGAGAAAGCAGAACACAAGCCAGGTGGGCACTGGTACTACGTGCTGGGAGGCAGAGCAGCCTAGCTGGAGCTCATGGTGATGGGACTGGGCAGGCAAGGGAGCCAGGCTGCCTGTGTAGAGGGCCCTGACACCATCTCTAGCCCAAGAGCAGTGACCAGGAGAGGGTCAGGGGACAGGGGCTCCTGAGGCCATGTGCTGAATGGCTGAGCAGGCCAGATTAGAAGACTACAGAGAACGTTTTCCAGGGACTCAGGGTACGAGGAGGTACCGTGGCAGCGGAGAGCCAGAGGAGGAGAGCTCACCTTCCTCCAAGCTCCTGTAGTAAAGCACAGGCTCAGGCTCAGCCAGAGCTGAGGGTAAAGCCCAGGGTCTTTGTTTCTTCCCCCTGTAAACTTAAGCAGGTTACCTAACTTCTGTGTGCGTGTTTCCTCACCTATAAAATGGAAATCAAGTCCCCTGCTCTGCTTACCTCACAAGGCTGAAATGAAATTATGTCTACAGAAGTTCTTTATAGACAATGAAGTGTTACAGAGTCGGTTGTAAATACATTTGCTGGCCACAATTTGAGCAACAACACCTATGGCCACATCCCACATGGGCCCATCCAGGTCTCTGTCCCAGCCTCTACTCTGGCCTGACGGGATCCTCAAGGCCCATAGCCTTGGTTCTCAGCCACCCTGCCAACTACACACACTGGGGCCCGCCTTCTCCAGTCCTTCCTAGCCACCACCATTTCTCATTCTGTCGGACTCCATCTGCTTGGCTGTTTTTCTCTTCAGATATTATTAGAAATATCCAGAGTTGTAATTGTTTAATGGTTGGCATTTCGCCTGCTTCACAGGGGACGCACATCAAGCCCACCCCAGACTCATGCCCTAGGTCGGGCAGAATTGACCAGGGACAGCTGTGCAGTGAAGTCTGCCTGGCATTATAAAGAGCTCTCTCCCAGGTGCATTCTTAGAAAAGAAGGGGGGAATAGTGGCCCCAGGCATAATTCAATTCCTCATTCTCCATGGTGTTTTTGTACTGCACAGCTCAGCAGTGTGCAGCTCTCTGCGGGCTGGGATGCTACCTTAAAAGAAAAGTCAGGATCAGAACCCCAGGTACATGATACCCTGGGGAACCCACGTAGGGGGATGCCTGGGTATATCTGCTTTCCCAAATACCCCATGAAGCTTGAACTCAGTTCATACTCAACTTGTTTCCTACCTAGACTCTTAATTTAGTCAACTTTTAGAAGAATGTGGCTCCTTTCAGGTCACCACTCTCATCCCTGCCCTAACACACATACACACATGTCCATACATAGTATTCACAAGTCTAGCCTTTGCCATTTTAATATCTACACTTCCTCAGATACCCACACTCTCAACTCCCTGTTTCTGTAGGATACCAGCGACTCCCCACTTAGCCAAGCTTGCACTTTTCTCTCTTCATCCCCAGCATTCAGGTACCTATGAGGTCTGTGGGTTCCCCTTATAGCCAACCTTTCCAGAGATCCTGGGCCAGTTAGTTGGATTCTTACCCAGGAGAGAGGTTGTACTGAGCTTTTTCTCAGGCCTCTTTCAAGATTCTCAGGGAGCATTTTCTGGGCAGGCAGAAGTGGCTAGTCTGATGTCCGTGAATTTGCACAGCTTCCATCTATTTCTGCTGAGGCCAGAAGTAGAGAGAAAGTCGTATTTTAGGTAGGAACATTAGAGATCGAGATGAGAAAGACCACTGGCTTGAGGTGGAACTCCTAAAACAGTATTCTAGATCTTCACAGTCTGATCCCACCCCAACACTCCTCATGATCATTCCTGTCTCTCCGCCTCTGACATACTGGCCACCTTTGCCTCTTCAAATCCTGCCCATCCTCCATGATCCGTCACCAGTCCTGCCTCTTCCAAAGAACCTTCCCAGACCTCTGCAGTCACTTCTTTGAAACCCAGCCACACAGTATAGTGGTTAGGATCTTGGTAACTCAAGACTGGCAGACACATCCCAAACACTGTCAAATCTTTCTCGATTGACTGGTGTTCCAGGCCTTGTTCTCTGACATCTATTCCTTGGCTAATTTTCCCTTGACACCCTGGGGACCAGATCAGACATGCTGTTCCATTTGCAGACTGACCTTGACATTACACAGTGCTCTGTCTCTTTCCTGCTCCTGACTGCCATGTTTCCATTAGTGCAACCAAAATTCATACTTTTTTGAGCAGCCATGTTACTCTAAAAAAAAAAAAAAAAAGGTTTAGAGAGAGAAGCAACTCTGCCATCTACTAGTTGTGTGACTTGGGCAAGCCTCTATCTGTTGCCTCAGTTTCGTGTTCAGTATAATGGAGTTGAGAATACTACTTTCCTCTCCGGGTATTTGTGTGGGTCTTGAATAGATACATTATTGGTGAATTTTCCCATTGTGCTTAGCATACAGCATGTTCAGTGCATGATTCTTCTTGCAGTTCTGCCTCACTCCACCCCTACTCGTATGCCTGAGCAATGTTTCTGAGCCTGATTCTCCTACTCCATAATTAAGCGCTTAGTTTTCTCAGATTGAATGCATAGCCCTTGATTACATACTCCCTCTTGAAGAGGAGGTCAGGTCTTACTCTAGCAGAGTTGAGCCTCCAAGGAACCTGGTATCTATCTGTCCCGCTGGCCATGCTCCCCACTCCCTCCGCCACTGGAGGCTATGGTTAGCATCTCTGGTAACCAGGTGGCTTATCCCTTCCATGCCCCGAGCTCCACATTGCCTTTGATTGGCTTCCAGAAAATGCATTTGGCTGTGTTTCCACTTTCTGACCCAGACAGTGGACCAGACCTTAGTTTCCCCAGATAGGAAAGGGTCCAGGGCTCACATCCCACATCTCCAAGGGCCTGCCATGGGCTTCTGCCTCTTGCATTTGCATAGGAGGCGGCCCATAGTCCCACTAGCGATGAGTAGATGAGTAACCAGTGAGAGCTGAAGTTCCTCTCAAATTCTCCTTCACCAGTCCCCCACCCCCTTCACCTCCATTCACCATCCACCCGCCTTTCAGTTTCCCTAGCAACACTGAGTGCTCATCCTGGAAAACTTTATCCGAAATCTGCTCTGGGCAGGTTTCCAAATCCATGCTAACCTGATTAGGTGTCTCTAGGGGCCTCGCCAGCTAATCAGATTAGGCAGCACTAATGGTAGTGAGGACTTTGAGTGGGCGCAGAGCAGTAAAACATATTGTATACTTAGTGATAATTATCCTGCCTTTTGTGTCATTGATTTATCTGCCTCCCTCCCCGTCCCCCGTCTTGTGTGTTTGGCCATAGCGATCCGGAGGAAGGAGAATGGCTGGTACGACGAAGAACACCCTCTGGTCTTCCTCTTCTTGGGATCATCTGGAATAGGTAATTGGGAGCAGATCATCTAGTGGGGACGGAGAGCTAGGGTAGTGCCCGGCCCAAGCCTGATAGCCCCAGCTGCTGCGGGCCAGGGTCAGCAGGTCCACCTCTAGATCAATTTCCATCTCTGAAAACAACGGCCTCCAGATTACAGAGCCACCAAGAAAGAGGACTCTGTTACCATCTGTCATGTTATGAAGAGCTGGAATTATGCCCCTCCCTCTGGAAGTTGGGGTGCTAAGACTGATTCACCTGGAGGACCAGGCCCTTCAGGACCCATTAACCCTGGTCCAGCCACTCTGCATCCGCAGAGCCTCCCCTTCGGGAATAGTTGAACCACCTCCTTTGCCCAGCACACCAACCATTTTCAGTGCAGCCTAGCTGTAAATGCTAAAGAAGGCCCCTAATGACCACCGCAGTGCCAGATGCATAGCAAAATTGGTTGCAGTAAGATGGGTTGAGTATTTTTCTAGCCAGTTGGGCTGGATTATCTGAAGCATTCTTACCCACTCATTCTCTGCCCTGACAGAACCCCCCCATTCCTTCACTACCACCTCCCACCATGGTCCTGATGGGAAATTTCATGGTTTAGTTTCCTTCTCTTCCCCTCCCAACATCTTCATGGGCCTCTCCCTCAGATGTAGGCCCCCAAAAGGATACCACCACCTGACCATGATGCTCCAGAACTTGACTTTTATACTAGTCAGGGACTTCCAAAGGTTACCATCCACCAAGTGGCCCTTCAGAGCCCCCACTTCAGTACTGTCGTTCCTTCTCTGTGTTACAAAGAAGGACCATGAAGCCACAATGAGAGGTGCTCTCCAGCCCCTCCCACCCTCTGTCTGGCATGTGGTTCCAGGGCCTGGCTAAATGGCAGGACTGTGGGTATTGAGAGGGATGCAGGGCAGTGAGCCAGGAGGCCCGGGTACTCCTAGGAGAGGTGAGGTTTGTACTAGGCTTTAAAAAGCAAGTTGGTTCTGGATTATAAAGTCAACCTGTCACTCTTAGGACGGTGCTACAGAGAAAAGGCCTCAGTCCCCATCCCAGAAAAATTAAGATGCAGTACAGACTTTGATTTTGGTCCCAGCTTCACCATTAACTCCCCAGGTGACTGTGGGAGAGTCATTGATCCTTTCTGTGCCTCAACATTCTCATCCATAGAATATATTCTTTCTAGTATCCATGCATTTCTAGTATTCTTTCATTCCAGTGGTTAGTCACCTGTTTGTAACCCAACACCTCTCCTTTCTTACTAGGAAAAACAGAGCTGGCCAAGCAGACAGCCAAATACATGCACAAAGATGCTAAAAAGGTAAGGACTGGGACCTAGGTCTGATCTGCAGATCGTGGAGACCTCACCACTCCTGCTATCCCAAAAAATCTGACCCTCTGAATTCAACAATAGGCAATCAAAAAGATGGGCCCTGACCCAGGAAGCAGACCTCAGCTCTGGCCCCCACTTGGCCACCAGTTGCTCCAGAGATTTGGGCAAGTTATCCCACGTCTTTATGCCTCAGTTTCTTCATCTATAAAATAGGAATAATAATCCTTGCCCTGCCTGACTCTTGAGGAAACAAAGTGAGATCCGCCATACAACATTTTCAGGCAGCTATGCCATGCCAGGTGTTGAACTAGATGCTGCTAATACAGCATTTATTAAGATACTCCCCCTGCTCCAAGGAGCTCAGGTTGGAGAGGGAAACAGCTTTAGAAAGACACCATTACTGTTCAGTGCAGTCATGGCTGTGCTCATGGGAGTCTTGGGGGCTGTAGGAGAAAACAAATAGGAATAAGAGGATGCCTTGTTGCCTCTCACTATCCTGCATGAGCTTTTAAACATGGTTTCTTATGTCTTGAGCGTGGGGTGCTTATAGTCCCCCTTCCTCCATGGCTCAGAGCCCTGGATTCTCCACAGGAGAGGGCCATCCCCATCCCCTATTTGTTCACACTCAGGCTTTCCAAGGCCTGCTCAGTTTAACTTTTTAGGGAGGCAGGAGATGCTTTTGTGCAGAGGCAGCAATCCTCGGAGAGAGTGCAAAAACATTTCACTGAAAGCCAAACATTCTTCTACCAGCCTTCCCAGCATCGAGGGCAGGAGGTTGCCCGAGACCCCAGATGCTCTTGCCCTTGCCTTTCTAAGGAAAGCCTCCCTGGCCAAAGCAATGAGGAGTTGCTTAGGCCTCTGCCAGCCAAGTGACCCCAGCAGCAGAGTCTTGGACTCCTGTTCTCTTTCTGGCCTGCCTGCCCCACTGGTAGCCACAGAAACAAGGTAGTTCAGATTATGTCCTCCTGAGCCCCCTTCTGCTTCATAAATGGCTGAAGGCTCTTAAACCCCCATCTCTGCCAGTAGCTGTGCTCTGCCTCCACCAAACCTGGAGCAGACCCACTTGACAAGCAGGCAAGCAAGAAGCAACGCGTAGCATGCTAATGCGCTCCAACTGAAATAGCATTTTTAAGTCAATTCATCAGGTTGGCAGCGATTGAAACAATTAGCACTCTGGAAAGGGCCATAAACTAGCAGGACTATTAGGGAAGATGCAGTTACGGGCAGGAACCACCTGATTAGGGATGAAGAATTCTGAGTGGTTTAATTTTAATAATACTGTCAGAAAGGTTAATATTTAATTACAAATATAATCTCCTTATCCAAGCTGTCTTCATATGTCTTCATACACAGTGGAAGTAGAAGGAGAGTATGTACTGACTTGCTAGTGTAAAAAGGAGAAGGGGCTTGTTAAAACACTAATAATGCAAGTAATTTTTTAGTTGGCACATCTGAATGGGAGACAGATTTACCCCAGTGCAGGATGACGCTGGCATGCTTCAGTGCATGCCTCCCTCAGAAGGAAGTAACACCATCACCCTCGGAGGCAGCGCACTGTGGTGGACAGAGCTCTGGAGCAACCATTCTTTGCTTCAGGTTCCAGTGCTTCTACTTTCTACTGGCCCTAGGCAGGTGAACTTTACCCCTTGAAGTTTCAACTCTCTTGCCTCAAGGTGAAAGCCCTCCAATCCGTATCTTAGGTTATGGGGAGCATCAAGTGACGACGCTGTGTGTGCTTATCACTTATGTCATCACATCATGGCGAGCACACAGCAAGTGCCTATTCCTTGACTTGCATGTATTCATCACTTCCTACTTACCACAGCAGCGCCCCATCTACTCTCCCATTTGATTCTATGGGGAAGATGGCATGGATGCTAAATTAGACCCACTTTTCAGATGAGAAAACTGAGGCCCTACACCATTCTTAGGCTTCCCCTGTTAGGGGAAGAAATAAAACCAGAATCAATCCAGTCTCTCAGCTCCTCACTGTGATACCGTTGTTCTCAGCTGCTCTAGGAAGCTAGATGGGAAACTTGCCGGTGTGTCCCCATTTCACATTGGGAGATGAGAGGCATGAGAAGCTGCATAAAAACAATCATGTATTTTATTTTTAAATCATAGGTGGTGCTTCTATGAAACTCCTACCTGTACTAGACCTGTGGGTCAACTCATTACAGAATCTATGTTTAGCATAGATACTTTATAGCCACATGACAGGCATGTTTGAGACCTGCCTTCGAAATCCAAGAGAGCCCTGGACTTTAAGCTGTGTAACCAGTGTACCTGGGGCCCAAAGAGTGATGTACGGAAAGCGCCATTCACAGAGCACAGTGTGAAAGAGACTTACCAAACAGAAGCTCCCTTTAATTTGTCTCCCAAGACGGCTGATGAAATGAAATGAGCACTGGCCCAGAGTTTGGTGACGTGAATTCTAGTTCTGGCTCTCTGATCCCTAGTTTCTTCATTTGTAAAGAGACACTGACACCTCCAGATCTTGCCACTTCAGAAGGCATTCTTTGTACATTTATATGATTTCTTTATCAGATCTGTGAACTTATTTTTTTTCTCTCATTAGCCTGTGTACTATTTCTCCCAAACTGAGTGGCTCTGTTAACTTTCATTACTAGAGCTAATAAGCCTTGAGAAGGAACCTTAATGGTGTTCTGTGATATCATTATAAGGTAGGGTGGTGGAGCCCAAAAGACTTAGTTCTAGTAGCAATATGATGAGGGATAAAGAGCAGGTATCTGAGTCCAGCTGCCTGGTTTCAAATCCCAGCTGTACCTGCTATATGGAGTTGGCCAGGACCTCTGTTTACATCATCTTTCTCATCTGGAAAGTGGGCTCCATAATGGTGCCAGTCTCCCTGGATTGTTCAGAAGGTTAAATGAGATAGTGATGTAAAATGTTAAAACGCCATTCTTGGCATGTGGTAAGCAATCAGTACATGTTGGATGTTACTTTTATTGTTCTTGCCTCACTTTGTTGATAACCCCAAGCTAAGATCATGTGAAATCAAAATGATGATTCTGGCCAAGAAAATCAAGCCCAAAAATGTGTTCAAAATTACCTAGCAAATCATTGGAAGAACTAGGATGAGAACCCAGGTCACTTGACATAAGTAGGCATGAGAGTCTATAGTCCATGTGTCGTCAGACATTCATTGGCATCTGGACACAAAGCTCAGAACTCTTCAGGTGAAGACTGTCAAGAGCCCAGCTGATTGGCAGAGGGGAAGCTATGAGGCAGTGTAGCATGATGGCTAAGAGCACAGACGTGGAGCCGGATTGCCAAGCACGGGTGACTTTGAGCAAGTTACTTTAATCTATGACTTAGTTTTCTCATCTGTAAAGTGGAGGTGATAGTAGTGCTTGCCTCAGAGACTTGTACATGTTCTAAGCCCTTTATAGCTTGCTTAAAACAATGCCAGGCACATAGTAAATACCCAGTAAATGTCAGCTGTTATGAATCAGAGACCCATCTTATGGCTTCCAGCCCATTGCTTCTCCCAGCTTCCCCATGGCCATCGTCCCACCCTTCCTGAAACCTGCAGATCTCTTGACTGAGCGGCCTAGGGACCCTCTGGAAATGCTTTCTGGCTCATGCCCCATGTGGCCTTAATAACTTCTCTAGGTCCTGTCGCACCTCTTGGATTAGATCCTCAGACCCCTAGTGAGGCAGGGAGAGGAGCCAAGAGCCTTGTGTAACACAGGACAAAACTGCAGCTCAAAAAGGGGAGGCAGCATGTCCAAGGCTCCACAGGCAGGCAGAACTAGGACTGGAACCTGAGCCCCCTGGCTCCCAGCCTAGGGTTCTTGCACCCTGTGTCTCAGCTGTAGAATGACAGGACAGAGAAAGAACTAAAAGTACATCACGGCGTGAATTTCTGACCAGTGGCCAAGCTAGAATATGGCCCTGGATTTCAAACATAGCTACCTCCCAGTGAGGATCTTGGCACCCCCATCATCGCCGGCTCTCGGTGAAGCAGGATTCGGTGAATGCCGTCTCTCAGACACGGGCATGTGCCAGTAGGAGAGGAGCCCAGGGGACTGTGGGGAACTCTGGTCTGGTTGTGGCTAGACAAGGCACCTGTGAATGCCTTTACAGCTCCCTAATCAGGTAATGGTTCTTGAAAACCAGCAGGCACTCTGCCTGTGTTAACTCTTCAGATCACACACTGCAAGCTGTTCTTTTCCTCAGGGGCTAACCATGGCCCTCACCCATGGGGCCACTTCTTCGGAAATCACCGCTACACCCTGTGGTGGAGAGAACAGGGTAGTACAGCTATGTTATTGATTTTTTTTTTTTTTAATGAAATGAAGAAATGTAAATACATTTTAAAATATATTCATTTTGAAGAAAAGTAAATCAAAGGGACATGGGCATCACACAGACTTTCAGAGTTGAGAGGCATTCTGGAGCCATCTGAGTGTTTCTCTCCTCCTCACATCATAATCCATACTGTTCGTGACTGACTTTGTCCATGTCTACACCATCCGATGGGGTGCTCCTTAAGGACAAAGACCAAGACTTGTTCCCTGTTGTAACTCCGGTGTCCAGCACACACAGGATGCCCTCAGGAAACGTGGAATGGACGAGTGGGTGGATGATGCGGTAATCAGAACAGGAGAGGCCTCCCTGAAAGAAGACACCCCAAGTCAGATTAGAAGGTCAGGTACATGATTTGGGTCTTTTAAGGAAGAGAATGAGGGAGTCGTAGGAAATGAGTACACAGAAAAGGAGACAGGAAGCCAGAAAAAACATCCCTTGAGCGTGAGATAGAAGATCTTGTGTTGGTGTGGTGTGAAAGCCTTGGGGATAGTTGAGGTGCTTTCCTCCCTAACCCTTCTCTTCACTTTCCTGCCTCCAAACGGACTTGGTGCTTGCTTGTTTCCACACAGGGCTTCATCAGGCTGGACATGTCCGAGTTCCAGGAGCGACACGAGGTGAGTGATGACAGTCTTTGAATGAAGCATGGTTTGGAGGGCTTGTCAGCATGACTGCCTGGGTCTTAACATTTGGGCCTTTGGGCCTCAGATAATTCCAGCAGCCTTGGGATTTGTCATTGGGAGCACAGGTGTGCAGCAGGGTCACTGATTTGTTTCACATAGGATTTGCTCTGAAGAATAAACAGAGAGAAGATCTATCTGCCACACCAGGAGACGGACAGCCAATCGTCTCTGTTGAGACAGGCAACCTTAATAGTATATAAAGTCATCTTCCCGTGCATGCCCCATGTTGGAAACTAAAAGCACAGAAAGGCCTTCCTAGCATGTTTCCTTCCTTCTACCAGGTGGCCAAGTTTATCGGGTCCCCACCAGGCTACGTTGGCCATGAAGAGGGTGGTCAGCTGACCAAGAAGTTGAAGCAGTGCCCCAATGCCGTGGTGCTCTTTGATGAAGTAGACAAAGCCCATCCAGATGTGCTCACCATCATGCTGCAGCTGTTTGATGAGGTGAGAGTCACCTTGGGCCAGGATGGAGCAGGAGGACACTGGAGATAAGGGGGACTGTGAACAGCAGAAAGCGAGGGCCCAGAGGCTAGCTGGTCATTCCTCGGCTTCCTGCTCCCGCATGTGTACGTTCATTCATCCAGCAGGTGCAGTTTAGCCCCCTGCACCAGGGCCCGGGTGGGGCACTCAAGGGAAGACCAGCTCTGCCTAAGAGTTGAAATTGCGTGGCTGCTCAGGCCACCTTCTAGAGAGACATGGTATGGCAGAGGTGCCATGAGAGAGAGACATGAATTTTTAGTTCCAGCTCTGCTTCTGACTGGCTTTGTGACCTTGGCAAGTCACTGCCCATCTCTAGGCATCAGAGACCTCATGTGACAAACGAGGAGGCTGAATCAGAGAAGCCCCAAAAATCCTTCTGCCTCAGACAGCTCTTGTTCCTCCCTGTGTGCCAAACATTGTCTCTGCAGTTCTTTAAAATGCTAATATTGTTGCTGCTAATGGTGAGATGCTGATACCCTGGTTCATGGAGTCTTTCTCTCCTGAGAATCTGAGGGTTCTTACAGATGGTCCAGTTCCCCTGCTGGTAGGGGTAAGTTCTAAATGGAGAGAAGAACTTAATTCTGTCCAGTACTTTCTGTGTACTAGACCTGTACTAAAGACGTTACAGCCATTATCACTAATCTTCATAAGACAGGTAGAAAAATTCCTACCAGGCAAAGGAGAAATTGCTCATTTTTTACAGATGAAGAAACTGAGGTTCAGAGAGGTTATAAAAGACATGCCTAAGGCCAGAGCTGCTGTGTAAAGAGCCAAGATTGGGCTACAGATATGTCTGATCCCAGAGCCCCAATTCTCCCCCCATACCACTGTTTACCTTGAGCCAGGCGAGGGATTGCTTACAATCATGGAAGAAGATGAATTCCACCTTTTCAGAGGCCCTGTTCTATCAAAAGAGCATGAGGAGCCAAGGACTGAACCAGGGATGAGGCCCCCCTTCTCCCATGCAGGGGCTGTATTAGCCAGCACCTGGCCATGAGTCCAGCTCACCTGTCTACCTAGCCTCCTGCAGCCCTGGGAAAATAGGAAGGTGGTTTGCTTCCCATGTCATTGGAGGCCACAGGGAGGGGACTCCTCCATCAGGTACCAAGCCAGGAAGACCTATCCAGATCTCCTACCAGCTGCTCACTGCCTTCCCCACCTGGCCCAGCCTCCTTGCCCCTGCCCATTTTGTTGTGTCTTCCTAGCCCTTCAGCTGCTCCCTGCCCTGAACCTCCTGCTGAGGAGAGACTAGTCCTTCAGAGGTCACATACTCAGTTACTCACATGTGTTCGCTGAGGCCTCCACTCCCTTCCAGCCTCTTGATGGGATTCAAGTGCACAGCTATGGCCAGACCCGAACATGCCCTCTGGGAGCTCTCTGCCTGGTAGACAGGTGGAAAGGAGACATGGTAGTAGCTGGCATTTTGTGTGCCATTCACTGTCTTCAGAGGCTTATGTGTATCAATTTAACCCTTTCAACAACCCTCCAAAGCTAGCTATTATTACGGCCTCTGTTGAACAGATGTGGAAACTAAAGCAAGGTAAGATTAATTCATTCACCCGTGGTCATGCAGCTGGGGAGAGAGAATCAAGGATTCAAACCTAGGCAGCCCAGTTCTAGATCCTGCAGCTTGAATAACCACCATGTAGCTAGGGCCAAAAGAGTAAGGTCCGTCTCCGTGAAGCACTGAAGGGACAGGACCATGCCACTCAGGGAGGGTGAGCATCGTGGCCTGTTTGATCTCTGGCCTCCCTAGAGAGGCACCTCTGATGGCATTCTTGGCCCAAAAAGACAGAAGGCAACTGCTGAGTGAAGTACAACTAGCCCTACATGAAAGCCCTGTCTCCCCCTCCTCTGTCACTTCACTCCACTGACTGCCTTTTAGGGGTTGATAGGAATTCCTTCCTGCAGCTGTTGTCGCCCCTTCCCCCAGCCCCAGCCTACGATAGTTTCCAGTGCTCTTGGTTCCATTGACCAAAGCTGCCATCCAGGTTTACTCGATTTAGGCTTTTTGAGGACGGGCCATTGTCATGTTGACTTGAACCATTCCCAGAGCCCAAAAAGTCAGGGGAAATGTTGTTTTGACTAATTGAATTCAACGGTAGTTTAGCAAACCTTCAAAGAGTTAGTAAGTGCTAGGTGAACAGAGTGGAGGGGCTGGCAGTAGAAACTTAATGTGCAAAAGTACAGGGCATGAAACAGCCTGGCATGCTCAGGGAACTGCAGCTCGTCAGTACTGCTCGACTGCAGAGGGAAAACAAGAACGGAGTGGTAGAGAGAAGGTAGGTAAGGTAAACAGGGCCCAGTTAAAATGCCAGGCACAGAAGTTTGCGTTTCTCTCGTAGAGAGTAAGGAGCCTTTGAAAGACTTTAAGCAAGAAAGAAACAGTCAGATTTTCACTTTACAGAGATGCCATGGGCAGCTGTGTAAAGAATGGATGAGAAGGGAGAGGGTCATTAACAAGGAGACTGCTGGGGAGCCCACGCTAGAGCTGGGGAGGCCATGGGCTGGAGAAACTACTAGAAGGTTGACTGAGGAGAGAGGGAGGAGCCAAGGGTGGGCAGTTGGCTGCTTCCAGTTGGCCGCTTCCAGTTGGCCATCAGCTGAGGTGGCGAACACTGTGGGAAGCAGCAGATTGGAGAGGAAGGTGAGGCACTGAGGTGTGGAAATGTTGAAGGTGAGATGCCTGAGGGACATCCAGGTGGAGATGGCCAAGAGGCCGTTCATCAGTTTCATGGGGCAGGAGTGTAGGAAAGGTCTGACTGAAAATAGCAGTTCAGGAATCCTTTAGCCCAGAGAGGTTAATGGAAGCCACAGGAATAGATGAGGTCTCTAACCCAGGCAGTGTATAATGTGCAGAGAAAAGAGGGCTACACACAGAGCTTTGGGACCTATCAGGGAAGAGTCAAGACAGACTCGCCAGAGAGGTAGGAAGTAAACCAAGCCAGACACGGTGCGTCACACCTGTAATCCCAGCACTTTGGAAGGCCGAGGCGGGCAGATCACTTGAGCTCAGGGGTTCGAGACCAGCTTGGGCAACATGGCGAAACCTTGTCTCTACAAAAAATACAAAAATCAGCTGGGCATAGTGGCGTGTGCCTGTAGTCTTCACTACTCAGGAGGCTGAGGTGGGAGGATGGCTTGAGCCTCAGAGGCGGAGGTTGCAGTGATCAGAGATTGCACTGCTGTGCTCCAACCTGGGCAACAGAGCCAGACCCTGTCTCAAAAACAAAAAAGAGCAAACCAAAAGAATGTAGCTCATTCATTTATTCATGAAGCACTGTGTGGGGTAGGGACGCAGCCCTGTCCTTGGCGTGACCAATGAGTGTGGAGACAGGCAGCTAAAAATAGTTCAGTTCACTGTGGCCAGTGCTGCACTAGTGACAAACAGCAAGTGCTGGGAGTTGTAGGGGCACCTAATCCAGGCTGGAGGTGTGAGGGAAGCACCCTCATCCCTACCCAGTCCAATTCTCCCAAGCCTGGACCCAGAAAAGTAAGAACCCTGTTGCTCTCATCAAAGCACCAAGCAGGACTAATGCTGGCCATTTACAGGTGACCCCAGGGCAGAAGTCCCAGAAAGAGACTAGTCCCCAGAGAGCCCAGCCCCTACTCCTCCCACCAAGGATTCATATGTGAGACAGTGGGAAAGCAGCCTCATAACCCTGGGGTGAGCATTCAAGCCCTACCCAGGATGTGCACGCTCTGGTGGTTAGAGGGAGGTGAGGCACAGACAGCTTCCTGTTTGAGACACATCTTTATTGCCAAGGAAACTGAGGAGAAGTAGACATGAGCACTGAAAGTCACGCTTTGGGTCAGTCGTGCACTACACCTGCTCCCCTCACCCACCTGGGACCCATCCTCAGGCCCAGTTATGAGCAGAGCTTTGATCTCTTAGAATGAAATTGCTGCTGGGTTATTGCTCTGGCCAGTATAGCAGTGTGTGAAGCCAGTCTTTGGGGATGAGCTCTGCAAAGTGAGTATGGAACACACACACTGTCATATGCACATGCTTGGACATGTCTCTCTCTCTCTCTCTCTCTCTCTCACACACACACACACACACACACACACACGGTCCCCAAAACTAGAGCTGCCCTCAGTGGATTCTGTTAGGTTAGAACCCATAAGCAGGGAGGTAAGAGTGAAAAGCTGCTGGTAAAAGCTCAAGGACATCCACTTGCACTCTTGCTTCCCTTTTCCTGCCCCAAGGCAGGGACAACAGAGTGACTAGCTTCAGGACATGGATTACTAGGCCCCTTGTGAATAGACCCTTTGGGAATTAACAGTTTCTCATAGGTCTGTGCCAAGGTCCAGTGGAAAGCAAGGCTGGAAAGTACACCCAGCATGCAGTAAGCTAGCTCGGTTGTTGCACAATCCTTTCTCCTTTGCTCCTAAGGGGGAAGACTGGGTTTACCATTATACTAGCTTTAGAAGCAAGGGCTGACCCTGAAGCTCGGGCAGGGCCCAGCATCCCTGGCTCAGGCAGGAGCCAACAGGCTGAGACCAGTGATGTATATCCCCAGAGCCATGGTTTCTGACTTGGAGGGAGCTATGCTTTCTCTGCTTCCCGGAAGAAATCTCAGGCAGATCTCCTCCCTAGCACCTGTCCCAGTTGCATCTCTCCAGTGAGGAGCAAGGGATACAAACTGAATTTGGCAGAATTCTGAGAAAATTCTGTCGAAGGAAAGAAAATAGCATGAGGCCTCATTCATCCAGCACCATTGGTATGACCTCTGTAGCCTGGTACAGAGGAAGGGCATGGGCGCTGAAGTCAGACAGTTCAAGTCTCGCCTCTACTGTATCCTAGCTGTGAAACCTCGAACAAGTTACTGATCCTCTCTGAGCCTCAGTTTCTTTGTAAGGGTCCTAACTGCACCTATCTCCAAGGGTGGATGTGAAGATTCCAGCCTCCAGCAAGCAGGTGTCAAACACCTACTCTGTACTGGATGCTGTTCTGGGACACAGTGATGAACAAGACCCAGCCTCTGCCGTCAAAGAGCCACTTTCCTACTAGAAGGAGTGCGATTGTACACAAAAAGCACTAAGCAGAGCATCTGTGATGAAACTAGAAGTCCCTGTCCGTGTTCGGTGTTGTCACTCTATTGCTTGCTCTCAAGGAGTCCGTGATCATTGCTTTTGTTATAAATGATATAAAGTGCTGTTGTACCGTCATGCCCTTGAGGTTCGCCGAGTGAGCGGGGCTCTGTACCCTTGAACTGATTGGTCCCAGAACGCTGTACTTTTATCATTCTTCCGTCTCTGCCCTTTACTGTTTGCTCCTTTTCTCCTCCTTTGGTGCATCTTTCTCCAGTGTAGATGCCTCCTGTGTCCCTTCTAGAAAGAGCTGAACATTCCAAGGAAACTTCCCAAGGTGGTTAAAGAAGCAATCTCATTTTTTATCCCTGTTAGGCCAGATGGCAGCTCCAAAGATAAGAGATTGTCCTGTTTCAATTCATTATATATCACCTACTACAGTAATTTTAGCTCTGAACATTCGTACAGCTTGGTTTGCTAAGAATTTTTCACCAGATAACCACATCTGGTCCTCACGGTAGCCGTGTAAAGTACCCTCCTCTGAATTCCTGCAGCATGCTGGGCTTCCCTTTATCGTCATACTTAACATATTGAATGGTCAGTGCTTGTTTCCTGTATCTCACTGCTTCTCTATACTGGGAGCATGTTGAAGGCTCAGTGGGACCCCAGTACCCCACCACAGAGCCTGGCCCAGAGCGGGCCTCCAAAAAATGTGTTGATTGCACAAATGGATGGCTAACTGTGACTGACTTCTGGATGCAGGGATAGTCGGGTGCCCCGAGAGATGCCAGAGAGCAAGTGCAGCCTCACCTGGAGGCACTCAGTAGGGAGAGCAGTTGCAGTGCAGGGTAGCGAGCACAGCAGCCAAGGTGCAAGTCCAGTGCTTGGAGAACCCAGAGGAGGAAGCAGCTGGCCACTGGGGCTGGAGGGAGACACAGGGCTCTTGGGAGGCCTCCTGAACTCTCAGGTGAGAACTGAGAGTGCTAAGGCCTGCCCAGGCACATAGCTCCCTGACTGTACATTCCCTTCCTTCCCTTCCCAGGGCCGGCTGACAGATGGAAAAGGGAAGACCATTGATTGCAAGGACGCCATCTTCATCATGACCTCCAATGTGGCCAGTGATGAGATCGCACAGCACGCACTGCAGCTGAGGCAGGAAGCTTTGGAGATGAGCCGTAACCGTATTGCCGAAAACCTGGGTATGGCGGCTGACCTGAGCAGTCTGGGCCAGTGACCAGGCCACCAGCCTATCTCCTGGGGAAGAATGGGATTGGGGCCCTGGGCCCAGGTGAAGGTTCTAGTGGGCAGCTCTGTCCCTAGCTGACACTGAGCAGACAGCAGGCACCATACCAAGTAGTGGGGGTTGAGACGAAAGAGACAGAGACCCCACTTCTTCAAGAAAGCCCCAAGTCTGTTGGGTGATAAGAGGGCTCCAGGCAGGAATGGACAGAGCTACACCAGGGTGGGGGGCCAGAGCTGCCCAGGATCTTAGGGGACTGAGGACATGCACATGCAACAGATAGAGATGCTTTGGTGCAAGAAGGGGACAGCAGATCGAAAACTGTATGGCAGTGGACACTTGTTCACCTAGGGCAGCTTCCTACATAGGTGGGCCTTGGAGAGCGCTGAAAAAAAGGAGCACATCCGGCAGGAAGCTGTGTCTGTCACCTTTTCCATTCAGGATCGAGCCCTGCAGCCCCCTTCTCCAAGTCAGGACTCAAGTCTTAATCCTGACATTTCCTCTCCTCTCTCCTGTCCCTCCCTCCCTCACACAGCTCCAACCCTGAGGAACCACAGGCTTCATATGCATGAGAGCTGGAAAGGCCTCAGAAAGTGCCTGGTCAGAGGAAGAGACTAGGCTGAAGCCCAGAGAGCCTTAGACCTTGACCAGGACCACACAGACGGACAGGACCAGGGCTCTTTGCATGGGCAGGCCAAGGGGCAGGCACAGTCCCCAAAGTTCCCTGAGTGTGGGGAGTAAGCAGTTTATGATTCTGTCTCTACAGGGGATGTCCAGATAAGTGACAAGATCACCATCTCAAAGAACTTCAAGGAGAATGTGATTCGCCCTATCCTGAAAGTAAGAGGCCTTTCTTGGCACTTCCTGCTGGAGCCTAAGGTTTGGGGAGGGTGATCTTAGCCATCCTAAAGATCTGGAAGCCCCGTAATTTCCCCAATCTTCCCCTGGTGTCTGGTAATTTCCCTAACCCCCTCTGGGTCACTGAGCTCATCCCACCCCTAACCTGGCCCTGCAGGCTCACTTCCGGAGGGATGAGTTTCTGGGACGGATCAATGAGATCGTCTACTTCCTCCCCTTCTGCCACTCGGAGCTCATCCAACTCGTCAACAAGGAACTAAACTTCTGGGCCAAGAGAGTAAGAGGGGACTGCCTATGGGTGGGGGCGGAATAGCCAGCCACTGGAAATCTGGAACGCTGGACTGGGGGCACCGCCACACACACAAAAGGTGGATCACAGTGGTGTGGGGCCAGTGGCCCTGGCCTCAGGCCACAGTGGCCAGAGATGGAAAGCAGTGGGCCACATGCAGGCACGCTTCCATCTGACCCATCTCAGGCCAAGCAAAGGCACAACATCACGCTGCTCTGGGACCGAGAGGTGGCAGACGTGCTGGTCGACGGCTACAATGTGCACTATGGTGCCCGCTCCATCAAACATGAGGTGAGCACAGGAGCCTGAGAAATGTAGGCGACTCCACACCTGCCTCCCCAGGGCCCCCCAGACCCAGTTCCTGAGCTCTCAGCCTGCCTCCCTATAGCTTGGTTGCTGGAATTATTCACACCCAGAGCGGATGCCCATTCAGAACCATAAACACATGATCACCAAGTAAAACCCCTGCTGGAGGGTAGGCAAGTATGAACCCCACTAGGACTGGGGAACTGGGCTGGGAGCCTCAGTAACTGAGCGCAGTCCTGTGAGCTAGCTGTTATGAGCCCCAGTTGGCAAATGAGAAAACTGAGGCTCAGGCTCAAAGGAGGTCTCTGAGTTGCCCTAGCAGTGAGTGATGGAGGCCACCCTCCAGGCTGGGTCCAGGCCGAGGGAGTGACCACTTCACCTCCCCGCCCACAGGTAGAGCGCCGTGTGGTGAACCAGCTGGCAGCAGCCTACGAGCAGGATCTGCTGCCAGGGGGCTGTACTCTGCGCATCACAGTGGAGGACTCAGACAAGCAGCTACTCAAGAGCCCAGAACTGCCCTCGCCCCAGACTGAGAAGCGCCTCCCCAAGCTGCGTCTGGAGATCATCGACAAGGACAGCAAGACTCGCAAACTGGACATCCGGGCACCACTGCACCCTGAGAAGGTGTGCAACACCATCTAGCAGCCACCTGCCTGCTCCTATGTGCCCTCACCATCCAATAAAGGCCCCTTGGCTGTGGCATGGCGACCGACTTATCATCCCCTTATACCTCTCCCGTCTCTACCCAGTCTCAGGCCTGCTTACCTCCTCATAGCCCGTGAAGACCCCTTCTCAGCCCCAAAACCTAAAGGAGGAATTTCGCCCAACTCTGGCCCCTTTGTTGTGGACTCATAACCTGCTAACAAGCCTTCAGGAGAGGAGCTGCCTTTCCACCCCCATCAAGGCAAGGAGGGATGGAGTTCCCTTATTTCCTTCAGAATGATCCCCATCCCCCATAGTCGCCGGACTTTCTCGTTCCTAGGAAGCTCAGAAGTATGGCAGCTAAGAAAACAGCTGGCTGAAAGAAGACAGGGACCAGACTGAACTGCCACCCTCTGCCAGTCCTCATGCAACTCAGTCCCCAGAATTTCTCCACTGGGAGTGGATGGAGGAAGAGCTCAGAGACCCAGGCAGAGATGGTTCTGCAGTTTAGTGTATAGCCTCCTTGTTCCATACCCTAAAATTCTAAGGGGAAGGGACCCATAGAAGCTTGCCTGTTACTGCTACTATATTATGCCCCCTATTCCTCCCCACCCCATGTCTTGGGGTCAAGCCAGACCCATGCTTCTTCAGCCTTGGGGACTAGGCCAGTGTTGGGCACCTCCAGGAGGAGGCGTGACTGGTTCCTTACCCTCCTCTACTTGGACTGAGCAGTAGTCCTCCAGATAACCAAGCAAGCTCAGCTCTGTAGGGGCCTCCTTCAAAAGACTAACATGGCAGACATTAGGAAGCATAGGGAGAGAAATCATGGGTTTGGCCTCTGCACATGTGGCCATGGAGTCAGCCTCAGCCCTGTCTGTACTGCTCTTCTAGCTAAACGAGCCTGGAATAAACATGCAGTTTATTCAGTCTGCAGAGGGTCTGGACACCGTCCCCCAAGGACATTTCACAGACCAGCCAATGTGCCAGGCACAGCAAGGCCTGGTGTATCCTTGGGCACCATCTATAGTAGCCCACCTTCCCTCACAGGCCCTTTGTGGAACCCTCAGGTAGTGTTAGCTAGTCTTTCAGGAAGCAGAGAATGGGACCAGGAATCAAAGATCCTTGGGTAATGGAAGCATGTCCTAACAGTATGGTGGGTGTAAGGCAGTCAGAATCCAGGGTACGGGCTCCCGCAGATGCTTGGATCACTGTCTACCCCTCAGGGGCTGCTGCTCCCTACCTCAGTGACTGCTTTTCTTTTTTTTTTTTTTTTTTT